>NW_028270161.1:13389997-13757037 GCF_037043375.1 Chiloscyllium plagiosum | reverse complement strand
TATTCTCACTCACTAGAGAAATAGCACGCACTTGCTGATTTCCTTTTTAAAATGTCTTTTAGAAACCCCTGCTATTCATATTTAAATTCCTAGCTAACATCTTCCCATACTCTTTACAAACAAAATCAAAAACAGAAATTGCTTGGAAAACTCAGCAGGTCCAGCAGCATCTGTGGAGCAAAAGCCGAGTTAACATTTCAGGTCCTTCAGAATGGATTGGAGCTGGGAAAGGTTGGTACATATGCTGAAGGTGGGGTGGGGGGAGGTGGAACTGATAGGTGCTGATGGATCCAGGAGAGAGAGAAAGGTAGTTGGACAGAAACAGGAATGGGTCAAGGTTAGCCTGGGGGAATCAATAGCTGCTAATGGGGACCATTAATGACTGACAATGGGTTGTGTGTGATAGCAGCCCATGTGATCACAAGGCCTGATGTGTAGGGGTTAGGCTGAGGATTGAAGAGTGAGGTGCTGGAAAAGCACAGCCAGTCAGGCAGCATCTGAGGAGCAGGTGAGTCGACGTTTCGAGCATAAGCTCTTCTTCATGATGTGCTTTTCCAGCACCACATTCTTTGACTCTGATCTCCCGTATCTGCAGTCTTTACTTTCTCCGAGTTGGGCTAAGGATGACAAGGCCATATTGACTGCTGACAATGTGATGTGCTTGAGACTGGGGGGATGAAACACAGTCTGGATGACTGTCTTGTGAAATACCTACATTCTGTCTGCAAAAATGACCGAGTTTCATGTTGCCTGCCGCTTCACGTCACCGTGTTCCCTGACTGGCATCTGGCATCCAATTCCAGTGAAGCTCAGCGCAAGCTGGAAGGATAGCATCTCATTTTCCACTTGTGAACCCTGCAACCTCCTGGACTCAACATAGTGTTAAATAATTTTAGGGCTGAGTACCGTCTCCCCTTATCCCCAACTTCCCCACCTCTTTCCACCCCCCCCCCACACACACACACACACACACACACACACACACACACACACACACACAGCCTTATAATCACATGGGCTGCTACCCCTTACAACCCATTGTCAGGCACTCATGGTCCTCATTAGCAACTATTGATTCCTCCAGGCTGACCTTTACCCACTCCTTTGTCTGCTCAACCATGTTTCTCTCTGGCTTCCATCTTTCCATCTCCTCCTTTGGCTTGCTCCTTACCCCACACCCCAATCCCCTGTCAGTTCTAAAGAAGGACCCAAAACATTAACCCTGCCTTCTCTGCACAGATGCAGCCAGATCTGAGTTTTTTCCAGTAATTTTAGTTTTGTTCTTCTCAAACTTTCTTAATTTCTTCCTCCTGGTTAACACTATAGTCATTCTCTGCTGTTTTCTTTTGTAATCTGACTAATCAACTGACCTGCCATTCGTGTTTGCACAGTCATGTTTTTACTCAGGTTTGATGCGGTCCCAACCTCCTCTAGTTAACCACAGATGGGAAAGTCTTCTCTTTAGATTTTTTTAATTGATAGTAGGAATATACTTATTGTGAGTTTTCAGAAATATCCCTTTGATTGCCTCGAGTACTTCCAAGTACTTTGAAGCACTCTGAGATCATGCAAAAGAGTCTAGAAATCAAAGCTCCTCCTTTCTACTCTTGTGTGCTTTCCCTACGTATTTCCGGTTTAGCCTATAAGAAATGTAATATTTGTCCATCATTTCCCAACCCCTGTAGTATTCCGTTCAGCCCCACGACTTTCATCTGTAATGCTTACATTTTTGGTTTTTGTACCGTGCCCAATTTTAATCATTTTATCAATAGTGGCTGTGCCTTCAGCTGCCTGGCTCCCAAGCCTTGGAATTCTCTCCTGAATCTGTCTCTGCCTTGCTCCTTTTTGCTTTCCTCCTTAAAGACGCTCCTTAAAACCCACTTCTGTGGACAAACCTTTGCTCTTCTGTCTATCCACATCTTTGTGGCGATTAATGACATTCTACTTATATATAATCCTGCCCTAGGAAGCTTTATCACATGAAAGGTAGTATATTAATGCAGATGTTGTTTCTTTGTTCACTCATGGGATGTACACGTCCCTGGCTTGGCCAGCATTTATTGCCCATCCCTAATTGCCCAGAGGGCAGTTAAGAGTCATCCACATTGCTGTGGGTCTGGAGTTACATGTAGACCAGACCAGGGAAGATTTCCCTCACTAAAACGGCATTGGTGAAGCAGATGAGATTTTTCCAACAATGAATATTGGTTTCATGGTCAGCATTAAACCTTTGGCTTCATGCCAGAAGCTCAATTCTCTCTTTGACCTCTCCCCTGGTGAACCTGCCCGTATTGTCTCAAAAGGACACAAATAGAAATAATGTTGGCCTTGCTACCTCTCCCGCTGGACAGTCTGCGATTGGACTAAAAGCAGACTTTTCCACGGTGGGGTTGCAAGCTTTGAGGCAATATGACTAATTAGTAGCAACTGAGTTGGTGCTTTAGCAGGACCTTGCTATCTCAGCACGAATGAGTTCAGGAAGCAGGGAGAAGTTTGGAAAGCACTGACATTTTTTGGGGGACAAAAACTCAGCAGTGAACATGTTGTAGGAAACAAATTCATAACTCAGTTGTTTAGTCATTATTGTGTACAATGGTCACTCTGCCATACCCATTATTCTCTCTCAAATTTTCTACAATTTTTTGATTCTCTCCCATTGAAGTCCCAATTAAACTTGCAACCTCAAGCTGTGCAATTTTGCACGGTTTAATTTCAAATTTTGTGGAATCATGCTGCTGTTTTCCACTTGAAACTTGTGTCACCTCCTGCCCTATTCCTTGCAGAGGGTGTGCAATAAATGTTGGTGGAAGGAGTGAAAAGACTGTAATATCTACACAGTATTGCTATCGCTGCTCGTCCTTTGCCTGCTAACATTGCTTGGGGACTTGTACAAAATGGCAAAAGTGAGGACTGCAGACGCTGGAAACCAGAGTTTAGATTAGAGTGGTGCTGGAAAAGCACAGCAGGTCAGGCAGCATCCGAGGAGCAGAAAAATCGACGTTTTTGATTAAGGGCTTTTGCCCGAAATGTCGGTTTTCCTGCTGCTCGGATGCTGCCTGACCTGCTGTGCTCTTCCAGCACCACACTGATCTAAACTTGTACAATACCTAGAGGTTGAATCACTTGAACAGGAGAGAAGTTAGTTCTTTCAGAGGTGAATCAGGCATGCCAAGAATTTCTCAAATTGTTTAATCTTTCCACAAATACTGATGCTCTGAGTCACAGTGTGAAGTGCACGTTTGGATATGCTTAGGTGATATTAGTACATGTCAGTTGGTATCTTCAGCCAGTAGTTGTGGATTGTTTGCCGATCTTTTGAACATACTTTTGAAGTTTGCTGCATGGATCCAGACTGGTAGAATCCTGCATTTTGGAAGGAGATGATTCTGTAAAATGACACAGTAGAGGAGCTTTGGAAAAACCTATATCATCCTGTCTTCCTAGGAATTGACAGCACAAATTAGACACAGGGAACATTTTAATATTTTTTAAACCCTTTTAAATCTTAGTAGATCTTAACATGACAAGCTTGCATTGCAAAGTCAGGTCTGATGCTTAAAGGATCATTTCTGAAGAAGCGTCAATTCTGAAGAGTCATCTAGACTCAAAACATCAGCTTTCTCACCCTCTCTCTCTCTTTCTCTGTCTCTCTGTCTCCATAGATGCTGCCTGACCCATTATGATTTCCATCATTTTTTGTTTTCAGTATAGATTCCAGCACCTGCAGTAATTTAATGTTAACTCTTGTTTCTCTCTCCACAAATCCTGCTGAGTGTTTCCAGTATTTTCTGTTTTCATTTCAGATTTCCAGCATCTGCAGTACTTTGTTGTTTTTTGGATCAGTGTATCGAGAGCAGCTCCCTGTCCACCACATGTTCTGATCCAGATTCTGAATGGGTCTCTCAAATTTCAAATTTAATGGTGCACAAACGAGATCAACTTCTCTGCGACCATAACAGCATATTCCTGGCTCTGTTCCGTTACCCTAATGCACTTTGTATGGTATGATCTGTCTGTACTGCACGCAAAACAGAGGTAGCTAGGTATCTTTGATGATAATAAATCAAATCAAATTTTTAAAAAATGCAACTTGATGGATGAAAGGCCCTCTTCTGTCCTGAAAGGCTCTCTGAAAGTGGGGAATGAACTCTTGATGAACCCTCATAAAACCATAAGACATAGGAGTGAAAGCAAGGCCATTCGACCCATCGAGTCTACTCCGCCATTTAATCATGCCTGATGGTCATTTCAATTCCACTTACCCGCCCTCTCCTTGTTGCCCTTAATTCTTTGCGAGATCAAGAATTTATCAATCTATGCCTTGAAGACACCCCTGCCTCCTCTGTACACCGTGGCAATGAATTCCACAGGCCCACCGCTCTCTGGCTAGAGAAATGTCATCTCATTTCTGTTCTAAATTGACCCCTGCTAATTTTAAGGGTACATTAGTTTGATGATGCTGTTGGTTTGGCTGTATCATGAACATCCTTGCCCCTCAGTCATTGCTGTGGCCCCAATTCCAATGACCTGAGCCTTCAGTCAAATCTCATACTGCACTGGGCAGTACAGAGGGAGTGCTGCACATTTGCAGTGTACCATCTTTTGAACATAACACTCAACAGAGACCCTGTGTTCGCAACCAGCCCTAGGGCAGTGTAGAAAATGCCCCAACATTATTGAAAGATCCTGGAACGTCCTCCCTAATGGCATTGACAGTCTACCTACAGCACATGGATCTCGCAGTTCAAGAAGCTGCTTACTCTGAGGGAGCTAGGAATAGGCAATAAATGCTGGCCCAGTTAGTGATGCCCATGTTCCATAGTGAAGTAAAGAAAACCTAGAGATCCTAGCATCCTCGCGTATTTTGTTTTTAAAAGTTTTGTAGTTTTTAAGATCATACAACATGGAAACAGACCCTTCGGTCCAACTAGTCTACACTGACCATGTTCCCAAGCTAAACTAGTCCCATATTTTTAATGTTATGGGACTAGTTTAGTTTGGCCCATATCCCTTCAACCTTTTCCTATTTGTGTACCTATCCAAGTGTCTTTTAAATGTTGTAATTGTACCTGCATCACACTTCCCCAGGAAGTTCATGCCACATGTGAACCCCTCTCTGTGTAAAAGCTTTGCTCATTTTGTTTTTAAGTGTTTCTCCTTTTAAAAATATGCCCCAGAGTCTTGAAATTTCCCCAGACTCGGGAAAAGACACCCACCATTAGCCCTATCTGTACTCCTCTTGATTTTGTAAACCTCTGTAAGGTCACCTCTCAACCTCCACTGAAAAAAAGTCCCAGCCTTTTCTTGGGTAAGAACTTTGCACACTTTACTCCAAATTACACCAGTGATGGTATTTTAACAGCATTTAATTGTCTTTGAAGCATTTCAGGATGTACTGAAGTCAAAACGTTATATAAATGCAAGCTTGTTATTATGGGTTTGATAGAAGGCTGAGTATAGCTGAGATTGGGTCAGCAGTTAAATGGACTAGGCTACAAGTTTCAACAGCAATAAAACTGTGGAGTAATTATTGGACAATAATTAAGGACTCAACTGTGGTAGCAGGTAACTTTTGATAATTAAGACATGGTCATGCGATGGTAATGTCACTGGATTATTAATCCAGAGCTCCCAGTTAATATTCTCAGGACATGGGTTTGAATCCCAGTACAGCATTCGGTCCAATTTGAATCCAGCAAAGATATTGAATGAATAGCTCACCTCAAGCCAATCATGGAACCACTGCTGATTGTGATGAAATCCCATGTGGTTCCATACTATCCATGAGGGAAGGAAATCTCCCATCCTTACTTGGTCTGGCTTAAATTTGAACTCCTGAACCACTTCAGTAGGGCTGATTCTTGTTAGGGATGGACAGTAGGTGCTGGCATGGCCAGCAATATTCTCATCTCATGAATAAGTTTGGAAACAAGACAGCCAAGTGATGGCACGGAAATGGCCATTCATTTGTAGGCACATTTAGAGAGCTTGCATCGGTTGTTACTTAGAATTTTGGTGAACTTTTATTCTAACTTGACTGTGGCATGGCAAATGTTTATGGTCAAAATTGGAAGGTAGTACTTCACTAGCATCCAGCGTGCCATTGGACTCTATGCTGTACTTCTGTCAGGGGAGATAGTGTGGCCCGATCCGTTTCTGAGTAACGAGGAGATCTAAAGATAAGAGCGTGCTGGGGGAAATAGTGTTCAAGATCTAATCACTTTGAAAACGGGGTGGGGAGGTTGAAGGTTGGGGTGGGATGATGAAGGACGACATCTCATTATCTCATCATTCCATGAAGTGAAGAGGAGCCTAATCTCAATAACAGGTTCATGAAGGAAATTTCAGCTCAAACAGCTGTGGGAGATAGTGAAGTGCAATCTGAAAGGTTAAGAATGTTCCAGCTTGGATTGTGTCTAAGGCAGGAGTTGCAAAGATAAATAGGAAAATTAGTTGACAACAGTAATACTCTATAAACATCATAAAAAACAAATGAAGGAGAAAGGTTGGGCATGAGAACAAGTGTGAAAAAAATGACCATTGTAATAACAAAGTATTTTTTTGTAAGTGGATGACTGAGGAACAGGTGATATTCTCTGTGCCTCTTAGCTTCGCATTTCAGGTGAGTTTTGAAGAATGAAATTTGTTTTATCCACATTGAGGGGCCATTCCTTGTCTGACTATAAACATGAGAGCTTTGTGCACTTTAAACCCTTGATTTTTCTGCTGACTGTGACAGACTGGTTCAGAAATGGGTGAGAGCCCATTTCTTGCATGTTTGTATTGAGCCAGTGGTATGTTAAAGCAGTAAAGGCAAAACTCCTCACTGAAGACTGGTGCACACTGTGACGAACAAATGGGTGCAATAAAAACCGAGAATGCTGGAGAGACTCCACGTGTCTAACAACATCTGCGGAGAGAGAAACAGAGTCTCGCTTTGAGTCTCATGGCCCTTCGTCAGAAACAGGTGAAGATCTGCTCCTGCCCTCCTGATGATCATCCTGTTGCAATTTTCAGACAGAAACAGTGCATTTCAGATTGCGAGCTCTGTACTGCAGATTTGTTGGAGTGTTTTTTTTGGCTTGTATGTTTACTCATTAAGCATTCTATTTTGGGTGCGGTGTGTTGAAGGTTCACCTAGTTTTTGTCACACTTTTGTTATTTTAAGCACAATAACAACTCCACTCAACTCCCATTTGGTGACCTACCATTGCACTTTAATGCAATTTGAGGGCACCACCCATTGTTGTGCCAGTGTGCAATTTCACTTTGCACACCACCCATTGTGGTGTCCTCAGTATCAGTTGGTGCTAACTGTGAAGATGTGGCTTTCTTACTCATGAGATGTATTTTTGTGGTTGTTCAATGCCATTCCACAATGGACGCTGACTTGTGGAGCAAGGAGACTGTGAATCCTTCAATCTAGATTGGGTTTAACCTAGCTTTTAAGATGCAAGGGGAATTTCATAACCTGTTGCTTACTAATTCACTCAAATAAAACGTATGATCTGTTGCAAGCAATTTCAAATTTAATGCGCAAAATAGAATGGAAACTATTTTTATTGTCCATGTATTGAATGTGGACATTGCCAATCGAACCCATATTTATTGCCTGTTCCTAAATGCCCTGGAGAAAGTGATGGTGTACTCGAATCTTGCAGCCTTTGGGGTATACAAACGGCCACAACACTCTTGGGAAGGCAGTTTGAGGTTTTTTGACCCAGCGACCCTGAAGGAACAGCGACATGGTTCTGAGTCAGCACCTGCAGGTGATGGTGTTTCCACACACGGACTGCCCGTGTCCTTTCCTGGTGGTAGAGCTGAGGACTGTGGAAGGTGGTGTCGAAGAGTCTTGGTGAGTTGATGCTTTTAAGGTATATGTGGCATGAGTATTGAGAGTCTGGAGTTTCAGGAGCTCGAGCAGAGTAAATGTTAGAGGGGTGGCATCTTCAGTACTTTGATAAGGAGCTGCTAAAAGCTGAAAATGCTCCCACAATGACTTGATTGGTCAAGGCACCACTCAAAGTGGAAATAAGGCTTGTAAACCTGAAAGATCCCCGCTGTCATTTCTGGTGTTTGTGGAGTCGGATGGTGAGAACAGGCACAGTCATGAAATATACTTCTGCCTGATCTGGAGTGAAGGAATGGAGCTGTTGGCATTGTCTTTGTCCAGCTAGAACACACAGGGTTTGGAAGACTGTGAGATCAGTCTCAACTATAGTGGCTATCGTCGAATAGTATTTTCTGTCCACCTTTGCGTGAGAGGAACAGGTCTTAGCAGTAAGCTACCAGAGCAGTGCAGGCCATATCAGACAGTGCCCAAATGTAGGTTAGCTCCATTGGGCGAGGAGAGGGGACCCACTCAAGGCACATGAATGCACTTCACAACTGTAACCAGTTTTTGAAAGCGAGACGTTTGGCATTTAGCATCTTGTATGTGAAGCGGATGAAACAGTGGACTGGCACGCTGTCGTTAATCAGTAGAGTTGATGAGCTGTATGCCGTCGGAGCCTTTGAAGAATGAGCAAAGATTAGGCAGTGGGGTTGAGAGACTTCTAGCTGCATTAGTTGTACAGGTAATCACTGGGTCATAACGAGAGTTAATTGACTCAGAATCATTGAATAGTTACCAGCCCTTTTGTATTTAAGGTGGAGATGTTGTTTTTATTCTCAAATCAAATGCCTTGTTGATTTGAGTAGAACCTACCACCTGACAGTAGATCGTAGCACAGTAAGGTTAATTTCCCTGTAGAGCGGGTTTGCAAATCATGGTGCTTTTCCTTCCCCGTGTTTTAAGGGGAATCCCTTCTGCTGGTAGCTGCTCACTTATCCCTCTGATTAAATTGAGCAAACTGGTTGTTTCTCTTTCCAGCACTTTGGCAATGTTTGTTTCAACCACGAGGCGTTGAGATTGTGCAATGGATAATGTGGTTGTGAATCATCGGCTGTAATACAATCGTTTCATTTTAGTTTCATCTCGGACTATGGTTACTCACCAGATTGTCAGTCTTTTGTCAGGATGCTCTATTAGAGGGTTGGGCTTAGATATGTCTATATAAGAATGCATCAAATCAACTTCTGAGTTTTTCTAACCATTCAGTGAACAAAGAGGGAATATGTGTAAGCTTCGGGTTTGTCATGCAGTTACTTAAAGACTGAAGAGGATGAGTCATAGTTCTTTCATTCATAAGAGCAGGATCTCAGAAGCATCAGAACAAACTCCCTGACACTCGTGTTCCTTGTGAATTAAACTGCTCAATGGAACGACGAAACTGAGCACTGGAAACAGTAAGGTAAGTGCGTCAGCATGGTAGTGTTTGTTTCTCGCGGTCTATTTTGGCACCTTATGTAATAACAGTTTTTTTTGAGGTTTTCTTTTTTTTAATAAAAGTGTGCTGAGCAAGTGATGCATGGAAAGTTCTGCATGATCACATTACATTGAGGTTCATTTTAATTCTTGCAGCCAGAGCCCAGCTCTCCAAATGGGTGCCAGCCCTAAGTCTTTGTATTTGTCTGAACTAGCCACACTCTGCTGTGCTGGTGCTGGTGGAGTTACTGAGTTTACTGTAAGCGGTTGCAACTCTTTTTCCCATTGAACTGGGTGTTTTAATTCTATGGCTGAAATATACACAGGGCACGAAATTTCATGCAAATTTAGGAAGTCAGATTTTTGGTCTTTCTGACTTAAGTGTGCAGCCTTGTCTTTACAGGTGTTGAATATGAATGTTTCAGTGAGGCGGAAGTGAGGGTTTTTCAAGCCTGAATTTATTTTAATAAGAATGAGATAGGGACAAGGAGTAGCTTCCATACCTTGTACATGTAAATCCTCTTCCAGAATCATTGATTTTGCAAGCTGTCAGAGCCTAATAAAAATTATGAATGGGGTGTGTGTGTTTTGTGTGTGTTGATGTGCACACAAACCTCCAGTGGGCACTTTTTCAAAGACGATTAAGTGTTGATCTAACCACACTGACTTCAGCCAAAAACAAACGACTGAACTTCGAACAGCAGCAAATTAAGAAGGAGTTACTGCAGTTCAGTGGTTCTAACATGTTTTTTGTCACAAGTTTATTGCTTGAGAGAAATGTGAAAGTGGAACTGACTGAGCAGTTGACTTCCTTCAGAAGGAAGGCGCCGTTTTGCTCCCATTGACTGCCCTTGAGTAATAAACTGAAGTGCATAGCTACCGCCCATTGACTGTGTATAAGACTGGCATTTGTTGTCTTGGTTTAAAAATATAAATCACTGCACTGACGGGTTTTCAGCTAAGTGTTTCCTAGAAATCTCCCTATTGCTGCTTCTGACATGCTGGGCTTTACATTTAGAGAAAATAATGTTCCTTCATACACTTCCTTTTAAAATCAATCGGTTGTCTTTAAAGGTTTATTGCTTTCAATTTTGTTTCCAAAAGAAATTATTGCAATTGAACACAAGTAAAGTTGTTAGACAGATGACGCATTATGGTATGAGTTATACCATGTAAGGAGACTAATCAATTGAGTGATTCTGAGAATTTGATTTTGCAATGATGTATTCAGACCCACTTTGTGCTGTTTTTACTGTGGGTATCTATATGTTTGCATTAATTTCTGTGTGCACTGATAAATAGATTAATTTCCTTGCCATAATGACTGGGGCTTCCATTCATTGGTGCAGGAATGATTTTGCTTTTTAAAAAAGAATTGTCATTGAATCCATTCATGAAGAGCTGAATTTGAACTTGAATTTTATAAAAGAAACAAAGGTACAAAATAAAAGCCCCATGAGTAAGTGTTTGGAGAATTGAACTGTAGTTTTGTGGTACGAGAGGACTCAGATCCACATGTCTCCATCTACTACTGTCTCAGTACTAGGCATGAAGTAGCAAATGGATGATGAGCACTCATTCACCAAGCACAGAAGAGCAGAGAGTTATTGCCAGGCCACTCCCATCTGAGTTTTAGAAACAGTTGAGTGGAGACTTGCACGTAATCTCCCGCCATTTCCCTTGGTATGTGGCAGTGGAGAAATCCAACAAAATTTCACTCTGCCCGCATGCTGGTTATTTACTCCCTTCCTCTGGTTGTAAAGAAAATGCTGTTGTCCACTGCCTCGTGTATAGAATGTGATTTGCAACCTGTTGTTAAACTAACCAAGTGTTGGAGAATTGGGCTTAGAGTTCAGTCAGTCCCCAAAGTTTCTACCTCAGCCCAAAGTTGGATCCACCGTGACCTGGTCAAGTCTCACTGCTGGGTGGGGCCAGGTGGAGAGAGGGCAGAGAGCTGGAATTTGAAGAAATTGATAGCTGCCCCTCTCAATGCCTCCCGTGAGCAGGATGTGACAACAGAAGGCTGTGGGACACGTAAGTGTTTTCTCCCTCTCACAATCCAAGTTTAGCCGTTAAGTCCAGACTGTGTAGCCGTGTAGTTTAGAAATGTACCATTGGAAAACAATGCCAAACACCAAATCTATGTTTTAATATGTTCCAACCTGTAATTGAAATGTAGACTTCTTTCACAAAAGTGGTTGATAGAATGTGCTAAATTGCAATGTCAAGGCATACGAGGCTATGGGCAAATGGGATAAGAAAGATTAGGTGCTTACTTTTGATCAGAACAAATGGCCTTTTTCTGTGCTATAGATCACTGTGACTCTAAATAGCTAGAATTTGGGAATGCGACTGATTTTGACGATTTGGTGCGAGTTTGGATTGTTACATTTTCTGTCAAGGAGGGTGAACAGGATGAATGTGATGAACAGGCTATGCGGCCCCTCAAGTCTGCTCCACCAGTCAATAAGACTTTAACTCCACTTTCCTGTCTGCCCATCACAAAATCTTTCTGACTCCATTTTGAATCTACTCAATGATCCAGCCTCTGCTGTTCTCTGAGGAAATAAAGTCTAAACACTTGCAACCCTCTTGAGTGAATAAATTCCTCCTCTCCCTCAAGAAATAGAAGGATACAAATATTGTGCTTTTCTTTGCACTGTTGGGAAGAATGAGGGAATTAGAAATCATTGCTTCCCCCTGCATTTCACTGATTTTGGAAGAGTGAGTACCTACTAACATCGGTCAGTTTTTAAAAACATATGATTTAAACTATGAATTTAAACTAATTGTGCTTAATGGATATTAATTGGGCAACAATTTGATTTAGCAGTGCAAGTAGCAGCATAGCAAAAGTCTACTGCTTGAAGCTTGAATTAAGTAAGTTTACTTCAAGAGAGGATAAACAGTATTTCCTTTGTAGTGCACACCTTGGTATTGTCAGATTGAAATCTCGATGCAAGCTTCATGTCACTGAGCCGATCCATAGATGCCTCTGTGACCCGCTGAATAAGAATAGATTTGGGCGGTAGAAAGTGAAATAGTTCTTAAAATACATTTTTCTGCAGATGTTGTTTGATCCTGACTAAGCCACCTGAGGGTAATCTCCAGCATCTGAGAATTTGTGTCTGTCTCACTGTGGTGCATGTGATGTCGAGTAAGGAAAAGTCTTCGCCACCAGGCTCCCTTCACTGATTTGCCAATCTTTAACAGTTTGGTCTTTGTAATAGTACCAAGTGCCCTTCACATTTGAGTTAGATTGGTAGATTCTGTTAACGAAATGGATCCAATTAAATTTCATAAGCAGACAGTGATATTTGTGAATGAAGTTTGATTTTGTTGACCCTGTATCTCTGTCTAAGTGTGAGTGAAATGGTGTCTGTGCCTCTGTCTGAATGTGAGTGGGAGGGGGTTTGCATTAGTGAGAACGGAAGGAGGTGTGCACGAGTGGGAGAGCGAGGGGGGTGTGCACAAGTGAGAGTGGGAGAGCGAGGGAGGGAGTGGGAGAGCAAGGGGGGAGTGCACGAGTGAGAGTGGGAGGGCAAGGGGGAGTGTGCACGAGTGAGAGTGGGAGAGTGAGGGGGGTGTGCACAAGTGGGAGAATGAGGGGAGTGTGCCCGAGTGGGAGAGCGAGGCGGGAGTATGCGCGAGTGAGAGTGGGAGAGCGAGGGGGGAGTGCACGAGTGAGAGTGGGAGAACAAGGGGGGGTGTGCATGAATGGGAGAGCAAGTGGAGGTGTGCACGAGTGGGAGAGCAAGTTGGGGTGTGCACGAGTGGGAGTGGGAGAGCGTGGGTGTGCACGAGTGAGAGTGGGAGAGCGAGGGGGGATGCACGAGTGAGTGGGATAGTGAGAAGGGGTGCACGAGTGAGAGTGGGAGAGTGAGGGAGGGGAGTGCATGAGTGGGAGAGTGAGGGGGGTGTGCACAAGTGGGATTGGGAGAGCAAGGGGGGCTGCACAAGTGAGAGTGGGAGAGCGAGGGGGGTGTGTGAGAGTGGGAGAGCGAGGGGGGTGTGTGAGAGTGGGAGAGCGAGGGGGGTGTGTGAGAGTGGGAGAGCGAGGGGGGTGTGTGAGAGTGGGAGAGCGAGGGGGGTGTGTGAGAGTGGGAGAGCGAGGGGGGTGTGTGAGAGTGGGAGAGCGAGAGGGGTGTGTGAGAGTGGGAGAGCGAGAGGGGTGTGCGAGAGTGGGAGAGCGAGGGGGGTGTGCACGAGTGGGAGAGCGAGGGGGGTGTGCACGAGTGGGAGAGCGAGGGGGGTGTGCACGAGTGGGAGAGCGAGGGGGGTGTGCACGAGTGGGAGAGCGAGGGGGGGTGTGCACGAGTGGGAGAGCGAGGGGGGGGTGTGCACGAGTGGGAGAGCGAGGGGGGGTGTGCACGAGTGGGAGAGCGAGGGGGGGTGTGCACGAGTGGGAGAGCGAGGGGGGGTGTGCACGAGTGGGAGAGCGAGGGGGGGTGTGCACGAGTGGGAGAGCGAGGGGGGGTGTGCACGGGTGGGAGAGCGAGGGGGGGTGTGCACGGGTGGGAGAGCGAGGGGGGGTGTGCACGGGTGGGAGAGCGAGGGGGGGTGTGCACGGGTGGGAGAGCGAGGGGGGGTGTGCACGGGTGGGAGAGCGAGGGGGGGTGTGCACGGGTGGGAGAGCGAGGGGGGGTGTGCACGAGTGGGAGAGCGAGGAGGGTGTGCACGAGTGGGAGAGCGAGGAGGGTGTGCACGAGTGGGAGAGCGAGGAGGGTGTGCACGAGTGGGAGAGCGAGGAGGGTGTGCACGGGTGGGAGAGCGAGGAGGGTGTGCACGAGTGGGAGAGCGAGGAGGGTGTGCACGAGTGGGAGAGCGAGGAGGGTGTGCACGAGTGGGAGAGCGAGGAGGGTGTGCACGGGTGGGAGAGCGAGGAGGGTGTGCACGAGTGGGAGAGCGAGGAGGGTGTGCGCGAGTGGGAGAGCGAGGAGGGTGTGCGGGAGTGAGAATAGGAGAGTGATGGAGGGGAGTGCACATGTGGGAGTGGGAGAGTGAGGGGGGGGGGGGAAGTGCACTAGTGAGAGTGGGAGAGTGAGGGGGAGTGCATGAGTGAGAGTTGGAGAGCGAGGGGGGTACTCGAGTTAGAGTGGGAAAGCGAGGGGAGGGGTGCACTAGTGAGAGTGGGAGAGTGATGGGAGTGTGCACGAATGGGAGAGTGGGGGGGGGAGTGCATGAGTGAGTGGGAGAGTGACGGGGAGTGTGCATGAGTGGGAGAGCAAGGGGGTGTGTGCACAAGTGGGCATGGAAGAGTGGGGGGGGGGGGGGGGAGTGCATGAGTGGGAGAGTGAGGGGATAGAGATGTGCATAAGTGAGCGGCTAGTGTTACTTACAGAAACTGCAGCTCATCCTTTGGATGGTCAAATCAAAATGTGCTATTCTTGTGCCAAAATGCAGGTGTTTTGGAAGTCCCTTGAAAACACTAAGGTTATGCCTCAGAGTGAAATGGATGCCACTGTATTCATTTGAATAGTTGGAAAATTAGTTTTCAATCTGCAGAATATGAAAAAGGGAAGCTCGTGGTTAGTGTGTGGCACACTGGGCAAGTCACTGGCTTAGCTGCCCCTCATTTATGAAGCACAGTCAATTTTTTGTGGGTCGTTGGAAGCGGCATACTTGTTAGGACCAGCAACAGATGGCGTTTGCGAAGTGACTCAGTGAAACCTGAGAGCCAAGACCGCAACACTCTGGATAGAGAAGCAGTGATTAAGAAATAAGGCAGGAGACAGGACACTAGTGGTTTCAATTTACTCATTGCAAGATCTCATTAAAACAGATCTGCTTTGACGTGGTCAATTCATAAATTAACTTGATAGGTGAGTTGGTTGCAGAAGTATTCATTCTTGGACTGCCCTCCTCAGGATTATGAATGTAACAGACTTGCTTTTTCTTGTTTTTACTCGGATTCAGAGATGTACAATGCACTGTTCATTTTCATTACTTGTACAACCACTGGTTGTTTCAGTGACTTCTACAGCCAGTGAAGCACTTTTGAACTTCAGTCACCGCTATAATGTAGGAAAGGTGGCAGTGGATTTGAGCATGTCAAACTCTCCCCAACAGCTCGGTTTGTGATGTTGTTAAATATTGGTCAGGACACCAGAAGTAACGCTTGTATTCTGCTTCTAGACTGTGCCATGGATCTTTAATATACACCTAGGAGGGCAGGTGTGGCTTTGTCTGCTCTGAAATAGGACACCTCCAACAGTGCAACAATCCCTTAGGAGTGCTTTGAAGCATCAGCCGAGATTTTTACACTTGAGCGTCTGGTGCGTAATTTTTTTTACCCTCCTTGTTCTGACTCGAGGTGAGAATGCTTCCAACATGAGCCGTGGTTAGCATTTCGGGATGTTGGCTGAAACTGGTCAATGCCAAAGGAATAATGTACACAGTTTCTCCAAAATAATTCCATGGGATCCTTTACATACGCTCGAGAGGTGGATGGGGCTGTGACTTTACACCCTGTTAATGCGACACCGTGTTACCTGTTCAGTGCTGGAGAGGAGCTCTAGCTTAGATACTTGTGCCCGAGTCTCTGGAGTGAGACTTTAGTGGACCATGATCTGACTGAGAACTGAAACTGCCGCTCATGGACTCTTGCCTGACACCTGTATGTTGGCTGTTGATAGGGATGAGTTCAATATTGCATGTTGACCTCCATATGAGCTGAGAAACGAGAATCTGATTTTAGCATGTTTGGGACGAGGTTAATGTTTCTGTCAAAATGGCGGACAGAGTAACTTCAACCTTGCATGTTAGGTTTGCGTATGCTGGTGCTGCACTTTAATGCCTGACTGATGGCAAGTGTGTTCTCATTGATTTATCAAATCTACTTGTCCTTGTCCAGTTACACTCTCTAGATTCGACCTTGTGTCAGTCTTGCGCAGCACGGGAACTTCTTTTTTAACTAGACTGAGAGGCAGTTTGTTTTTCCGAAATGTAACAGCCTTTTGGCAATGTGCAAACATATTGTATAAGAATGGAATGTTAGGTTGCTGAATGCAGCCTACTGTTCCTTACCCCTCTCCTCCTCTGAAGACACTTCTGTGACTTTACACCCTGTTAATGCGACACCGTGTTACCTGTTCAGTGGTTTTAAGACCAAAGAGGTTTTAACAAGCCTCTTTGAGCCTCA
The DNA here is from genome assembly GCF_037043375.1 of Chiloscyllium plagiosum. Classification (NCBI taxonomy): domain Eukaryota; kingdom Metazoa; phylum Chordata; class Chondrichthyes; order Orectolobiformes; family Hemiscylliidae; genus Chiloscyllium; species Chiloscyllium plagiosum. The sequence goes on along the minus strand of NW_028270161.1, from coordinate 13,740,589 downwards.
ACTGTCCTCCTGTTTCCTCTGTGGCTTAATGTCAAACTTTGTTTGTTATGAAGGTGCCTTGGTATGTTGTACGAAGTTAAATTAGTTCATTTAATAGTTACCTTTGCATGCCTGCAAATTAGGCAAGAAATTCAATTTAAGCGGAGGAATTAAAACTTGAACCTAAAATTCACATGACAAAAAAAATTAAAATAATCTGGCTTTGAACTGAGAGTAGACTAATAATATACGGCAATGCAATTTGTCTGCAGCAGTGCTTACAGCATTATTCAGTTACCTTGAGCTGCTTCAAATGGTGGTTGTATGTTAGCCTTATAATAGGTAGGTGTGCCTTCTTTTCCACTGAACTTTGAAAAGTAAGGTGCCACACAGGAAGTGGGATTGTCACTTGGCATTACACGCAGCCCTGCCCCTTCGGATCTTGGAAGGCTATTCCATTCTGTTGTGTACTGGCTTGTGTTGAGGGTGGAGCTGGTACAGTAAGTTGTTCTAATCTTCATTTCTGTTTGATAAAATACCTGTTTTGTGAGTCTATGGGGTTCACTTTTGGCAGATGACCCAACAAACTAATCATTTTGTCAAAAAGCGACACAAGAAAGGTGGTTGAGATGTGCTATTATATTTAGAGCTGTGCGTTTATCCATTGAGCGTAGCTGCCTTCATTTGGCTTAATTCATCGAGATAAATGCGAGAGATTGAAATGTTTTAAAAATTATTTTCTTGGTCCTGCATCTTTGGAATATTTTGAATCCCAAGTCTCCAATTTGAAAATGTTTAATATCACATCCTGAGAGCACAAGACTTGCACCGGCAGACTCTGGTATTTGGTTCCGGCTGTACGTTAATGACTAGTTTGAATGTTGAAATGATGGCCACCTTCCTGATTCTAGTCTCCATTATACCAATTACTGTTAACAGATTAACCTTCATCTGGTCTCAAAGCACTTGGTCAACTGGAGAGCTGGAAAATGACCCAGCTTTCTGGTCTAGAGGTAGGGCCACTGCCCCTGCACTACAACAGCCTGCTTAATCAGTAAGAGTTCATACTTATAATTGGCAGGATTCAGAGTTACGTGGGAAGACACCAATGGATTTCAGGTCCATTACCTTAGTGAGTTGGCCACCAAAATGGACCCAGCAATTCTCTTCAGTGGTCTGAACTGATGTTTTGTCCATTTTTTTTCTAAATCAACCTGTTCAGCGATGTGGGACCTGAGCCTAGGCCTCTGGGCTGAGAGGTACGAGTGCTACTACTGTGTCATGAGGGTTCCCATGCTTTGTCTCCATGCAGATTCCCGTTGCAAGTTCCACCTGCAGCAGTATTTAGTCTAATAGAGAATTCTTGAAACCTCAGTGATGAAAACACTGTTAAAAGACTGCACTCATCGACCCTATGTAGTGAAATACAGACGTGGTACAGTCATAACACCGATTGTATTAAGCTTTTGGTGGGGGTGTTGGTAAACAAGTGTTTGTCAATGGATCAAAGGTCATATTGCTATTTGCAAAACTTAAGGTGTGGCAGTACACAGCCCCAGTTTATCATCAGAACTCGGCACTGGTAGTTTCCTTAAAAATCATTATCAACAATATTAGTCCATGGGCTTTTTGAATGAGAGATATTAAACGTTATTTTCATCTTGGATTTATTTACTCCATATCATGGAATTATAGGCTACGTTTGGGGCAATGCCTTCAAATAAAATCGAACTGTGTAGTGGTCATCCAGTTATCGGAAGGATAACTGGGGTGGGTTCAGAAGAGACTTACCAGGATGTTGCCGGGTGTGGAAGATTTGAGTTATAACGAAAGGCTGGATAGACTGGGACTTTTTTCACTGGAGTGTGGGAGGTTGAGAGGCAACCATATAGAAGTTTATAAAATAACGAAGGGTATAGATAGGGTTAATTGTAGTTGTCTTTTCCCTAGGATGGGAGATTTCAAGATGAGGGGCACATTTTGAAGGTGAGAGGAGAGAGATTGAAAAAGACATGAGAGTAAACGTTTTACACGGAGGGTGGTTCGCGTGTGGAATGAACTTCCTGAGGAAGTGGTGGATGGTGGGTACCATTACAACATTTGAAAGACAATTAGATAAGTACATGAATAGGAACGGTTTGGAAGAATATGGGCCAGGAGCAGGCTGGTGGGACTAGTTTAGTTTAGGATTATGTTCGACATGGACTTGTTGGACTGAAAGGTCTCTTTCTGTGCTGTATGACTCTGACTCTGACTATGACTATGTTAATGATCTGGGGACCTGGGTTCAGATCCCACCATGTCAGATGGCGAAATTTGAATTCAATAAAGAATGTGGAGTTAAGGGTTTAATGATGACCATGAAACTATTGGCAATTGGTGGGAAAATCCATCCAGTTTATTAATGTCCTTCAGGGAAGGAAATCTGTCATCCTCACTTGGTCTGGTCTATAGATCCACCCAATATGGCTGACTCCTGACTGCTCTCTGGGCAATTAGGGATGACAACACGTCAGTCCAGCTCACATCCCCATGAGTGAATTACAAAAATACCAAACATGGTTGCTAACTGTGGCAGTGGTGTAGTGATGTTGTCACTAGTCGACTATGACTATAAGGGGTTTTGGCTTGCTTCTTGAATTCCAAGGATGTTGATACTTAATACCTTTTTGTTCGGTAAATTTAGATTTAGATTAGATTTAGATTACTTACAGTGTGGAAACAGGCCCTTCGGCCCTACAAGTCCACACCGCCCCGCCGAAGCGCAACCCACCCATACCCCTACATTTACCCCTTACCTAACACTACGGGCAATTTAGCATGTCCAATTCACCTGACCTGCACATCTTTGGACTGTGGGAGGAAACCGGAGCACCCGGAGGAAACCCACGCAGACACGGGGAGAATGTGCAAACTCCACACAGTCAGTCGCTTGAGGCGGGAATCGAACCCGGGTCTCGAGCGCTGTGAGGCAGCAGTGCTAACCACTGTGCCACCGTGCCGCCCACGAATTAAATGCAGCATTTCACTTTTTGGTGACTGGAGCATTGATATTCGACAACTAATGTATAATGCGAGAAAAGTCCGTATCCAATTTTGTTTTTTCTGACTATTTCATGGAATGTGAGTTAGAATTGAAAAGGCTGGCATTTATTGCCCATTCCTAATGGCCTTCGAACTGATGGGTTTGCTTGGCCATTTCACAGGGCGGTTAAGTGTCAATCACATGTTGTGTCTGGAGTCATGTGTAGGCTAGACCAAGTGAGGATGACAGATTTCCTTCTTTACAGGACCTTCGTGAAGCAGATGGGTCTTCACAACAACTGGTGACATTTGCCAGTGTCACCATTATTGAAACTACCTTTATACTCCAGATTGATTGATTGAATTCAGCTTCCACCTGTTGCCATGGTGGGCTTTGAACCACTGCCCCTAAAACATAGGCCTCTGCCTCTGAATAGCCTAGTGACAACATCACTACACCACTGCCACAGTTAGCAACCATGTTTGGTATTTTTGTAATTCACTCATGGGGATGTGAGCTGGACTGACGTGTTGTCATCCCTAATTGCCCAGAGAGCAGTCAGCCATGTTGGGTGGGTCTATAGACCAGACCAAGTGAGGATGACAGATTTCCTTCCCTGAAGAACATGAATAAACTGGATGGATTTTCCCACCAATTGCCAATAGTTTCATGGTCATCATTAAACCCTTAACTCCACATTCTTTATTGAATTCAAATTTCACCATCTGACATGGTGGGATCTGAACCCAGGTCCCCAGATCATTAACTAAATTTCTGGATTAATAGTCCATATTGTATTTGCACCATATTCATAGGCTTAGGAATCTTTTCTTGTTTTCCATGCCTACCATCAAATCACATCTCTTAGCATGCTCAGCCAAACCAATCTGTACTTTACAAAATCCATCATGATCAACTGAAGAGGCACCCATTACCTACCCTGTTATTGCTATACAGAGGGCTTGCATTGCCAGAGGGCATGGTATAGGAATTCTGGTACTTTGCATCAGTACATTGAACCAGCAACATTGCTGGCCCTTTTACGTTCGGTGTTAGCTCAATCTACATTATGATGTTGGGTTTTACTAATCAAATTGAATATATATGTTAATGAAGGGTGTGAGGAGAAAATTTAAAATGTTTTATTTAGCGATATTATGATGATGTGACAAAGAATCTGTATCTACACTAAAGAGCCATCTTGTTCCCATCCTACCTCCAACTGTTTTCTGACCAACTCATTCAGAGATGTTATTATGTATCTCAGGAGCAGGTAAGACTCGAGCCCAGGCCTTCTGGTTCAGAGATAGAGGCACTACAACTGTGCCACAAGTGCCCCTATACATCATTAGAGTGGGACTTGACTCCACTTAAGGGTCTTCTGGGTCAGAGATAAGAGGGCTACTCCAGCTCCCTTCCATCCCACATGCAACCTCCTGTGTTAGTTGGCAACAAGTGCTTCATAATTGTACACGTCTTTATTCTAGGGATTAATCCTGCGTCAGGATTTTGCTCTAAACATTGATTTTCCTGCTCCTTGGATGCTGCTTCACCTGCTGTGCTTCTCTAATCTTGACTCTAATCTCCAGCGTCTGCAGTCCTCACTTCTGCCTATTCTAGGGGCTTGCCTGGTGTACTGATAGTGTTCTTAACTGTGGTTTGTGGAGGCCTGTGTCCAAGTCTCACCTGTACCAGAGATATGCCATAACTCATCTGAACAAGTTGATTTAAAAAGATACATTAAAAGCTGAATTGCAGTCCTGTGGCATGGTGGTAGTGTCTCTACTTGTAGACTCTAAGGTCTCAGTGAAAGTCTCAATTGCCTTTGAAGTTCTTCACAACATTTTCACGCAGGTGGTTTGTAAAGGAATGTTGACAGCTCGTGTGGAGCCATGGTAGTATCCCTACCTCTCAACCAGGACACCAAGTCCCACCTGCTCCAGAGATGTGTCATAATGTCTTTGAACAAGTTAATTAGAAAACATCTATAAATGCCCTTCTCAATCTCCTCATTAGTCTTGACACAGAAACGTAGGTGCGACATCTATTGGTTCAAAATATTATGCACAAAGTTCTGTTGCTAGTAAAGGAAATATTTGGTTTGTGATTTCTTGGAGATCTTTCATTTTGAGTCGTCTTTGCCCTCCTGTTCTATGACACATTTTGTCTGCAGCTCAGATTGGCTCTATATGTGTTAGCTCAGGTATTGATACAGAGATGTGTATCCAACCGTAGCTCCAGTTAGATGCTTTTCCGCATTGGGATGACTGCAGGTCATTTTGTACTTGTGTATTGAGCACTGTCAAACCCTCGCAGGAACAGTCTGGGTAAGGCCCAGAAAGCTGCAAATCAGTGGCATTTTAAACTGATACTTTGGTTCGGACTGGAGGAGTGCTTTGATAGACAAGAAAAACTCCTACTAGACTTTTGTTCCTGTTTAATAGTATTTTTAGGGACTTTTCCACTCCCCAGTCATTTTACATTGTTAGCGAGAGAGTTTGCATTCTTGGAAGAAGACTCTACAGCCAGAGTTGGCGAGGAACAGCTGCCTTTGTTCAGCACACTGCAAGTCATCTAATTCCAATAGTTAAAAATCATGGTTTTAGCTGCGTACTGGTGGAAATGAAATGTCATCATTGAAAAGAAGATGAGAATATGATTTGGATGCGAGCATAAGAGGTACAGTTAGTAAGTTTGCAGATGACACCAAAATTGGAGATGTAGTGGACAGCGAAGAAGGTTACCTCAGATTACAACAGGATCCGGATCAGATGGGCCAATGGGCTGAGAAGTGGCAGATGGAGTTTAATTCAGATAAATGCAAGGTGCTGCATTTTGGGAAAGCAAATCTTAGCAGGACTTATACACTTAATGGTAAGGTCCTAGGGAGTGTTGCTGAACAAAGTGACCTTGGGGTGCAGGTTCATAGCTCCTTGAAGGTGGAGGCGCAGGTAGATAGGATAGTGAAGAAGGCGTTTGGTATGCTTTTCCTTATTGGTCAGAGTATTGAGTACAGGAGTTGGGAGGTCATGTTGCGGCTGTACAGGACATTGGTTAGGCCATTGTTGGAATATTGCGTGCAATTCTGGTCTCCTTCCTATCGCAAAGATATTGTGAAACTTGAAAGGGTTCAGAAAAGATTTACAAGGATGTTGCCAGGGTTGGAGGATTTGAGCTACAGGGAGAGGCTGAACAGGCTGGGGCTGTTTTCCCTGGAGCATCGGAGGCTGAGGGGTGCCCTTATAGAGGTTTACAAAAGGTTTATGGGCGGCACGGTGGCACAGTGGTTAGCACTGCTGCCTCGCAGCGCCAGAGACCCGGGTTCAATTCCCGCCTCAGGCGACTGACTGTGTGGAGTTTGCACGTTCTCCCCGTGTCTGCGTGGGTTTCCTCCGGGTGCTCCGGTTTCCTCCCACAGTCCAAAGATGTGCAGGTCAGGTGAATTGGCCATGCTAAATTGCCCGTAGTGTTAGGTAAGGGGTAAATGTAGGGGTATGGGTGGGTTACGCTTCGGCGGGTCGGTGTGGACTTGTTGGGCCGAAGGGCCTGTTTCCACACTGTAAAGTAATCTAATCTAAAAAAAAAATTATGAGGGGCATGAATAGGATAAATAGACAAAGTTTTTTCCCTAGAGTCAGGGAGTCCAGAACTAGAGGGCATAGGTTTAGGATGAGAGGGGAAAGATATGAAAGAGACCTAAGGGGCAACGTTTTCACGCAGAGGGTGGTACGTGTATAGAATGAGCTGCCAGAGGATGTGGTGGAGGCTGGTACAATTGCAACATTTAAGAGGCATTTGGATGGGTATATGAATAGGAAGGGTTTAGAAGGATATGGGCCGGGTGCTGGTAGGTGGGACTAGATTGGGTTAGGATATCTGGTCGACATGGACGGGTTGGACCGAAGGATCTGTTTCCATGCTGTACATCTCTATGACTCTGTGACTCTATTAGGAGTGTAAATGGAGCTCAATTCTACATTTTAATTTGACAAGGAAACACAAGCACTTCACTGAGCATCAGCAGGGATGAAATTTTAAGTTCTCAATATTTTGTGCTCTCAACCTGGACCTAAGTAGGCAGGGAAAGCCCCAGCACATCACAAGGGGCCATCTTACTCTAAAAGAGAAATAGTCTTGCAGATTATGATAAATCTACTAATTCCAGTTTGACGTTTTTTATTGTAAAATGAATTAGTCAGCGTATGTACATTTCCTAGAGCCCCGGTACAGTCATAGCACAGAAATGCAAGAACTTTTCAATACAGGATGCGTGTGTTCAGCTCATGATTAGCAGTATAATAGTGAGAAGCAAATGAGTCAATCCCCAAAATCACATAAGCTGAGTGTAATAGCATGTTGACTATCTAGCGCAATCTCTCAAAGTTAAAGATGCAGTGGATGAGACATTCTGATCCTTCCACTTTTTACTCTTTTGAAAAGTGGATATTCACTAGAGTATGTAGTCTTGTTAAAATAAAAGGCTGTTAACACCACTGAGGAAATCTCTGAGGTGAACGAACCTCATGGCTAGACTCTTGGACGACGGTCTGTTTTCCACTGGGCAGGGATCTGTTCTTCCAGCTCCCTGCATGGCAACGCCCCTGCCCACCCCCATCAGTTTATTAGCGACAGCAAATAGACCTCCCTGACTGAGCATTAACAAGCACATTCTGGACTGCAGTCAGCAGCTCCCACTCCCCTTCAGCTCAGTCTGACCCCTGTTGGAGATGAACACAGCCATTTTTGCTAATTTTTTGACAGATGGTTAGCGTTCTTTAAAACTCTCATCTTAATAAGCTGGAAGCGTTGAATATCTTAACAAAAGGGCCTGTCTCTGTGCCTGAGAGGTGACTTAACAGAGTCGTACATCATCAATGATGGTCCTCCTTGTAGTGTTAGAACTATGACTAATTGAGCTGTCTCTTACACTGACCAATATCTTTTCAGGACTGTGAAAATGCCAAGAGCTGGCCGTCCATATGGGGATGGTATCCCCATCATTGCAGCACCAAAACCACAAGGGATGCCCCACAACCACTTTCTCAGGATAACTGTGAATATCACATGTGGGATCTCACTGGATTGATTTCTCTATCACTCCCACATAGCGTGCGCGTGCACCCACAAGCACACGTGCACACACCCACACACAGGTGTGCACACACCCTCTCACATTATGATTTAAAATAAAGACAGAAATTGCTGGAGAAACTAAGCAAGTCTGGGCAGCATCTGCAGCGAGGGAAACCGTTAACGTTTCAAGTCCAGTGACCCTCGGTGAGAACTTGTGTTTGAGCTAACATGAGGCTCTTGTCACTTGGTTGAAATTTTTAGTCCTATGCATGCAGCTTTGTGCCTAGGTAAAAGGATCAGCACATGCAGGGAGAAGGCAGGAGAATGGGGTTGACAAGCAGATCAGCCATGATTGAATAATGGAACAGATTCAGTGGGCTGAGTGGCCTACTACTGCACCTATATGTTTTGATTTTATGTTTCTGTGACGTGATTATCTAAGTATTACATGTTAATTCTACCTATGTAGACATCAGGGCTGTTGAATGAGATCTGCCAATTCAATAATGTTTGTTTAAGTTGCTGGAAATTAGAATGTTACATCTGCAGATTTCAAATCCATGGTATGAAACGATGAGATTCACAAGTTTGAATCATACTTGCTTCGTGTAACATTCTGTGCACTTGTATGTATATCTTAGGAATCCAGTGAATTGGCACAAGATGAATATGCTCAAAGGTGATTAGAAATTTGGGGATAGAAAGGAAAGAGATCTCATGCGGAAATGATTTGGTTCAGTGGAGGCTTGTCATGTGCATTCCTTCTCTCTCTCCCTCAATTTCCCCTCTCTCGGCACTTGCGCTCTCTCTCTCTCGCCATGCTCTCTATCTCTCTCATGTTGCTCTTTGTCTGTCTATCTATCTCTATCTCTCTCTCTCTCTCTTGCTCTCTCTAAGGTGCTCATTTGATGTAACTGGGAGATGGCCAAGTGTCTCACCATTGGCTGCTTTGGCAGCTGTGATGTTGGATTGGCTTGTGAGCTGATCCATAGCTGCCCAATCAGAGCAAGAATGGCACCTACTATATGGATTATTGCAGTTCCGTCAGTATGTGTTTGTTTGAGTAGGCTGCAGCATTATAAAAGGGAACAGCTAAGAGTTCCCTTACACTGATATATGTGCTGAAGCTCTAAAACTTGGTGCCTGATGACACGGAGAGGTCACCTAACTCATGTATATTTTCTGCAAGATTAGCACTGCTCTCTCTTGGGTTACTGTTTTTGTGTTTCAGAACTCAAGTTCAGGTAAGCCCCAGTGGTTCATGGAGATTTTCCAGGGAACCTGGGTAATTATTGGTGTTTAGAAGGGGACTCCCTAACACAGTAAGAATTGGAAACTACTGCTTTTAATTTGAGTGTTATCAAGGAAGGCTTATTCCTTCCTGTTTTTGTGTTTCTGGAACAACATCAGGGAGGCAAGCAGCAGGTATTTTTGAACTTCAAAATTAAAATAGAGTTCTATTTGTCTAAACACCTCCAGTTTTCCCAACAGTGCACACAGTCATTTAGGACATTGTGATGGTTCTGTTATGTGTTTACCATGTTTTATTCCTGTCCGCTGTAAAACTCCTGCGTACTGAGCAAGTCTAAATTTGCATCAGACAACACAAATTGTGTTTTTTTTTCTTCAAATAAGAGAATTATTTTCTTAAATGAGAGAACCGTTTTTCATTTCAAGGAAGTGGGGGAAGGCTAAATCGGGGCTTGTGGGATTAGGAACTGATAAGTTCCGAGATGTGAAATGTAAATATCTTGGTGAGAGTTTCCTGCCTTTGGTGAAGTCTCTGATTTCCCTTCACTTGTTGTTTGCTCCAGGCAGCTGTGCTTATGGAGTGAGCCCTCGCTGGGGTAACTGGTGCCAACAAGCCCAAAGAGGGTAGTACATGGAGGTGTGCGAAACCAGAATCTTCCTGGCTAACAAATCAAAAACGGGTGAGTGACTCTGGGATTGTTCACCTGTTACGCAGAGCATGAATTCTTGCAGTATTGGAAATGGGATTGGAGAGGGCATGATGTGTTGGAGTCCAGATTTGAAATGTTTTGTGAAAACGCATTAATCGTTGATCCAGTATAAATTAACAAAATTCTCAACTAATATGAGATGAGGAGGTAGGATTCAGGAGGCTGGGTAGTTGCTGAGTTTACTACAAAGAGGGTTTTATTTAGCTTCTGACTGGCAGGAGTGAACTCCTGTGTAAAATCTCCAATAGGAGAATTTGATCCACCGCTGGGGACAGATGAGAAAGGAGCACCCTGAAAGAGGTATTGGAATCCCAGTAGAAATTTCACATACAGTGGTACAACAGGAAACCTTGATTTCAGAACTCTACAGGACCACACATAGAGCAGTGCAGTACACATCATGGTCAGTAACACTCTGGCAACAACAACATTTCTGTCTCACTGTCAGGTGTAGGCCTGGCTCAAGAATTAGAATAGATCCCTGTCAGCAAGTGATCTCAGGCTGAGTATTTTTGTGTCACGGCTGAATGTTTAACAAATGGTGTTTACTTAGAATTTTTAATTGCAGTTTTTATTTTAAAACGACATTTTAGCTCAGAGTTTCTATCACTTAGTCCCATGTTGAGAAAAACGCTTTTTTTAAAATTCAAATCCATGAGGGGGGTGGGTGAGCAGACTGTAGCATCTCAATCCCTGACCTGGAACACTACGAACCAGCTTCACAGGGTTGACAGGATTTTGAAAAAAAAAACTGAAAAAGCTGGGTTTTGCTGGAATTCAGAAACAAAAGCTGAAATAGCTGGAAGAGCTCAGCAGGTCTGGCAGCATCTGAGGAGAGAAATCAGAGTTCATGTTTCATGTCTAGTGAGGAGGAAGAGTCTGAGGAAGGGTCACTGGACCCGAAACTGGGCAGAGACGAAGCCACATTTTGAAAGTTTTTTTTAAAAAGCTTTATCTCACGTCGGTCTGAAATTTTCAGGTGAGGTTGCGCAGTCAGCGTTTATTGTATCGTTGGTATTAGCACGTCAGTCATGAAGAGACACAATTGAAGGTCTAATCCAGACTGTCTTCCAACAGGAAATAACATTTTACAACAGCAAAATTTTACTGAGGCAAACATTTTATATTGCTTTCAGTACTTCCCTTTGCATTATAGTTTATATAGAGCCTAAAACTAGAGGGCATAGGTTTAAGAAGAGCAAGGAAAGATTTTAAATTGACCTGAGGGGCAACTGTTTCATGCAAAGGTTGGTGCATGTATGGAGGAAGCTGCCAGAGGAAGGAGTGGAGATGGATGCAATTAAGTCATTTAAACGGCATGTGGATGGGGTACATGATTGGGAAGGGCTTAGAGGGATATGGGCTAAATGCTGGCAAACGGGACTAGGTCAGTTTTTTAGGATATCTGGGCATGCTACAGTCTGCTCACCCACCCCCTCATGGAGTTGGACTGAAAAGTCTATCTCTGTGCTGTATAACTGTGACTCTATATAGCCTGTCAGATTATAATTTCTTTGGGAGCCAATTTGGCAACTCCTGTACTTTGAGATTGTACTGGTAATCCTCATTATTTGCTGGACTTCTTTCCACTTGGATAGCAAAACACATTTAAGCGACTGGATTATTGGGTGTAGATTATATGCTGTTGTAATTCACCATGGGTTATACATTATGAAACCTGAATATCAGTGAATTCTTCTCTTCCCAACCCTGAATTAGAAATAGTTTACTCCATAAGTGTATACTCCAAGCTATGTATTAGTAACTTTAGACCAAAGAATACTCCAATCTTGACTCCATGGGTTGACTGTCTTGGACAGGTGTGACCATGAGATGGAGAGAAAGATGGGGTGGGAAGGATTTGGGTGAAAGGTACAAGTGTGTGACTCGCTTTCCAGTAATAAGTTTTAAGAGGTTGCAACGGGAAATAAGCCTGACACTTTGAGCTCCAATGAATAGATGAAAAGAAGTCTTTGACCTCGAGTCATCTTGTGGGCTGATGATTCAAGGGTCTGATATTGGTGTTTGCAAGGCGTGTGGATTTGTGACCTTGAGAATTTGTTTAATACATTCATAAGTGGCAATCTAAATTGCCTTATAGTGATCAAAGCAGTCATGGATTTCAGCACAGTGAATCATTTCCAGATCTTTAATAGCTTTGGTTGCTGGAATTAAAAAATGAAGTGCATCAGTTTATAGCTGCATGATTAATCCCACATGCATGTTCTGAGGGATTGACTCATTTTGAAAGCAGACCCTTATTTAATAAGTGAAAGTGCATTGTAGTAGTTGTCCTTTTACTAATGTGTAACTTGGCTAAATATGGCCTCATCTTGTCCCCTCGTTCCCATCCTCTCTTGGGTTACAAGCAATGCTGCCTCCTGTTGGTCATTTTTGTGTGAACATCTGAGTTAGCGATAGGTTGCTGTAATGGCAATTTCAAATAAAAACCAAAACAACTGCGGATGCTGGAAATCAGACAAAAAAACTGTATTTGCTGGAAAAACTCAGCAGGTCTGGCAGCATCTGTGGGGAAAAATCAGAGTGAGTTAAAGTTGATCAGAGTGAGGACCTGAAATGTTGTTATAGTGATCTATTTTGATTCTTTATATATTTTAAGACTGAAGTTGGTAGATTCTTGATGACCAAAGGCATGAAAGACTATTGGGGATTTGCAGGAATGGAGAGTTAAGATTAAAATCAGATCAGTCATTTCCTTATTGAATGACAGGGCGGGCTCATAGGGCTAAATGGCCTCCTGTTGTTTAGAGTTCCTGTGTTTTCCACAGTCTTTGTGTTCCTTCTCAGGGATATGGGTGTTACAGGCAAGACCTGAGTTGCCTTTCGAATGTGTTCTCGACCAATTTAAAGGGTGCCAAAGGCATTGATATTATAGGCATGAGACTGGAGTTACTTGGAAGCAATCCTTGTGGGTATCAGTAAACCAGTTGTCTTTTTATGATAATCTGACAGTTTTGTGGTCACTTTTCTTTTGTTGGTAGCAATGGTAATTTTGAATTTTATTTCTCTGTTACGAGTCCAGTTCTTTAGGTTACTAATACAGTCCATCGTAGCCGTAGCTGTTTTTGTGTGGTACTAGTCAGTGATCTATAATTGAAGATCCCAGCAGCTAAGGCTGGAGGGGTGTGCAAAGTCACAGGGAGGAAAAACCATTGGCTGCTCTGCAGCATTCTCTCCCTATAGCTGTTTGATAATCAGTCAGAGGAAGATGTACTCACTGGACTGGAACAGCAAAACGTGCCTCCACTGATGAGTGGAGGAGACACCAAGCAAACTGAAAAATCCTACTCCTACTTACCAAGCGAGTATCCATTGTTCACCATCAGCATGGACTCTCTCCTTGTCTCCCTGTGCCTGTGTTCCAAGCAGAGGAGTTAGTACAGTCCTTGTAATGAGTCGAGAGTGCGACGCTGGAAAAGCGCAGCGGGTCAGCCAGCACCTGAGGTGCAGGAGAATCAACGTTTCAGGCAAAAGCCCCTCCCCACTTTCGTCCAGTCTTTGTAATGAGCCCACACTGTCACTACGTGGGAGTATCAGATTGCTGATGTGAACAGATCAGTCACTTGCAATGGTAAGATGGAGCTGCACAGCAGAAAGAAATACTCACCAGGAACAAGGGTGTTTACAGATTAGTTGTGTCCCCTGTGCCCCACACTGCCGAGCCTGTTGTTTTGGGTCTGTTTTATATAGTTATGAAGATGTACAGCACGGAAACAGACCCTTCAGTCCAACTCGTCCATGCTGACCAGATATCCTAAATTAATCAAGTCCCATTTGCCAGTATTTGGCCCATATCCCTCTAAATGTTTTCTTTTCATATGCCCATCCAGATGCCTTTTAAATAGAGTCATAGAGTCCTACAGTATGGCAACAGGCCCTTTGGCCCAAACTGGTCCATGCTAACCCCATTTCCCTGCTCCTGGCCCATGTCCTTTTCATCCTTTGTTATCCGTGTATTCGTCCCAATGCCTTTTAAATGTTGTTAATGTACCCGCCTCAACCACTTAGTCTGGTAACTCATTCCATATGCGTACCACCGTCTGTGTAAAAAAGGTCTCCCCTCGAGTTTCCTTTCATTCTTTCCCCTCTAACCTTAAACTGATGCCCAAGAGTCCTCGATGCCCCAACCCTGGGGAAAAAAGACTTGAGTGCATGTACCCTTTCCATACCTCTCACGATCGTATACACCTCTATAAGGTCCCCCTTATGTCAAATAATTAGCCTGGCTTTTACTGTCAGTTTCCTGTGGATCAGATTCCTATCCGATTTCGGTTTTGGATGCCCGTCAGGTTGCAATGTGATCTGTGAGTAGACCAGAAACGGTGACCTTTAGCAAAGGCATCAGTGACATGATGTTAACAAAAAACATTGAAGTCCACTATGTGCAATCCTGATGACACAGCACCACAGAGTGGTGGGTACCAGGTTTGCGATGTCAGCCACTCATTTATAATTCATGGTTATTTAAAAGCAACAGCGGAGCACCTTGGAAACATCCAGGCTGACTGACTCATTATTCTCTTTAGGTGATGCACTTTCCTTCACTGAACTGGGCAATACCTGGAGTTATTTTTCCCTCCCCACAGTTCTCTATCTCCCAGACCCATCACTGCAAGGCCAATTTCAGTGTTGACCTTGGCTTTATTGAGAGCACCCTTGCCACCAAGTGGTTATGGGTTCATTAGCCTTTCCCTCCATTTGAAAAAGTGTGGGCTGACTCAGCGGAGTACTGAAGGACTGCCACTAGGCAGGAGGCAGTATCTTTCCAATGAGATCTTCAACATAGATCTTTTCTGCTCTCTCAGGTACACGCAAAGAATCAAATAACCCTCCTGAAAAAGAGTAGGAGTGTTGTCCTTGGTGTTGTGTCCAACATTAGCTTGTGTCTCACAAACGGATTATTTAGCTGTTTGTAGGAGCTAGCTATGTACAAGTTGGCTGCCCCTTTTTCAACACTACAATAGTGACTGACTTTAAATGTATTTTATTGGTTTAGGATGCTCTAGGAAGACCTTGGTCATGATCTTGAGCTTGTTTCATTCTCCCTGTGCTATGTCTGAGCACTGTCACGAGTTGGCTGTGTTGTATGGTTAGGAGGTAGCTAGTCAAAGGTGAGGACTGCAGATGCTGGAGGCCAGAGTCGAGAGTGTGGTGCTGGGAAGTTACAGCAGGTCAGGCAGCATCTGAGGAGCAGGAGAATCGACGTTTTGGGCAAAAGCCCTTTGTCAGGAATGATGTTTGCTAGTGTGTGAGTGCAGTGATTGGGAATGACCAATCGCTGATCTATAAATGGCATCTGAAACGGGTAAATGGTGAGAGGTTAGTAATCTTGCAGGTAGGTGTGTGGATCTCACTGTCTGTCTTCTCTCTGTCTCTGTCTCTCTCTATCATCCCTCTCTGTCGTCTCTCTCTCTCTCTCCTGTTTGTACTTATTCACATGATTGGTGTAGATCCCTGGGAAAACAGATAACACCTTTTGTTTACAGCCTCAACAGCGCAAGTGATGGGTTTGTGTAGCAAGCTGCTTGGTCGAGAGATTTGTTTGTTATCTCAGGCTTTCATGAGCCTTGTTCTAATGGCAATCTGTGACCTTCAAAGGGGCTGATTAACTTGAGCAGACACTATAGCATGCAACTTGCACAAATCAGCTGTCAGATGAATTCCTTTCAAGGTGTTGGAATGTCTGAGATATGCTGATCCATTACTTGAGCTGGTTACCAGTGAAATACCTGTGATTCATTTGGTAGGGTAATAGTTATGTCAGTGGACTAGCAACCCTCAAGTCTGGCCTAATTATTTAGAGAATGAGAGTTTCAATCCCACTGTAACACTTTTGAAAATTTGAGATCTGTTGCACGTGAACAGTGGTATCAATTAAAGTAAAAATGAAACGGATGGAATGTCATTAAAAGTGTAAGTGTTTCATGAATGTCCTGCTTTAATCATAGGCTCCAATGTTTAAAATTTCCAGCTATTTTAACATTCTTAATTGCATTGTCTTGGGTAGAGTTCGATCTGTCCTGTGAGGTTTTGGCTTCTGGACTGTTCTTGTTCCCATGATGTCTCAGGGTTTCCGAAAAACAATGGTCGTGCAACAGGTACATGTATCGATCACTAGATTCCTGATCAGTTGCTGAGGGTTACTGTTGAATGTACTGCTGATAGCAGCAAGTGCTCACGTTCGCCAGATCTTGGTTAAGCAAAGACTTGGTGGTGATTTGTAGATGACATATCATGAGGGGAGATTGGTTTGACTGTGCCTGTATTCACTCTAGTTTTGAAAAATGAGAGGAACCATATGAAATTTAAGAGGCTGTTTTGGACTGAGATTGCGGGGGTTGACCTCTTGCTGCTGAAGATGGTGAATCTGTGGAATAAATGCCCGTAGAAGGCTGTGGAGTCACTGAATATACTTAAGAAAAATGGTGAATTTCTCAAGCCTAAAGGTATTGAAGGGTATAGGCAGAGAGTGGGAGTGTGGCGTTAAGATGGGGGATCAGCCATGGTCATATTGGATGGCAAAGTGGCCTTCTCGTATTTTGTGTTTCTATGAAAACAAATGGGCCACTTGCTAAAGCACAATATTTGCAGTCAGGTCGAAAGTAGACAAGTCTGAACTAACTTTGACTTTGGAGTGGCATTTTCATGTGCTTGATGACTAATTTGTTAGGAATGGACTCAAGATCTACCGTTCTGTGGTTTACAGATTCATTGTGCAATTGACTCTAGTCAACTGTCAACAGGATTAGAATAGAAGTTATTCCAGATCTTCGTCTTTGGTTCTTGAATCTTCAGCGTAGAGAAACAAATGTAATGAAGGAGGAAGAGAAGAGCAAATAATCCAATATAATCTGCTTAATGTGCCATTCTTCTATCGTGCTCTGTTCTAATGAAATGATGCAGTGTTTGTTGATAAAACCCTGGCAGTAAGTAGCTATTGCAGTGCAGTGTTAAGGACATAGTACGTTGACTGGTGTTGTACGCAAAGAAACATGGGTGGTTTATTTATTTCTCTTCCATTCTCTGAGCCATCCCTAAAACCACAGTATATAAATTTCATGTCCAACAAGTAGCAATATTCCATATTGTTGGAGTGCAATGATTCCTGAGAGCTGGGCAATTTCCAGTCAAGTGTGGGTAGAGCACTAGCTTCAAAGGTACTGGATAGTGATGTCACTGTCCATTTCTATTGGTATGTTGCCCTTAACATTAGCAAACCATCCAGAATCCCTTCTCACGAATATTATTGAACTAAGTTTGACACAAAATGACAACAGGAGATACACGGGCAGGTGACTACAAGCTTACTGCCAGAGGTTGATTTTATGGAATGCATGAAAGGAGGGCAGTGAGGGGAAAGGATGAAGGCAGGGACATTGAAGAGTTGTGGTTCTGTACGCCGAGCTGGGAATTTGCGTTGCAGATGTTTCGTCCCCTGTCTAGGTGACATCCTCAGTGCTTGGGAGCCTCCTGTGAAGCGCTTCTGTGATGTTTCCTCCGGCATTTATAGTGGTTTGAATCTGTCGCTTCCGGTTGTCAATAAGCACATCGACGTGGACCCAATATACTGGCCACTGCAGTGGACAGCTGGAACTGACAACCGGAAGCGGCAGATTCAAACCACTATAAATGCCGGAGGAAACATCACAGAAGCGCTTCACAGGAGGCTCCCAAGCACTGAGGATGTCACCTAGACAGGGGACGAAACGTCTGCAACACAAATTCCCAGCTCGGCGAACAGAACCACAACAACGAGCACCCGAGCTACAAATCTCACCAACTTTGAACATTGAAGAGTTCCCAAGCAGCTGAGTGCAGAGTCACCAATTGTGGCATGAAGAATGCGGAAGGCACCAGGGTTGGAGAAAGAGGGTTCTCAGACATTTGGAGAGCTGGAGGTGGTTAATGATCGAATAGACCATGAAGATAATATTATGCATTTAGGCTACATTGGGATGAAACAAATTGCGTGATGGCATAGATTAAACTGCTCTAAGGTGGACCAGTCCTGCCAGTTAATTTTCAGAAACAGTTTGGATTTTGATATAGTCTGCTGGCACCTAGACTCGGTTCTAGTTTAGGGGATTAACTGTATCACTTAGTTGAGCCTCCAGTGATGGCAATTCCATTGACCTCCTTTTCTAACGTACTGATGGACACAGGAGTAGTTAGCAGAGTGTATCAACTCCTCTTGAAAATCTATTACTCAAGGTTTTGGCAAATTTAATTCAATGATGTTAAATTCCTGTTTGTAATCACATTTCCAGACAAAAGGATCCCTTCCACTGCTCTGTGCTAAGATGTCTGAGCAGGGCTATTCAACTTTTTAACCAAATTCATCACCGCATTATTTGTTAAATTCACATCGTCATATTGGCTGTGTTTCATTGCAGCTGTTAGGCATTTCTCTGTCTTGAGATTTATAACCATTTGCAAGTGCCTTGTTTCTGGAAAAAAGACGCTTGAAACCTGTTGTGCAGTGTCCACATGTTTTAAATGATGTGCTGCTTAATCTGCCTTTGATTCTCAAGGCCAGTAACCAAGCCTTGATGGAGGTTAATTGTTAAGTGTGCTGCAGCCTCAAAGCAGTCATGGTGGGTTTTAACAATGTTCCTGAAAATTAGGTCGGGGAATACTGAGGATGTGGTCATGTGTAGGATGTGGTATTGCGTCAGAACGAAGAATTTAGTTCAGTTGCACTGAGTGTTTCAGTAATCCTTTGTCATATTCCTTACAGAGTGCTGGTAATAACTTCAGGCCATTTGGGTCAGTTACCTCTGTAACCAATTTGCTTTGGGGGATTGTGACTCATGGAGCACCTGCTTGTGTTGTCCTGCCTTTTGCTTGGTGTACAGTTTGCATTCTAAAGGAATCCACAATCTGCCAAGTGTTTAGGTATTCAATGCTCTCACCAACTTTATTCAGCTTCAACTAATATAGGGGATTAAGAACTAATCTTGTGTTATATGCCAGGAATCCATTCCTAAACTGCTTTATTAATCACTCCTTCATTGACTCTCGTAAGATATCGTACTCCTAAAGCAGACAGAAAGGGTACAATCCATACACGGTTAATATCTGAGTTACCAATTCTACTAGATTCTAACATACTAGACCATTGTGTGTATCCATGTCTTTTTACCAGAGTCTGAGATCCTACCTTCTATTGATTATATAATTGACAGTCAAGACACCTAAAACAAGTATTTTCCATCTCTCTCGCATGTCAGAATTGTTTCATGCACGGCTGACCATACATCGAAAGTACTAAACACGGTCACACTGCATCCTGCCCATGGGCCTAAGAATGACTGTTACCTAGAACAGTTTTCTACCAGTGAATACATCAGGGTGACTGCAAAGGAAACCATTGCTAATCTTGAGTCAGATAGGCAGGACACTGATGTAAAACATAACAAACAGATTGCACTGCAGTTGTGGTGTGTTTTAAACTCCACTGTGGAGTGTTTAGTGGAGCACTGGCACTTCCAAGCTGCTACAAGATGACCAGTATAAAATTGCTGCATGTGATGTTGAAATCCTCCAAGGAATTATCTCAATAATACGCATGTGGAGCTTTAGCTAAGCAGTGCCAATGAATATGCTAATGCAAGATGGAAATAGCCTTGTTTGAGCAATAAGCTAATAGTGGCATAGTATGTCATTATTACAGATAACCAAGACCAAGTAAGGAAAATGAGTTAATTTAACTCCCAGTTAAATGTCACATGAGGGCAATTATAACATTGAGGCATTTTATCCTTAAGTGAAGTCAATGTTTCTCTCTGTCTATATAGATATTGCCTATATCTATATTTGATCAGAATAATGTTCAACATATGCTTATGTTATCACCCTATTTAGGATGGTATCAATGTTAGAGACCCATTTCCACCTTCCAAATAAATTACAAAAGAACATGATATGCACACAGGCACATGCACTATAGAAAGGATGAGATTGCACGAGAGAGGGTACACTGTTTTGTTTGTCCATTTTTGTCAAGTCACCAGATATTTTTTGTTTCTATCCACACCATTATGTGGGACCATCCTGCTGGTTCAGTCAGTAACATTGCTAGCAGAAGGTTTTGTGCCTTCCACTGTGAGAGCCAGCGCCCTGAGCTACCTGTCCTCAACAACACAATGCTGCTGCCTGAGAAATGTATATACCTAATTGTGTTTCAGCTAGGTGGAGAGATTTGATTTGGGAAGTGGTTTGAATTGGGAGCTATCCAGTCTGGTAGGTTATTGAACCAAATATGTTATATTTATTGCTGCTGGGAGAGATTCCAGTCTTTTTATCCTCTTGATATGAAAGAAATCTCTTTGACATTTTCCCAGCTTGTCAGCTGATGGTATTTACCACCTCTACCGGTATGTGGGTCTGAGTAAGGGTTCTCAGTAAGTAGTTTGCTGCTGCCAGTCCTCATATCTTTAGTTGGGCTTATGTAATGACTAGTGGTAGAGGATACACCCATCATAGGGGTATCTACAGAAGAGTCATTGTTCTTGGCTAACGAAGGTTTATTGTATGACAGCATTAAATACAAAACATTCTGGCCAGGCATAATTACTTGGCTGTCAGGGAGCTGGTGCAGATACATTAGCCTCTGAAAGCTAGAGTAGAGCTCCTTGTTTTCCTCTCCAGACTCAGTTGACATAAAATGAACATTGACCCTATCAGAACCATTAGCTTATCCAACAATATCCCAGAGCTAAGATTATTGGCAGGTCTCCCACTCTCCGGTTTTAGCTCCGATCACATTTCAGACACAGACAGCAGTCAGATTCCTCCACCTTCCCGGTTCCTCTCCTACCACACCTCCTGAGGAATTTCTGAGCCTGAAGCTGCTGATCTTAGATGTATGGCAGGGAGATCACATTTACCTCCAATTGCGCCCAGCTTTATGCTGCACACACTGCAACCTCATGTTCTCTTTTTGCAAAAATCCTCTTGTTGTAAAGTCAGCATTCTGCACTCCAATATATTAACTTTCCATTGTTGTCTTTGACTTCCTTCAGTTTTAACTAGAGTAACGAATAACAATTTTAAAAATACAAGGCTTATACCTTTAACATCAGAATATCCCTCTTACATCTGACTGACAGTGTAATTAACTATTTGAAAAGATATTGATGTGCAGTCACTTGATGACAGCAAGTTTCCTGTGGTGTAAGTAGAAATTTTTAACAATTTAAGAGTAGAGCATGCACAAAAATAACAAAATGTGAAAAGGGCATTCAACGTTATTAATCCCGTTCTTCAAAACCCTTCTGATCTCAAGTCTTTGAGCTTAATATTATCTACTTGCCCATCTCTGTGAGCTGTCCACACCAAGTGAA
Organism: Chiloscyllium plagiosum; assembly: GCF_037043375.1. Classification (NCBI taxonomy): domain Eukaryota; kingdom Metazoa; phylum Chordata; class Chondrichthyes; order Orectolobiformes; family Hemiscylliidae; genus Chiloscyllium; species Chiloscyllium plagiosum. The sequence continues at coordinate 13,719,185 of NW_028270161.1, read as the reverse complement.
ATATTTGTATTTGTTGCAGAAATCTCTGCTTTTTAAAGTCCTGATCAAATTACCTGTTAATTGTACACATTCTTTATTGCAAACTTGGCTTTTCCTTGACAGGTTGAAGGTTAAATTTACTTGGCCTTCAGGATACATCCCAATATTTGATTAACCTTCAGTCTGGAAACAAAATGCAGCCCACAGCTAAAAATGTTTGAGGGAAACTGAACTAGCTACTTCCCTATTGCCCCACTGTTGGAGACAGAATTTCAGAAACTGTTTTGATCTTCATATTGAACATCATCTAAATCTCCTCATTAAAACTAAGTCTAACAACATCATAAAGCCATTTTGTTGTCATCTGTATTCACAGTTGTTATGTAGAAGTCTTGGAAATTTGGTAATGCACAGAAAGGGCATTGGGGAAGGACTTGAGGCACGTCTTCAGTCATTTTGGTAAGAGGAAGCGAGAGTAGGAGAAAAGGGAAAAATAGTTATTTTAGGAAGGGATGTAGTTATAAAAGTTTGTTACATTTCTTCTATGACTGTTTTCTCAGTTTGTGGTAGAATTTGTCAAATACTATTGTTGGGGTATTTTGTAAACCTTTGAAATCTCCTCTTGAGCACTTTGCCAGATGGAATCACTTCATCTCAATGGGCATAAAGGTGCTGGTGGGACTTCTGTTTACCTGTTGTCTTTGTCCAGGATCTTGTATAACTTTGAAGCTCTGTGTAATTCTAAATCACGGGATTAAGCTCCAGTATCTGAAAGTACTCATAAGTACAAGATCTTGAGTGGTAGCTGCTTCAAAGTTGGAGCGACATCCATTTGATGAAACCCAGATAGTAGCAAATGCCAGTGTTGCAGATTGGAGTTTACTCTTGTGATTGGATCTGGAAGAATGTCAATGAATGAAGGGTACAGCAATTGGCTGCAGCCCTGCCACATTCAAGAGTTGGGCAGAATAGTTGATCCCAATTACTGTCCACTTACTCTAGCTTTTACAGTGAATGCCCCGTGTGAGCTGAGGTGAGTACAATGTCAGGATTGTGAGAAGAGCTATCAGCAGCAGCTATTCAGCAATAACCTGCTCAGTGACGCCCAGTTTGAGCCTCTCAGCTCCTGACCTCATGACAGGCTTGTTTCAAACAGGAGCAAGAAAATTGGATTGCAGGGGTGAGGTGAGAGTGACAGCCCTCGACATCAAAGCTGCATTCAACCGAGTGTGGCATCAAGGAGCCCTACAAAACATGGAGCCAGTGGGTATCTGGGGCAAACTTTCTGCTGGTTGGAGTCATACCTGGCACATGGGAAGGTGATTGCAGTTATAGAGTCATAGAGACGTACAGCACGGAAACAGATCCTTCGTCCAACTCGTCCATGCCAACCAGATATCCTAACCCTATCGAGTCCCATTTGCCAACACTTGGCCCATCTCTCTCCAAACCCTTCCAATTCATATACCCATTCAGATGCCTTTTAAATGTTGTAATTGTACCAGCCTCCACCACTTCCTCTGGCAGCTCATACACGCACCACCCTTTGCGTGAAAAATTTGCCCCTTGGGTCCCTTTTTTAAATTTTTCCCCTCTCACCCTAAACCTCTGCCCTCGCGTTCTGGACTCACCCACCCCAGGGAAAATACCTTGTCTATTTATCCTATCCATGCTACTCATGATTTTATGAACCTCTATAAGGTCACCCCTCAGCCTCCGCTCCAGGGGAAACAGCCTGTTGAAGATCAGTCATCTCAGCTCCAGGACATCGCTGCAGGAATTCCTCCTCCGCTCCAGGGGAAACAGCCTGTTGAAGATCAGTCATCTCAGCTCCAGGACATCGCTGCAGGAATTCCTCAAGGTAGTGTCCCAGGCTCAACTGTCTTCAGCTGCTTCATCAATGAGCATCCTCCATCATAAGGTCAGAAGTGGGGATGTTCACCGATGCTGCACAATGTTCTGCACCATTCGTGATGAGTCAGGTACTGAAGCAGTCCATGTTTAACTGCAACAAGATATGAACAATATCCAGCTTGGTCTGAAAAGTAGCATTCCTGAAGAAGGGCTTATGCCTGAAACGTCGATTCTCCTGTTCCTTGGATGCTGCCTGACCTGCGCTTTTCCAGCAACACATTTTCAGCTCTGAAAAGTAGCATGTAATAGTCATGCCAAACAAATGCTAGGCGATGACATGACCATCACCCCTTGAGATTCAGTGTATCACCATTACTGAATTCCCCATTGTCCATATTCTGGGGATTTTGTTTGACCAGAAACTGAACTGGAATATCCATATAAATACAATGGTTATAAGAGCAGATCACTGACCTGGATGAGTGCAGCTCCAACAACACTCAAGTTGCCATCTGGGACAAAGCAACCTGCTTGATTAGCACTAGAATCACCCAGATACTGGAGATCAGAGTCGAGAAGTGTGGCACTGGAAAAACACAGCAGGTCAGGCAGCATCCGCGGAGCGCGAGAATTGGCGTTTCAGGCATAAGCCCTTCATCAGGAATGTGCTGATGCTGGAAATGTTGATCTTCCTCGGATGCTGTCTGACCTGCTGTGCTTTTCCAATGCCATATTTTTTGACTAGAATCACTCAGCCCTCCTTCATCGATACTCCGTTGCAACAGCGTATACCATCTATAAGACGCATGCCAGAAATTCACCAAAGGTCCTTAGACAGCATCTTCAAGACACAGCCACTGTTATCTAGAAGGACAATGATGGTAAATATTACCATCTGCAAGACAATCTCCATTCTGAATTGGAAATAGATCGCATCTCTTCAGTATCGCTGGGTCAAAATCATGGACCTCTCTTCCTAACCACATTGTGGGTCTGCCCTCAGTGCGTGGACTACAATGCTTCAAGAAGGCAGCTCACCAACATCCAGTTGGGATGGGCCATAAATGCTTGCCAAGCCAGGGATGCCTGTGTCCCATGAGAGAATACAGAGGTACCTTGGTTATCCGAACGAGATGGGTAGGAGCTATTTTGTTTGGGTAATTGATTATTCAGTTAATGGATTTCCTTTGGAGCTTGGGGTTTTCTGTGAAGACTGCTCTCCGTTCAGGGGACTTGGCAAAAGCACACTGCGTGCAAGACCTCACCCCCACCGCCCACCCTTAACCCCATCTGCTCTGACCCTGCCTGCCTGTACCCACCCTGCCCACCCCAACCCCGTACCTCCGTCCATCCCCACCCGTCGTCCAACCCCTGACTAACCTGCACCCCCCTCCCCCTCACAGCCGGACTGTGCACCAACAGTAAGACAGCTGCTGCCTTTGTAGGATAAGTCTGCAAATAGCATGTGCACGCGCACACAACTTTTTGACAGGTTCCACCTCTGCCCTGTACAGGACAATGTTGGAGAGATTATCTTGGGAAGGGAGGTTTAGGGTACACCCCTGTGTAGAACTCCAGGGAAAGTATTGGGGGGGGGGGCGGAGGAGAAAGAGGGTGGGAGGTCAGTCAGTCATTTAGAGACGGTGCCTGGACTGTCCAGGACTGTTCTCAGCAGCATTTCAGTGAGCCGAGTTCGTTTTTAATCATTGTACCTGTAAACAAGGACGCAATCAGGGTTGAAACAGCTCTTTGATGCAATGTTTCTATCGGGACCTTGAGCTCCCCTTCGGATAATCCGATGTTCAGATAATTGATATTTGGATAATTGAGGTTCCTCTGTATATCAAACTAAATATCCGTTTGGGTTCTGTTGCTGTCTGTGGTGACATGTTTTAGTGAGGAGTTGGTTTTTGTGTGGGAAGACATGGCAGAAGAGATGGTGGGATTTGAGAAACATTCCAGGAAAGTTTCACCTGGGTCTTGTAAGTCCTCGGTCCTGTTGATCTCCGTATCCATCATCATTTGTCTGAATAGAGTGATCGCATTTTGTTTGTCTTCCCAAGGAAAATAGTCACGAGGAAGGTTTTAATTTGAACTAACAATTTGCATTTTCCCAAGTTTCAGATAAAATTTAGTCACTGTTCCAAATGTGAGCTATTTGCCCCGCACAAGTAACAAGTAGTATTGAGTTAACTTGTCTGGGTAAAATCAGTTATCCTCCACTTAGCCTTCAATTGTGAATAGGAGGGATGAAGGGGCAGAGAGAGAGAGAGCGAGACAGTAAAGCAGGCTTTATGAGGAGGGAGGTTTAAAGCAGTTTTGATGGGAGTGACTCGCTGGCAAGATCAGCATTGTTGCCCATCTCCAGTGATCCTTGAGGTGATGGCGAGCTATTGCCTTGAACAGCTACAATCTGTGGGGCATAGGGACACCTGCCGTGCTGTTGGGCAAGGAATGCCACATTTTTGACCCAGCTACACTGAAAGGGCAGTGCTATATTTCCAAGTCAGGATGGTGAGTGGCTTGCAGTGGAACTTGAAGGGGGTGGTGTTCCCATGTATCTGCCTCCCTTGCCATTCTTGATGGCAGAATTCATTGGTATGGAGAGTTCTGTTGAAGGAACCTTGCTGAGTTGCTGGAAGGTTTGTTTTGAAGAGCTGGCTAATCTATTGATGCCTGTTGTACTTTATGTAATTATCTCGCAGTCAGGTGGACAGATTGAATTAAATGAATCTGTTCATAGTTTTTTCCCACAGCCGGCAATACTGTAGAATAAGGCACCTTTATAATTCACATCTGGTCTTCTGTTTGCTAAATCCTGTCATTTTTTTTTACAGCCAGTCTATAAACGATATGTTTTTAAAAAGAGCCATAATCTGGATTGTATACACAGGCTCCTATGGAACTGAACGCAACAGGGTGAGAAATCTATTCTGCACGGAGCTTAGTCGCTCTTAGCCAGAGTTGCTCTGGGGCCCAAAAATTGGCCTGTGTCTAGGCTTGTGAAAGTTTAAAAATAAGCCGCAGTTTCAGCTTATGACACTTGGCAACATCTTGTTGGAATGTCTGAGTGTGTGGGTGGCAGATGATGACAGAATTTGGGTGGACTTCAATTTTCCTCCAACATCTCTTCCCCTCCCCTTCCTGCTGCCGTCACCTGTTAGGTGGTCAGCATCTTGCGATAGACGTTGAAATAATGGAATGGATCTGAAGAATTGCCGACCTTTTGTGGAGCTGTTAACTGAGCAGGAATCTGATTTCTCGGGAAACAGAACTGATGGAGAAAAATAAAAGTGATGCTTTTCTTTAAAAAGAAAATGAATGGTATGGCTTTAAATGAAGAAACCCCATTGCTACCCAGGCGTGATCAGATGTTTTTTTTCCACATGGGTGTGTGCTTCCTTCTCCATGAATAAGGCGCTCCCTCTGTTCTGTGCTTCAGAATAAGCAACAAAATAGAACACAGGAAGATACTGTATTTAAAGGAAAATAAAAGCTTTCCCCACAGTCTTGCAGCCAATTTCTGATGCCGTTGCTACAAGGTGATGCACAGGAACTTTGCAGCTTGTCATGGCTCACTCTGGATCAAAATTGTGGACTGGCCTTAATTATTTCAAACGCTGGAAAGTACTACAGGAAGCTGACTTTGCAGGTATGGCTGGGAGAGGCCAGTGATGATCTTGTTTCACAGCTCATGGTTATGCAAATGCATTGTAATTCAAATGTTTTTATAATATGTCTTGATAAATAAACGATTGGGTACTTTCCTCTTCCTGGAATTGATAGAATGTTGTGTCTATTTTTAAATACGTATGTGTAAGAACATATTATTGTTAAAATAGGTGCTGCAATGGTGAAATATTATCCTTGGTATTCTGGAACGATGAAATGGAACGGGCCATAATGCCTTCTCTGTCCAAACCTATAATGTGAAGCCTATTGTGGTCTTTAGGTAGAGGGAAGAGTCTCTGGGCCTTGAATTCAGTGAAATGCTCAGGATTTGTTACTGATGGTGAAATTTGTGCATGTAAATTTGTCTGTTTCACTCTGGCAATTTTGAATTTTAACTCGTTTCCTACAGGCACCGGACTTTGTAACAGTTGCTCTTCTGTCGATTTAACTCTCCATGGACAAAGGCTTTGCCTGTTTGGCTTGGAAACTTGAGTTTTTGCTCTCTCTATCTCTCTCTCTCTCTCTCTCTCTCTCTCTCTCTCTCTTAAGCTTTGTTCAAGCAAAGATCACAAGTCTTGTGTATTTCTTTTCTAAAGTATGGTTGGCTAGAAGATTAGATGAATTCAATAAATCATTTTATGCATAGGAATTAGAAGTGCAATTGATCAATAATATTTAACACTTGCAGAGCTGTGAGCAATCTAATGCTGTGCGGCCTTTGGGGGTATAAACTTGTATGGTCTTTTACGCAGTATCTCTTCCAAGTGGCCTCTCAGTGACCGGTGAATGTTGGAAGATGTTCAACTTGCATAGGCATTGCCACAGAGCCTGAGTCATTCCATACACTAACGTACCTCTGTGAACCTCCCTTGAGGAGGGTCACTGGATGGCCATCAGTACCAAGAAATGCAAAACCGGGATGGGGAGACTTTTTCTTGGAAGGCCAAGAGTCTTCGCAAGTCTCTTCCCCAGACAACAGTGAAGTATTTTTAAGCGAGAGTTAGATTGACTCACTTGATGGGCATGTGGTTACGGATATCTGCGGGAGGCAGAATTGTGGAGTTTAGGCCACAGTTGATCTGGCTATGATCTTATTGAATGGTAGGTCAGGCTCATGAAGCTGGTTAGCAAGCTCCTGCTCCTAATTTGTTTGTTCCAAATGTGTTTGTTCCCACTCCTGGTATCTAAGCAGTTATTGGCTAAAACACTGCTCATTCCAACCCAGGTGGAGCATCAGTGGGATCATTCTGCTCTGCCTGGCTCAGTCCCTTGTGTAACAATGCATTTATCGTAAACTGTTGGGTGAGCATTTGGAAAAGCTCAGCTTTTTAAATCCAAACCTGTACTTTATTTGTATTTGCTTTTTTTTTGATAACTTCCTAGTTTAAAATCTGAACAATGCAGCGCTATCACATCCTAGCAGTGAGGCTGCCAGTTGAAAGGTTATCATGTGGGACATGAATCTCTTTAGCAGCATCTTACAGGAGGTCTGAGTGATATTGGCAGTGGTGAAATTTGTGGCAGACTGAGATGAGTGTGGTGGGCTCCGTCTCAACGCTGAGGTCATCCTACTCTGTCTTTTATGCTTTTCACAAGAGACGTGGTGGGATTCTCACTGGGCAGAGGTGAGCTGCCAAATTGACTGTCATTACTGATTACTAAATGCCTTTTTTATTGGCACAGCTTGCTTTATTAATATTCAGCCTTCCATCATGCCAAGCAGGCTCGATATTTAGAGAGAGCCCAGCGAATTCAGCTCCCACTGAATTCCGTGTTGGAAACATCTCAGTGCGCACTTCAGCTGCTGGTACCCCACATCCATGGACATTACTGTTCAACGTGCCAGCCTCATAAAATCCCTCCGGGTACAAGAGAGAGAGACAGGGAGAAAGCTGATGTTTTGAGTCTAGATGAATGTTCATCTCTCTCCTACTGAGCCAACCAGACTCTGTCACTCTACCTATTATCTGCAACATGTCTTTATCATTGGCAGCAGGTCTTTATACAGGGGTTCTCGGCACAGTTAGTTAAGGGCATCCTTGTAACCAGTCTAGGCCCCACTGGGGCGATTTGGAGTCACTATTGTCTCCTCACCCTCATCCACTCCTCTGGAGACCCTGTGTCCCATTGTCATCCATTTATCTTTTGGAATGAGAGAGAGGTGCAGGTGTTGAGGAAGACAGAAGTGGGTGGCACACCAATTGGTGCAGGTGACGAAAGTTCCCATGGGGTTGAGTAGCTAGCACAGGTGACACCTGGGATTCATGGTGTTGGACATTGGGATGGGAGAGAGTGAATGGGGAGCATGTTGCAGATAATAGGTAGAGTGACAGAGTCTGGTTGGCTCAGTAGGAGAGAGTGAGTGTGAGATATCGGGGACAAGATGGTGGCATTTACACTGTCAGGGTGGGGAAGGTAATTGTCCTTCTTCCCAGAGTGCTGGGCATTCCTGCAGATGGCTGACACCACTTTCACCTGGATGGCAACCTCCCGGAAGGCTGGCATTGTCTGGTTTTGTGGCCTCAACCACTAGTCCTGGGAGGAATGAGGTTGTGTTGGATTGGACCAACCCTAAACTCCATCTTAACCCCCATCTCGTGGCCTCTGGTCTCTATTCCTTTACACTCTAGCTTTGCAAGAATCCATCATTAACATCTGTAGTTAATTGACGTAGATCCAATAGCCTTTTGGGGAAGAGGTCCATGACCCTAATATTTATGTTCCTACTCTCCCCTCCCCCAGCCCTTGTCATCTGGTTGCACTGCTGGAGCGTAGCTCATTGTCTTAGCCAGTTTTCCCTCAGAACATAGAATGGTACATCGTAGGAAAAAGCCCTTCAGCTTACAATGCCTGTGCCAACCATCTGCCATTCTGTCTGCAAATGGTCCATATCCCTCTATTTCCTGCTTGTTCATGTGTCTGTCAAATATTTATTAACATTGCTATCACACCTGCTTCGAGCACCAGCCCCCCGCAGTACATTTCAGGCACCTATTGTCCTCTGTAGGGGAGGGAAAAACTTGCCTCCCACATCTCCCATAAACTTTCCCCCTGTCGCTTTAAATCTATGCCTCCTAGTATTTTACATTTCCACCCTATCTATGACTCTCAAAATTTTGTGTATATCAATTGGGTAGCCCCTCAGTCTCTGATGCTGTGGAGAAAGCAATCCAAGTTTGACCAACCTCTCCTTGTAGCTAATACATTCCAATCCAGGCAACATCCTGGTGAACCTCTTTAGCACCCTCTCCAAAGCTTCCACATCCTTCCTACTGTGTGATGACCAGTGCACTGCACACGGTACTTCAGAAGTAAACAAACTAAAGTTTCATATTGCTGCTACATGATTGGCCAACTTTTGTACTCCATGCCCAGACCAATGAAGGCATGCATGCCATATGCCTCCTTTACCACCTAAACCACTGGTGTGGCCAATTTTGGGAGCTATGGACTTGCACCCCAAGATCCATCTGTATATCAATGCTCCTAAAGGTCCTGCCATTTACTGTATATCTTCCTGTTGCATTGACCTCCCAAAATGCATCATCTCATACTTGTCTGGATGAAACTCCACCAGCCATTTTTCTGCCCGATTTTCCAACTGATGTATGTCCTGCTGAGTCCTCACTATCCACAGCTTTACTAATTTTTATGTCTGCAAACATATTAACAACAGACGTCCCAGCACTGATCCTTGTGGAACGACACCAGTCACAAACCACCAGTCAGAAAAACACCCCTCCACAACCACCCCTCTGCCTTCTTTGACCAAGCCAATTCTGTGTCCATCTTGCCAACTCGCTGTGAATCCCATGTGACTTGATCTTCTGGACAAGCGTACCATGAGAGATGCTGCCAAATGCTTTCGTCAAGTCCATATAGACAACATCCACTCTCCTACCCTCATCAATCATCTTTGTCACTTCCTCAAAAAAATCTCAATCAAATTTGTGAAATAAGATCTCCACCGTACAAAGCCATACTGACCATTCCTAATACGACCTTTCCAAATGCCAGAAAAATGTGTCTTTCAAAGACATTCATCAGTTCACTTTTTTTTTGCCCCAGTGCCATGTCTCTGGAATTGGCCTGAGCAAGTTCACATTGAGGCCTGACCAGAACATAAACATAACTTCAGTGTTTGTCTCTGTGAAACTGCAGAATGTAAATTGTAGAAACCAGAATCCAACATTCCTCACCTTTCATTCCGTTAGGAATGTAAACAGTCCCAGACTCTGTAGGTTTATTACTTGTTCCTTTTGCCAATATCTTGAGAGGAGTTTGGTGTACCACTCTCCTTTGCTGTTGAACTACCATATGAAATAAATTCATATACCGAGTTGGGCCCAAAAATGTAAGGGCTTGCTCTTGTTCCATCTGCATGAATTGGGGCAGGTACATAGCCATGAAGCAGCATAGAAATTTCAGACTTTAAAATAACCTACTGAGTTAGCCTGGTGCTAACAAAGATGGAGCAAGCCAGCCAGCTGCTTCTGAGAATCTGGCAAACGAGCAAATCACATTCTTTATTCTGCAACTTTTGTTTCCTATCACCAGCCTTTTGTGTTCTGACTCTCCTGGGCAGTTGGGTGAGTGAACGGCTTGTGATAGCATGAAACGGGCCCTTCGGCAACATCTCTCGAACATAAGCAGAAATATGGTTTACTTGCTTATGGGATGCGAGCATTGTTGTCAAGACCATTGTAAATTGCTTATTCCAAATTGACTTTGATGGATTTGCAACATCTCGACAGCCCTGTCAAACAGAGTCCAAACAATTTTAAAGCAAGTTTTTTTTTAAAGATAAGATGCCTGGGCTGTTTTTTAATGAGTACATGTTGGTGAGGTCACGCATCCGGAGTATGTTTGGCACCTGGTCATGAGGCCACCTTGCGGTCTGGTGTGAGGAAAATGTTGTCCTTGCTGCCCTGGGTCTGTATTGCATGAGTTTGGATCATGTTTGTTTTGAGTAAGATGCAGAGATTTGTCAGGATGGAAGCTCGTTTCCTAAAAGATGGTGCCACCCAGAAGAGGTTGAGCAGGAAGCAATTCGCTGACCTGGATTGCTGCTCTTTGTGTTTGGCCTTCCCGGGAAAGAATTACTAACAAGTGTCACTTGGATAGAAGCCATTTTTTGTGATTCGTTGTCATGTGCCTATTTTGCAATGGGTGAGTGAGACAGGCAATCTTGTGGTCCTCCAGGCAAATGGGTGCAGTGTGCTGACTCTGACAGGTGTAGGCAAGACATGATTGGGGGGGGGGGAGAGAAGGTAGGTGCCGGACAACAGAATAATTTTATTGTTTATTTCGTTTATTTTAAGGTGGCCCTTGGTCTTGTTAAGGTATTGCAAAACCCCACTTCTAAATAGTGTTAATCCTCTTTTAACAGATATCCATAGCTCAGGTAAATCAGAAGTATCCAACTTCCTTAAGCTGCACAGACCTTTCTCAGTGACCATAAAAGATGTGTGCTGACCATTTAGAGGTTAGAGACTGGTTTGTGCACTTATTTATGAAATAAACGGTTGCCACATTGGTAGATTAGGATGAATAACTGGACCAGTGATTTGCCAGAACTTGCCCTTGTGAATTGAGGTCACCTCCCCTGGGTATGATTGCCCATTTCATGGCGAGCACCAATTTGTGCAGAACCCCTGATTCAAACTTAAACGAGTACATAAATACTGCCACTGTAGAGCGGGCAGACATCTCTGGTCCTACATTCTCCAGCTGAAAGAACAAAGTCATGGTCCATCCACAAATGGAAACAATAAACCGCTTTGAAAATGCACAATGGGTACGATCTCACTGGAGGGGAACAGTCAGTTAGACCATCCTTATACGTCATCCAGAAATCCACTCAAATGACTTTAAAATAATTTTTGAAATGATTTCAAGGTTTTTATGTCCGTTATCTGAAAGGCCATTCTATGTATTGTTGACTCTGCAACAAGGAGTTGGCCATATATCTATCCTGAACCTTGTTTTCCTTCGAGTCACTGTCCCCATTCATTCTCTGATGTCATAACATGATATAAATTCCCCATTGTACCTTGCACTTGGCGATGAGCTTTTGGATGTATCCTTTTTCAAGGTTACAAATCTCAAGGGTTAGATTTTCTGTTTTTGGGACAAATGTGGATCCCAACTTGGCCCACCACGTTGGGATCAGTAATTGGTCAGTGAGTTTTTGCAGAGGTCACCACTCTTGACCAGAGGGCACACTTGCAGCTGGTTAGCTGTTCAGCATTGGCTTTCCTGAAACAGCTGGCATGATATGACATGGCAGCAACAAATTGGCATACCAGGGGGCATTGCAGAACTTACATGCATGTTGAAAATCCAGCCTCAAATTTCTTCTGTCTTTCCTTAAGATTCAGAGCTTTGACATTCCATCAGCTTTGTGCCTCTTCCCTGCACCTGCTGCAATGTTAGCATTTGTGCTTTATTTATTACAGTGATTTTTCCCTTATGCTTTTGTGACCAGAACTGATGACCAAACCTAACCAAAGGTGATCACAACTTCCTATAACTTGTTTTCTGCTGCTGACTGCATAGTTCAGTACTCTGTTAGCTGTTAGTTAGTAAGTTGTACAGACTAACCAAATTGATATTGTGCAAGTGAAGGCTATCATGTCTATCCTGGCCCTCTGAGCATTTTAATTTTCTGCCAGTCTTGTGCCCTTTCTTCATAGCCGTGCACATTCATTCTATCTAATTGGTCATCCAATGCCCTCTTAGATGCATCAATTGAGCCTGCCTCGCAGAAGTGCACGCTATGCCCTAACTACTCACTGGGTGAAAAAAATGCTCACCGCTCATTTGCTTCTTTAGCAACACATTTTAATACTCTGTCCTCTCACTTTCAATCCTTTTGAGTGGGAACAGCTTCACATAATCCACTCTCTCTGGGTCCCTCATTGAATTTGAAAGTTTCTATCAGATTTTCTCTCCGGTTTCCCCTCTCCCAGTAACTGTAGTGTTTCCTTCCTGGGACCATTCTCATAAAATCGAGTAGTCAACCCAAGACCTCATTAAGCTGTGTCCTTCTCTCTTTCAGTACTGCTTGTGGTATTTGCTGGTTGCCTGTTTATTCTTTTGGTGATGTTTTACACTTGATTTGCATTAAATTCCATCAAACATTGTTTTGCCCACTTGAGATATCACAACACAATCTATCATGACCTTATGAAAGAGCGTGATGGCATGAATGACTGATTTCTGCTCTGAAAGTGCATGGAACAAGAACTCCAATGTATTTTTGAAACTGAAAAGAACTGAAAATGTTGTGGTGCTCCAGAGTGTCGTGAATGTATTCACTTTGACCACAATTGCTCTCCCAACTCATTTCCTTTTTTAATTTTATTTTATCAGCATATCACACAGTTAACATTTTTTTTACCATTTGAGTTAAATATTCTGCTATTACACAAATAAGTGACATATTGGATAAATTACCAAGTATTTGTGAAGCAATGGAAGGATGAGCAACATCCTCAACAACATCTCCTCATCCCTCCGGGAAATGACTAAACCCAGTATCATCACTGTCCGATAAACACATTGGAAAAACAAATATGACTTCGTTTCTAATGCAAATAGAAGTAGCAGTTCAAAGGTCCACATTTTCATTCTCACAAACTGGCTTGGTTGGTTCAGTAGACAAACCATTTATAAACCTGCAGCCCTTCAGGCTTCACATATTGGAAGCCAAATGAAGAATTCCTTTTAAAATAAGGAAGAGCACTATTGCATCAGGGCCTGAAGATTCCCAATGCCAGCCACTAGATTGCTGCTTTTTTTGTGTTAGTTTTATTGTTTGAATTGTAGCAAGGTGACAGTGAGATGGTCTGCCTGGAGATGATGATGATTGATGGCAGTCTGAGCACAGTGCTGTGAATGGACTGGAGTGGTGCTTCATTAATCGGTCCCAGGCAAACACACATTTGATGGATTACTGAATTGTGTAATCAATTGTCCCTTCAATTTGAGGATGATATCTGCTTAGGGCTACCAGCTTCTGCCTTGGCTCTTTGTAACAGAGCAGGTTGATTCTTAACCTGATCAAACCAGGGATGGGATCTGGAACTCGGGATTTACATCTCGGGATTTACATCTGCTGCTGCTATGCCTCGTTCAGACATTGGGACTCAGTCAACAAGCAGCTATTGTTCTGACAGCTAGGAGCGAGCTGCTCTCACTCCCGTTCAATCTTGCTGCACTGCACTGTACTGTACTTGGTGAGGCCAAGGCCATCTTCCCTCACCAAGTGAGGGTCCCTCCCCTCTCACATGGTCACCCCCAAGGGCTTATGCCCGAAACATCGATTCTCCTGTTCCCTGGATGCTGCCTGACCTGCTGCGCTTCTCCAGCAACACATTTTCAGCTCTGATCTCCAGCATCTGCAGTCCTCACTTTCTCCTTACAGGGGACGACAAAGCAAATGCTTCCAAACCATCTGCATCTCAAATGAGGAGAGGTCCTCCATTAGCACGATGGCTCGGGGTTAGCACAGCTGCCTCACAGCACCAGGGACTCAGGTTCGATTCCAGCCTCTGGCAACTGTCTGTGTGGATTTTCGCTGGGTACTCCAATTTCCTCCTACAATCCAAAGATGTGCTGGTTATTGCGAATTGGCCATGCTAATTTGCCCATAGCGTTCAGGGATGTGTAGTTTAGGTGTATTCATCAGGGGTAAATGTAGAGTACTGGGGGAATGGGTCTTGGTGGGTTACTCTTCGGAGTGTCGGTGTGGACTTGCTGAGCCGAAGTGATTCTATGATTGTAGGTTTGGACTGAGCCAGCTGATCTCTGCCAGAACAGCATGAAGAGAGATGGTATGCGATCTCTCACTTGCTGATTCATTTCACAGTGGGACAGCTGAGCTTTCCGTTGGCCCACTCAGGATCTAGATTAGAATGGTGCTGGACCCAGTTGAGGGTTTCTTGTGGTGAATTCATGTCCATTTTGAGGGCTCATTCCCACCCAGCCATAGTTTTCAGGGTAGTGTGATGACTGTAGGGGCAGGTGGGAGTCTCAGAAAATGGTCCTACTCACGCCTGGGCTGGGATGGTCTTTCATGGACTTCTGTCAACATTTTGGCATCCCTTCAACAAAGTGTTGCCTCTGTGAGCACTCTCTCTGCTCCCACCAGCCTTCCTCTTTCACTCTGAAACTCGCTGACACACCTGTCCCCAGGTGAGCCCATGTGTGCCAGTACTGCATCCTGGGCACTGCCTGTAGCCTCCAAACATTTCACCAAGCATCTCAGCCAGGCCTGCAGAGTCCGACCTGACCTCCCGGTCACCGCCCATTTTAATTCCCCTTCCTACTCCCTTTCAGACATGACCATCCTCAGCCTTCTCCATTGCTACAGTGAATCAGACTGCACATCGGAGGAACAACACCTCATCTTCCTTCTGGGCAGCCTACAGCCTGGAGGACTCAACATTGAGTTCTTCAGTTTCAAAAAACCTCCCTTCCCATCCCCCGACTCCATTTTCAGCCCCTCCCCTTCCCTTCCATTCCTCTGACTGACCCTTCCTTCCAGGTAGCAACTGGATTCACTCCTCCCATTGACCAACCAGGCCATACTTGCTACCTGTGTTCATCTATCCCTACCTCACAACCCCCCCCCCTTCCCCCATTCCCCTTTATATGCAGCTCCCCCTTACATCCACCTCCCAGTCCTGACAAAGAGTTACAGTGGAAACATTGCCTTCTCCACCCCCCTGATGCTGCCTGGCTTGCTGTGTTCTTCCAGCCTCCTGCTTGTCTACCTTGTAGTCTCTTTTCTGGCCGCTGCAGTTGCTGGTTGGCATCAGTCTGACTGACTGGCAGAACAGAGTTGGGACCATTGCCAGGGTGTAGGACAAAAATTGTACATTGCTTACTGCTTGTTGGGCCATTAAATGGCCAAGAGGCAACCAGTATACATGGTCATACATTGGTTACCAACTCTGGCAATAAGATCAATTCAGTGAGTGCTGTGAATGAAAGGTATGTGGAAATGGGTGAGAACATAATTGACTGCAGTGTGGATGATGAAGGACAGTGTGCTAAACAGCTTGAGTTAGGGCCTGATTCATGTTTGCACCGAAATCCAGTTTAAAATCATACTTCAACTCCAACTTACACTTCAGTTACAGCTACTGCCCACACATTGAAAGGGGATTTGAGAACAGTGAACTGGACCACAATAAGGCTTTCCTGTATGTTATTATAGCCAAAATGACAGTACTATAATCTGCTGATAATTTGAAAATTGAAATGTGTTTAAGAAGCTGTTGGTGAGACCACGTCTGGTGTACTGAGAGTAGTTTTGGTCCCCTTATTTAAGGGAAGGTATCATATGTTTGGGGGCACTTGAGAAGAACTTCACAAGGACTATCCTTTGAATGAGGGGGTTGTCTTATGAGCAAGGGCTAAAGAGTCTGCTCACTGGCATTTAGAAGAAATATTTGAATTTTAAGGAGCTAGATAGGATAATGCAGAGAAGATGTTTCCCCTCATGGGAGAGTATACGACCAGAAGTCAAAGTTTCAGAATAAAGGAGCACCAGTTTTAGACTGAGATGAGGAAGGATCTCTTCTCTCAGACCTGAGTATCTTTGGAATTCCTTGCCATAGAGCGCTGTGGGTTCGGAGTCCTTGTGTGCATGTAATGCTGAGATAAATGGATTCTTCAGGGAATTCGGGGATATAGGGAAAGGGCAGGAAAGTGGTTATGAGGAATATTCAACAGCAATTATCCTATTGAATGGTGGAGCAGGCTGAGGGACTGAGCTGATTACACTTGGTCCTGTTTCCTGTGGTCTGAAGCCATTTTTAGTGTAGCTGCTCCTCCCTTTCTGCATGCTGTCTAAAACGTAGCACAAGATTAAACTGAGGTTTAAAACCACCAACATAGTTACCCTGAAGGATTCTCCTTCTCAACTTTGCCCCTTACCTGAGGTGCGGTGACCCTCAGGTCAAACCACCACCGTCTCTTTATGATGGCTTTACTTTTCACCTTGTAACTTGCTGTCAATTCCTCTTGGAATGAATTACGCTTCATTATCTGCTTCTATGTTTGCTTTCAACTTGCTCTTTATTCTTTCTTGTGCTCTCTCACTTTTTTTTTTATTTCTCTCTCCTTGGTATTCGCTCCTTTCCATTTATTTTCCTCTTGATCTGTTAACTTTCATCTCTCCCTTCCTTCTTTTCATTGCCCCCCTCCTTTCATTCTCTCCATTTCTCTACCGTCTTGATTTGCATCTTTTTCCTTGCTCCCGAGCACTAGGGCTCGCTTGCTCTCTCTCTCTCTCTCTCTCTCTCTCTCTCTCTCTTGTCTTGACATTCTCTCTCTGCCTCATTATAACAACATGACAGCATGGGAAGCAAATGGTTTGATTTACAAGCTCAGTTAAAACATGATGAGATCATATCACGAGGACATGACTTAGCTGCGATTTAAAACCGAGATATAATTGTGTTTTTTTTTGTCCCTGAAGTGTTTTGTGGCATTAACAGATGTGGTCAGTCTGTTTTGGCTGCACTGTAAGTCAGCAGATTGCAGTTTCGCCTTTATCTTCTCCCATTTTAGTTGCAAAGGTCAAAACAATGAGAGAGGATTTTGCTTTGAGTTTCAGTTTCCATCCTCTCTCAACACACTTCTGCTGGAAAACCAGTGGGGGTCAAAATGTCATGTTGTACAATACACACAATGTCAGCTCTGTTTTTGTCGTACAAAGATGAAGAAAATGATGTCGGATTTCTTTGTTTTGCAATTGTTGTGCAAAAGCTATATGACAAATCAAAGTAGTGTATTGACAGCACATTGCACTTTTGATATGTTACCCACAGTGTGCCTTGGCATATGCCAGGGAGCAGCGGATGGCATGAGAATGAAGCTGGCAGTTGGTGTAAGCTGTGATTGCCTGGGGGTGGGAGTAGGTGTGTATAAAGATGTTCCTAATGCATTTTTTGGCTCAGTCTCTTTTAAAGTGCAGATCTTGAACACTGAAGGAAGATTTTTGCTCTAATAAGGGATATTTTATATAATCGGTGGATGGTGTTACGACTGTCATCTTCCAAGGCTACTGGAGATAATGGAGTCTTGGGTCAGAGTGTGTACTGAGTGCCTGCACCGTGTCTGTGAAAACTAGGCATTCTTTTATCATGGAACAAACCTGTTGAATGTAATAAAATTAATTGAAAGGTTGTAGCATTTTCTCAGACTTGTAAAAAAGGTGCAAACCATTTCTTGCTTATGTTTTCAGCCAACAATTGGCTCCATGTTCCAAATGTGTGCAGAAACTGGCAGAAACCAGAGCCCCAGCAGTGTAAATATTGCATTGCCAACCTGTATCTGCTGACAAAATGCTCAAAATGGCATTTCTGGCACCCTGAGCTTGACCACTCATTATGACCATGCTGTGCTGTCTGTCTCCTTAGCTGACGTCAAGTCATGCCTGAACAAATGTTTTTCCTCAAACACAGCGCTGAAGCCAGCACTGTCAGCTTCCCATCCTACACACCCGAGCCTTTCATTTGTATCTCCCACCCTGGCAGCAGGCTGACTTTAACTCTGAGCATTTTCACAGCCCCTGTCATGACACTATCTTTTCGAAGCCCACCCCCTACCCGACATCAAGGTGACCTCACAGCAAATCCCCAGCATCACCCACCTGCCACACTTTTACCAAGCCCAGAATTAGTGAAATTGTTGGTTGTACCTTCCTGTCCTCTGGCTGGATTTACCCTAACATTTCCCTCTTTGACCTCCCCAGACGTAGCGGTCATGGACTGCACTCACCTCTTATCCCACACGCATTGAAGCTCAAACCTACAAGAACTTAGAGACTTTTTGGATTTTAAGCTTGTCATTCTATAATTTCCAGTTCCCTCCTCCCTACTTCTGCACAGGGTTAAAGCCTGTGACATCTCTAACTTTTGTCCAGTTTTGACGAGAGGTCATCAACATGAACTGCCTACTCTGTTTCTCCACCACTGGTCGTATTATTTTCACGCACAGCTTCTGAGGATGATCCTACCTCCTGAGATGAAGCTGCAACACAAATGGATTCTAATTAGTTTTATTCCAAATACTGCAAGCTTAATTTACGAAGGTCAATGCAGATGGCTGCTCCCACTTTAATTTTCAGTGCTGAGCTGTTATGTAAATAACAATTATATTATCAGGAGCTCCTTTCCTATTGGCAGAATGGCATTTTAAGTTTCTCTTGCCAGAACTTGTATCGGGTACCTACCTCTGCGAAGCATGGGCATGGAATGGTGTTTTTCAGCATTTCTTCACACAATATCCGTCCCAGTTAAGCACACACCTGGCTCTTAATTAAATCTCCGGAGATAGAGAATTACAGCACAACACAGAGTAACCTATTCCTGCCTTGTGTTTTTTCCTGCCTGAGCATTATTCGATTTGCCTGCATACAAGTCTCAGGAGATCTTCAGGTATTCTGTGGCAACTAATTGGCTTTTTTTTAATTAGATATATTTTGGTAGGAGAGAGGAAGGTGGCCTGAGGAATAACAGCAGAGGAGAGGCTAGCACATTGGGAACCTCCTCCTCAACGTCATCCTTTTATTCCAAATCCTTGCTTCACATATGGAAAAGATTTCAGTTGTAAATTTTGAAAGGTATAGATATTATTTCACACCTGAAACTGTATCCAAGGATCATTTTCTGCCGAGGGTTTGTTGGTAAGATTTGGGAATGAAGGTGTACGTACGGGCACATCTTGTGACCAAGACCAATCGGTCTTTTCATGTAAACTTGCCAGCATTGGACAGCAGAGACTCAAATCCCATAATTGACATTTTACATTTGGTGCTTCTGTCATGAGCAAGTTACGTGAGTGTGCCTTGTCCCCATTGTTATCAAATTTATGGATCTGTGCATCATCTAGGAGTGCAAAGACATTGGTTTCCAAACTACAGCGATGAATTCCTGTCATTGTCAGTTTACGCATGTGAGAGAGGCATTGAATCCAAGGATATGATCCAAACCTATTTAATAATACAATTCTCACCTACCTGCACAGGTACTGAAAGTTTGTCCTTATTCAAATATTTGTTTGTATCCATACTTTGCCTTCCCTCATCTCGAGACAAAATATTTTGCACGTCGGATCTTCCCAAACTTTGGCTGTTGTCGGTTTGAATGTTTTGCGCGTGCATGTTTTACTCTGCAGGCAAAAATCTGTACCATGGATAACAACGCCCACATTTGTTGTGGCCGTTCTCATTTTTAACAGCATGATTTTATTTTCAAGCCACAGGATTGGGTGTGTGAGGCAGAAGATTGTTGATGCTAGTCTCAAAATATTCCACTATAAAAATGGAGGAGGATGCTGCCTGAGATGCAGCAATATCCTGGCTTTAACTATAGTCTTGCAGCTAGTGAAGATAGAGGCAGTATTAGAGAGAGCTAATTCATTTTCATTGCTGTTTCTCCTCTTCAAAGGAGTTTGCAGCCCAGAGTTCACTGGGTCCTATGACAACATTTGCTCTTTGCACAAGTCTCCTCCCACTCTTTGTTCAATCCCTTTTGACCCATCATTCTGTTCCTCCCTACTGCACTTATCTAATGTTCCCTCAACTGCAAATACTTGCTACTTACTTTATCCCCTACTCGCAATCCCTCGCCAAAACGGAAACCGTTGTTCCCGAAGCTGACCAGAATTTTATTCTTCCACGGAATGTGAGTGTTGCCAGCACTTGTCCTTCCCTAATTTCCCGTGAGATCCGTGTTTTGCCGAGCCATATCAGAGCAATGTTTGCAGTCAGTCACATTGTTGTAGGTCTGGAGCCACGTGGCCCAGGCCAGATCTTGACAGGGGCGTGAGAGAAACAGGATGGACTTTCATCGCAATTGGTGATTGCTGAAGTCCTGCAATGCAGGAAGAGGCTGCTCGGCCCATCTATTCTGCACCCACTCTTCAAATGAACCTCATTACCTGCTGCCACTTTCTTGCTTTCTTTCCCACCCCACCATTATTTCTCTCCAAATGATTATCCAAATCCTCTCGAATGCCTCAATCGGCGATGGTTGTCACGGTTACCATGACTGGTACTAGCTTTATTTTTCAGATGTACTCATTGAATTTAGATTCAGCCACTGGCTGTGGTTGGATTCGAACCCATCTCCCCAGGGTGTTAGCCTGGCCCTCGGGGTTACTAGTCCTGTGGCATGACCACTACGCTGCCATTCCCCTTCACAAGTAAAAACCTCATGATGAATGTCTGGGCCAACAAAAGGGACCTACTGTTTCTGTCCAATGCATTTTGCAGATTGAAATTTTCTGAGATGGTTTTCTTTTTGCCAGTCCCATTGTTTCATTAATTGTCAGTGATTAATCTTGCACTGACAGAATAACATACCAAGTCATTTGTGAAAGAACCCTTTGATTGCCAGTTTTACAACTATTGATGTGTTTGTATTCAGTGGAGAGATTGAAACATTTAATATGAATGAAGAAATTGACTAAACGTATGTTAAGCAATCATTTGGAAATGCTCACACAAACATGATGCCTCAATATTTGTCATTTTGTCTCTTTGTCTCTCTATTTAGATACGCATACCCTCGGAGGATCTTGCTTGTCCACAGATGTTTGTTATTTACCAGATCCAGCATATTTGTTACCTCTGTTGAAGGAGATGATGGAGATTTACACTGCGACTAATATTCTGGAAATGTATGGGCAACCAATCCTCATCTGGAAGAGAAAGATTTGTTGGTGGATGGATGCTTTCAATGACACTGGTTAGCTTTTAGGAGACAATGTGAATCATTTACCCATGATTAATATCATGCAAGAAAGCTACAGAAGGTATAAAAAGAAAGTCTTTAACCTCTAATCTTAATCTATATAGAGATATTTTGTGTGTATATATAATTAGCTATCTATCTAATGTATTACTATCAGACCATTATATTGTGTGCTTGACAGTGGTGATTATACAATGCTTCTGTACTAACATCCTATATCAAGCCTGTCATTGAAAAACCAGAGTGCAATCTATTTGATTCATATCTGTTCCCACGCTCGCTCGCGCGCTCTCTCTCTCGCGCTCTCTCTCTCGCGCTCTCTCTCTCGCGCTCTCTCTCGCGCGCTCTCTCTCTCGCGCTCTCTCTCTCGCGCTCTCTCTCTCGCGCTCTCTCTCTCGCGCTCTCTCTCTCGCGCTCTCTCTCTCGCGCTCTCTCTCTCGCGCTCTCTCTCTCGCGCTCTCTCTCTCTCGCGCTCTCTCTCTCGCGCTCTCTCTCTCGCGCTCTCTCTCTCGCGCTCTCTCTCTCGCTCTCTCTCTCTCGCGCGCTCTCTCTCGCGCTCTCTCTCTCGCGCTCTCTCTCTCGCGCTCTCTCTCTCTCGCGCTCTCTCTCTCGCGCTCTCTCTCTCGCGCTCTCTCTCTCGCGCTCTCTCTCTCGCGCTCTCTCTCTCGCGCTCTCTCTCTCGCGCTCTCTCTCTCGCGCTCTCTCTCTCGCGCTCTCTCTCTCGCGCGCACTCTCTCGCGCGCACTCTCTCGCGCGCACTCTCTCGCGCGCACTCTCTCGCGCGCACTCTCTCGCGCGCACTCTCTCGCGCGCACTCTCTCGCGCGCACTCTCGCACTCGCTCTTGCTCTCGCTCTCGCGCTCTTTCTCGCTCGCACTCTCGCGCTCTTGCTCACTCTCTCGCTCTCTCCCTTTGTGCAACACCCACATTGGGTGTTTTACTAAAGCCAAATACCACAGAAAAAAAATTTACAACTGCTCAGTGGGCCGTGAGGTGAAGAGAGAAACAGGGTTAACATTTCGGGTCGATGCCCCTTCAGTTGGGTGTTTTGTATCCTCCTGTGGGTCTGCTGCCTGTTACTGGCTAACACAGCAGCCCCCTGGTTACCAGCTGTGTCCCTGACATCAGTGGAAGGTTTGGGTACTTCATCTGGCAGCTCATCCCTCTGAGGCACAGCCACAGGGATCCTTCCTGACCAGCTACAAACTCGGGCACTGAAACCCCTCCAGCCCCAGGCTTCCTGTTCCTGACTCTGCATCCATGAAGAGTAACTAATGGATGTTTGTTTCGTGAGTGCTGTTAAAACAGGAACCCATTTGGATTATTGCCATCATGTAATTCATTTTGAATGCTGCTATTTGTTTATGCTGCTAATCAAGCTTAAGTATTCAAATTATCCAGCAGGATTTGAAGTAATTTACAACTGAATATAGCTTGTCAGTTTATGGGTTGGTTTGTGAATATGCAATTATTTTGTGTCCCTCAAATTGAATCTGGTTTATGCTCACTGAATAGGAAGCCATGTGGACTGTGCGATCCAACCAGCCTTTGGTGCTGTAACCAACCTCTTGAATTTCCACTTCTGTAGAATCCCTGTGCCTCATATCCTTCTTCCTCTCTCCAATTATACTTTGTTGTAATTTGTTCACCGGTTGTGGACGTCACTGGCTAGACTGACATTTATTGCCCACTGCTGTGGGTCTGGAGTCACATGTAGGCCAGACTAGGTAAAGATGGCAGATTTCCTTCTCTAAAGGGCATTAGTGAACCAGATGGATTTTTGTTTAACAACATTAAGCCAGCTTTTCATCCCTGCTTTCTAATTTCACCATTTGTGGGATTTGTACCTGTGCTCCCAGAGCATTAACTCAGATATTCATCCAGTGGCATTACCAACACACCCAGTGCTCTCTGCATTTGCACAGTGCAACTGACTGCTGCAGTCCCCTTCCTCAATATCATCCTCTGCACAGGTTTCTGAATTTTATAGTCCACAACACTTCCATCACAGGAGAGATAATAAAAAGACAAAATTGAAGACTTGGTGGATGTAAGGGTGTCACTGAGGGGAGAGTCAGTCACAGTGTTGGAGAGAGCCCTTCAGAAAGCTATAACAGAAGATGGGAAGGCTGGGTGAGACATAGAGAGGGTGACTAATTCAAAGAGAGCAGACTGGGAGTTTGATTTCTGATTTGTAACCCCATGTGTTTTTCTTTGTTCAAGGCTTCATGGACTTGCTCTGTTGCATTATGGAAAGGATTTTGTGTGTGGCATCACACCTGAGTCGGATCTGAACCAGCAACCCCTGCTGTCCCCCTCGGACAGGGCCAGGTCAAATCCTCTTCCCTTGCCCACACACCTGAAAACTGCTTTGCTTTTCTAGAATGTACACGGTGAGATAATAAGCTATTCTAACTTTGCACCTGTTTTATTTATCACTGGAGCAGGTTCACTCCAACTTTCGCTCAGACGAGAGTTTCTTTGCCTTTTGTACCATATGATGTAATATTCTCCCCAATCTCCTCTGTTGCGAATCCTTCAGGAGTTGGATGCAGTCCTCACCGGATGGAATGGGTATTTATCTTGGATAGTGCTTGAAGAAAACCCTGGAGCTTCTCCAGGAAGCTGGTTCCATATGGTGGTTTAGATTTAACTGAGCTGTGTCTAGCACCATTTGAAATCAGTGTTCTTGGAGAAAGGCTTGCATCACACTCGAATCTGTTTTGGCTGAAGACCAAAGTTGATAAAGCCGGCAGGAATAAATAGCAAGTTTCGTCATTTTACATTTTTAACCATTATCATCTCGGTAACTTCTGTGATCAGTACCAAGGCAACTAGTATTTCCTAAAAGCATGGAAGTGGTGGGGTGGAGAGTTTGTGAAATAGATGCTGGTGACCTTGCTCCCTTTCCCCTCACCCTCCACACCTCACCTGCTTATTACTGATTTCGCAGCAAGAACCACTCCTCTAAAGCTGGAGAAAAGGTGGTTCTGCCAAATATCTTTGTGTTCCTGAAGTGTCCGGAGCTGAGTGGCAAACAAGCTCTTTACTCAGCTGGTGTGAAACATGCCTGTGGTTCCTAGTTTTCAAGCTCAGGCTTGATTTGCTAACTTTTTATTCGCTTAATCTCATGGCTGTGTACTTGCCTGTGCACCCCGTCCTCTATCTCCACACTCTCTCGCTCCCCTTTCCCCCCCATCCCTCGCTTTCTTTCTCTCACCCTCCTGTCTTTCTCCCTCCCTCAGTCTGTGTGTGTCTCTCTCTCTCCTCCCTCCCTGACACGCTCTCTCTCTCCCTCTCTCTCTTTTTACCCTCCCCTCTTTCTCACCTTCACTCATCCTCTCCTTTCCTTCGCTGTCCCTCCATCCCCTCTTTCTTTCTTTCTCCCTCCCTTCCTCCCCACTTGCTTTCTTATTCTCTCTCCCACCACCCTCCCCTCCTCTCTTTCTTTACTTTCTTTTTCTTTTTCCCTCTTTCACTCTCTCTCTCTTCCACCACCACCACCACACCCCCCCCCCCCCCCACCCCATTTTCTCTCACTGTCTCCTTTTTACATTCTTTCTCTTGCTCGTCCTTGAGAGTAAAGCCCATGAAGTGAATGCAGTTTGAAGGCAGGTTTACCCGTGCGTTCACAGTATGACTGAAGTGTTCCATTAAAGCAGTGTGCAGCAGGCAGAATGCGTAAGTTCAAATGTGTGACAGGTTGGAGGTAGCAGGCACGTCTGAAACCAGTGTCCCCAATTTTGCTTACACGTCCCTGTGTGTTTGTGGTCTGTGTCCCTGATTGATTTATAAGCTGGGACACAATTCCCCAGCGTGTTACACCCAGCGCATTGATGTAATGTTTGAATGGCTCTCCTGCTGTGGTGCAAGACCGAAGGCTGTGCTGCGGAACCACAGTGTCGACAGATTGAACTGATTTGTTTTCAGCTGCCTATTGAGCCATCTGCTTGCCTGGACAGCAGAGGTTAGTGCATGATGGTGTCGAGCTCTGCATGTTTTCTCCCTCACTGTCTATGGCCAGCTTTCTATCCTCTCTGCGTTTCAACAGTCTAGTTGTACTGATGGATCAAACGTTTTGTTTGATTTTGGGGTTTTTTTAACGTCTCCGATGAAGGCAAGTTTCCTTGTGCTGAAAAGGCCTTATCTTTTAGATTTTGATCGAAGAAATCTTCAGGGAGTCATTTTGTTTTTTAAAAATTTTTTTCATTAAACACCCGCACATCATCTTTCTGAACTCCAGTCATTTCTGCTTCCACTTTCCACGTGCTGCTGGATGTTTAAGGGGCATCCTTTTTTTTCCTTGGGCACAGGTACAATTGTGGTGTTGGATATAAGACCTGGTCACTTCTCATAGCAGTTGGTAATATTGTGTGACATGTTCTAAGGGCAGCATTGTGAAGAACAGTTTCCTAAACCTGCGATTTGGTTGGCCCTGATTCACATTCTAGTGGAAGGGAATGGCCTATGGATTAAAATCAAATTTTTCATTTTATCACAGATGATCCTTTTGATTTGACACATGCCAGCTGTGCCCCTGAACCTGTGGATAGTTGCTGTGCAGAGGGCACATGACCTTCTTGTAGGCAAAGAGGGAGATGCCCAGGCCACTGGCACTTCCTAGTATTTTTATATTCACTGAGACCCAGTGGGTTTCATTTCACTGACTTGGCCAACATGCCTGAGCACCTTCTGGTGTAGAGTGTGGTGCTGGAAAAGCGCAGCTGGTCAGGCAGCATCTGAGGAGCAGGAGAGTCGACGTTTTGGGCAAAAGCCCTTCATCAGGAATGAGGGCTTATGCCCGAAATATCGATTCTCCTGCTTCTCTGATGCTGCCTGACTTTCTGTGCTTTTCCAGCACCACACACTCACCTCTGATCTCGAGCATCTGCAGTCCTCACTTTCTCCACCTTCGGGTGTAGCCACCGACTGCTGCTTACCCATTCCCCAGTTAGTGTGCAACCTCCCAGATGCCTGTGTGTTTGCAGGGTCTCTGTCTATAATCCTAATGACTATAGATATGTAATTGACCTTAATACTATAGCCTGGATGGCATGTGGTCAATGAATTCAGGTGATATTAATTATGACTAAAATTTGAGCTTTTCTTTCCAGTAGGATTGTTAGAACAACTTTGTTCTTGCAGCATTGGAAGTTATCTGCCAGCCTCGTTACATTGTGTACACAATGTCCACCTTCCCTTTAGAGAATGACCGGTTTCTCTTGGTGTTTGGAGTCTATGTATTTATCTAGCACCATTTGAAATCGGTTATAATGATTGGGGAACAACAGCTATCTTCACTAAGACACGATGGCTTCTTCTGTTCTATAATTCAGGTGATTCTGTGATAAAGGTACTAGTGAATGATATGTACCATGTTGAAGACTAATTGTGCTTCTGCCCATCACTTGTCCGACTACAGGAAATTAGAATTGGAATTGCTTATGCTGCTCCTGTCAGTGATGACAAACTTAATGTTAGAATTGTATTAAACAACTGGGTTTGTGTGTGTATGCTGTTTGTACTCTGCTGGCCTTAACTCGGGGGGGCCACATTTCTGTCTCTGATTCAGAAGGTCATGGATTCAAACTCTGCTCCAGTCTTTAAACATATAATCCAAGCTGACATTTCAGTGCAGAGCTGAGAGTGCATTGCATCGCTGGATATGACAGGAAGAGGAGCTGGGCATCTCTAACAGCTGAACAATGTTTATTCATCGTCGCTAAAAATCTGATTAGTGATCATTTATCTCATTGTTACTGAGAGACCATGCTGTGTGTAAATTGAATATCAAATTTGCTTTGAGTCTTTTTGCAGATTTAAAATAGTAGTTACTTGGCTATAAAGCTCTTTGAAAGTCGAACAAGAATGACAATAAGTAAACACCAGCTTCATTTGCCAAGTCTAGACAAAACCTTGGCGCACCCAGGTGGCGTAAGCCCTTTTCTC
This sequence comes from Chiloscyllium plagiosum, assembly GCF_037043375.1. Classification (NCBI taxonomy): domain Eukaryota; kingdom Metazoa; phylum Chordata; class Chondrichthyes; order Orectolobiformes; family Hemiscylliidae; genus Chiloscyllium; species Chiloscyllium plagiosum. The sequence continues at coordinate 13,691,958 of NW_028270161.1, read as the reverse complement.
ACAGCGATCATGGATTCTGTGGTAGCCCACCTAACACTGAGGAAATCAGGAGACCAGACCCACAGTTAGACCACACCAGCTCATGCCATCTTCCTCCCTCTGTGAGGCCCAATTGAGATCCTCTAAGAAATGGAGCAACTTGGCCATCTTCCCCACAAGAGTGTGACACTGGTCAGATGAATGAAGTACGGTACATCAGGAAGAGTTAAACTCTGTTTGTACAAGCACTATCCTCCCTCTTTTAGGAAGGCATGTATAGAGCTTCATTACTCAAATAAGAGGCCAGTCAATAAGAGGTGATCTCCCAGTATCTGTGATGCTGAGCTTTAATCAGTGACTGGGAAGTGGGTATTGCTGAATCTGGGCTTTTTGTGCTCGTTCTGGAATAGTGGCTACTCGTGGAGTCCTGAGAAACTGCAGCAATAATCCTGATAGTTACCCTTCAGCTTTGGGCCAAGTGCTGAAAATGCGGTCAGCATAGATGGGATATTTGAATATCAGCATGGACATGATGGGTCGAAGGGTCTCTTTCCGTGCTGTAAAAACCAACCCTATAGTGGCAACATACTGCCTTCATATAGCACCTTAAATGACGTCACAATGCATAATCTAAACAGCATATTCACTAGGTATAGGGTATCAAATATGTAAAGGAGGAGGGAGGTGGAAAGGCCTTGTGGTATTTAACACTGGACTGTTAATCCAGAGACCCAGGTAATGTTCTGGAGACCTAATTCGAATCACACCTCAGCAGATGATGGAATTTGAACTCAGTTTAAAAAAAACTGGAATTAAGAGTCTAATGATAACCATGAATCCATTGTCAGAAAATCCCATCTGGTTCACTAATGCCCTTTGTGGAAGGAAACGGCCATCCTTACCTGGTCTGGCCTACATGTGACTCCAGAGCCATAGCAATACGATTGACTCTTAACTGCCCTCTGGGCAATTAAGGATGGACATTAAAGGTGCCTAGCCGGTGACACCCTTGTCTTGAGCATTAATAAAGAAAAAACTGGTTTGAATAAAGTTGTTTGAGAAGTGATCGAATCTGTTTGGAAGATAAGCTGTGGCTAATATTCTGGAGGATAACACTTACTTTAACTGGGTGTCTTCAGTTTTGTGGTTTAAGTTGTCAGTGTGTCGCAAGACAGCTCCCTTCCCCTTCGCCTTTGGGGGTGAGGAAATGGAAAATATTAGTTTGCAAACAAATGAACGCCATGGTATAGCAGTTGGGTTAAGTGGAGATCTGATGCAACACCAAAGGAGAATCAATTGTCATGAACTGTTTATGAAGGAGGGAACAGGCAATTGCAGGAAAGTATAAAGTCTATGGCAGTGAACTCTGAAACAGTATGGCTTTAGAAATATTACTGATTCGTTCCCGTCGAATGTGAATGGAACATGGGCATTCATCGTGGAAACATTAGATGTGCAAAAGTAGTCATTCATCTCAGAGTTATGACAGTCATAGACTGAACTCTACTTGACCCTGACAATTAAAATTATAAGTGGTTATAATTACTCTGATTCCTACAGGAAATACTTGAATAAGGCATAAAGGGAGAGGGGCTAGGTCAGCAAGTAAACATTGCGTCGTTTTGCTGACCCTGAACTACTGCCAAGCATGGTTTCCTTTAACCTGCATTATTCCGGGCTTCCGACACCGATCCTACACTGGTCGATAGCCGAGCAATCATCCGCAGACAGCCATGTACCAAAGATCAAGAGATTGTGTACTTTAATGACCTGTGCATTCCAAAAGGGAGAGAATGTCCTGCCTGCATAGCAGCATAGGGAACCTCACTGGTACATGCAAACCTTGGGCATCTAAATACTGATACCAAACAGTAAATGACCAATCCAGTGCTTATGTTACCTATTCAGAGCAGTAACTTTAGAATTAGAATCCCAACAGTGTGGAAACAGGCCCTTTGACCCAAGTCCCCAATGACCCTCTGAAGAGTTAGCCCATCCTATCCCATTCCCTTACCCTATATTTACCCCTGACTAATGCACCTAGCCTATACATCCCTGAACACTTATGGGTAATTTAGCATGATCAATTCACCTGACCGCCACAACTTTGTGATTGTGGGAGGAAACCAGAGCACCCCAGAGGAAACCCACGCAGACATGGGGAGAGCGTGCAAACTACACACAGTCACCCAAGGCTGGAATCGAACCCAGGTCCCTGGCGCTGTGAGGCAGCAGTGCTAACCACTGAACCACCGTGCCGCTTTATGATTGACTGTTCCAAAACGTTGCTCATCTCGTAACCAGATTTCTTCACCACCCTAAAATGCCAAAAATCACACAATACCAAGTTATAGTTCAACAAGTTTATTTGAAATCACAAGCTAGCTACCTGAAGAAGGAGCGAGGCTCCGAAAGCTTGTGGTTTCAAATAAACTTGTTGAACTATAACCCGGTGTTGTATGATTTCTGACCTTGTCCACCCCAGTCCAACACCAGCACCTCCACATCATGGCTTCCAGAAAGCTGCAGCCTTCAGTCTCAAGCAGAGTATTTATTGAACAGTTGGGTGAGAGATTTGCTCACAGTTGTTCTTCAGGACCTTTTGAATGGTGCGTGACTACGTTTGAAAATCTTGTTTGCCAAATTGTTTGGGGTGGCACGGTGGCTCAGTGGTTAGCACTGCTGCCTCACAGCATGAGGGTTCCAGGTTTGATTCCAGCCTCGGGCGACTGTGTGGAGTTTGCACGTTCTTCTCGTGTCTGCGTGGGTTTCCTCCCACAGTTCAAAAATGTGCAGGTCAGGTGAATTGGCCATCCTAAATTGCCCATAGTGTTAGGTGCATTAGTCAGAGGGAAATGGGTCTGGGTGGGTTACTCTTCGGCGGGTCGGTGTGGACTTGTTGGGCCGAAGGGCTTGTTTCCACACTGTAGGGAATCTAATCTAATCTAAATTTGAAGCCTCCCTGTGCCCCTTTCCCCCACTTCTGAAGGTGCAGGAGAGCCCATTGTTTGGCCAAATGCCTCCTATCAACAGTGAGAGTCCGCCGACCATTCCCATGAGCACTGTGTAGGACTTGCCACAAGTCCATACCTGTCCGTGCACACACAGCAGCAGGAGATGGTGATAAGGGGAACACGTCCTCTATACATCCTTTGTTCCTCCTCCTCGGCATTAGGAAGGAAATCTCCTTTGTGGTGATCCTGGTGCTGAGTAGCAGCACTTACTTGGTTAGGATCAAGTTTGAACCCGGGGGAGTCCAGAACTAGAGGGCATAGGTTTAGGGTGAGAGGGAAAAGGTTTAAAAGGGACCTATGGGGCAACATCTTGCACACACACGGAGCTGCCAGAGTAAGTGGTGGAGGCTGGTACAATTACAGCATGTAAAAGCCATCTGGATGTCTACATGAATGTCCTTTATGAATCTAGTCCCATTTGGCCGCTATCCCTCTGAACCCTTCCTATTAATGTACCCATCCAAATTGGGACTTGAACCCGGGGGTCCGGCTCAGAAGCAGAGATGTTGTCAGTGTGCCACATGACCTCTTCCAAACAGTTGCATTGCACTAACTATGGCAGTACAAGTTGAGAGGGTGTTGAAGAGGTTGCCCTGCTGGAGGGATGGGTACAATGCGTTGTGAATATGAATGTCCTAGCTTCCATGGGTACTCCTGTCTCAACTTGCATCCTCCTGGATGGAGTGAGCTGTTACTAAATCAAACACACACAATGCTTAACAGGAAGTACATACGGATGTGCAGGGCTGTTAAGTTAACAACAGTTCTCAGATATTTCATAATTGATTAAATGGTAATTATGTGTCGTGTAATTATAAATAATCTCAGATTTAACAGAGCGTTTGTACATTGTCTAATCATGGCTCAAGTGCTCATGATAATAGCCAAAATGAATGGCTATTCTGAAGGCAAATTCACTGGTTAATTTGCAGTTGGGATGATCCCACAAACAGCAATGAAATAATAAAAATATGTTGGTGACTCACTTGAGAGAAAAATGTTTTCCAGCAAATCAGAGAGGCTCCCTGTTCTTCTTGGAATTGTGCCATGGAGTTAATACCCAAATGCAACAAAGTGATGAGCTCTTGGTTAAATGCCTTAAATCTGGCACTTCCGTGAATCAGTCACTAATAAAAGTACAGGTTTAGTGTGCGTCTGGGTTTTGTAAAAGTGTCACAGCAGAAAACGGATCTTCAGAGATCTGGGTGGCCCTGCTGAGAGTTACCAGCATTTTCTGTTTTTTGTGTTCGGCTTGTAGTTTCTCCATCTCAGGAGAACTGCCCCAATCTATTTGCTCAGCCGAACAATGTAAATATTGTTGAACCGATGCAAGTATTTTTCCGATGACATCCACACCTACGTTAGAGATAAAGAATGAGTTGTGGTGCCAAATGCTGTTACAAACGCTGCTCATATCCCACCCATTTGTTAATTCCTCAATCTTGCTTTTCCTCTTTTTCTTGACCCCTTTTTGTTTAACTTGCTGCTCTAAACTTTGGCCAAACCTTTGCACACTTGTTTGTACAGCTCCTTAAGGTGTTGGTTTGGAGCTGAATTGTGTTTGGCAACTTGCCGGGTGTTACTCTACCAGGTTCAGGCTGTTATAGAAATGCAAGTCACTGTTGTCACCACGTGGTTTTCCCTCTGCTGTCATCATTAAGACGGGTGAGGATTGCATAAACTGTAAACACAGAGGTGGATCGATTCTTGGTTACCGGATGTGATGAAAGATTGTCGGGATGTGCAGAAAAGTAGAGTTGAGGATGAAATCAGATCAGCCGTGATCCTTGGAGCAGGCATGAAGAGCCGAGTGACCAACTCTTGTTTTCTTGTCCATATCACCATCTTGGCACAACTGAATCCTCCCCCTCTGGCTAACCCTAGTGATGCATAATAACTGGGCTTCTTATTACTGACCGACTGATCCTTTTTTATTATGGGTTATATCGAATCAACTCCTTACTTCAAGACCTAGTGTTTTATTTGGTATTTTTCACTTGAATAATTAATCTGTTTTGTTGCACAGGTCTCAGAATGACTTTATACCTTGAAGACAGCTGGATGACATCATGACATGTGATGCTTTCGTATAAAATGTCTCCATTTTGCTCTTAGTTAATTAAAATTCGGGCATTAGGGCCTGTAAGGTGAGAGGCTGTGGAGAGGAGAACTTTAGAGGAGATGAGGTAAGTATCTGTTCGGCATAAATATGGTTGAAGACATATTGACGTTTTCCTATTAAAACATTGTCAGAAGTCACACGATACCAAGTTATAGTGCAACAAATCACTTGTGATTTCAAATAAACCTGTTGGACTATAACCTGGTGCCGTGTGACTTGTGACTTATGTCCATCCCAGACCAACATCGGCACCGCCATGTCATGGCTTACCATGAAAACATTGGCATTGTTACTCCACACCCACTGGTACTGTCATTCCACACACGTACAAGTCTAAACACGTACCATTTTGGCTGAGCAGGTAGACTGATAGGTTGTCCAAACCCACCTGACCATGTGCTGTGTTGCGCTGCACCGTTGCACAATGGAACCTAGTGAGACCAACAGCTGACTGGAAAGTAAAAGAGGAACAGTAGCACCTTTGGGCTGCTTTTCCCCATGAGCAGAAGGGCTGGGAGAATGATTTTAATTTAAAATGCTTCAAAGCAGAATTGCTATGGGTTGCCAATTGCTCATCACTGTTAGAACTCTGTTTTTACTTCTGTCTGGCCCAGGGCAGAGGAGAGTGTACTAGCAAATTGCCAGATGGTATTCCACTAACTGAGGTAAAAGCAGAATTCTAGAAACACCTCAGTAGGTCAGGCAGAAATGATGGAGACTTCTGAATGTTGCGCCAGTGGTCTTGATATGTGGTCCAGGTGCAGTACAGATTTGAAGCATTGTTCACACTGCTGATCTGGACAGCTTAGTTTCCATTTCTACTGTTTGTTGTACTTCAGTGGCTTTTACACACCTGCAATAAGTTTGTGACACTTGAGCTAATCTATTGTGATGGAGACATGATGGCTTTCAGACAATTGTCAGCTGTTACCTGCACCCTGGACTGATGTTCCAAAGATTCTGTATGATGCTTATACTCATGTTACGTTGCCTGACCCTTTTTCAGTGTGCTGTAAGTCATATTGTGTACAGTAATGTAACCTGATCAGAACATTATCAGTGCTGCAAATCTGTTCAAAATCATGTTAATTACAGGCTGGAATATACCAGAAGAATAACAGTAGATTCATATTATGTTACAGGTTAATATGTTAATAACCTGTACAGTTATTGGTTTGGAGGAAAAAGACAGCTGTTTGTTATAAGGTGGAGGTGAGCCATGAGATTCACATCGTCATGAATTACTGCAAGATTTGTGGGATTCTGTTGTTATTCTGCCTTAGAAATGCTGGAGATTTGCCTCTCCCTGCAGTTGTCAAGACATCTCTGCCCAGCACTGTAAATGCACATTATAGATGTGGTCAATCAACACTGTAGTCTATAACACACCTATGTAGCAGGTAGGATTGATGAAACCTATGAACACTGAACTCCTGGTTCGCAGGTAAGGATGCAACCACTGCACCACTAGAACCCTTACGTACATATTACATTCCCTATAGAAAATTACACTTAGTATTTACCTGCATAAGGACACTGTTCATGTGGTAATTTGTTCTTCATTGCCTTCTGCTTTTGAACCAGTTGCTAATTAAATGATTGCTGTGCACACATACCATAAAGGAAGCAATCAGGAAGCAAGTTTAACTGATTTTGCTGACTTAGTGTGAATTCTAGCCACAAGTTACATGACTTACAAAGACGATAATGTGAACCCTGAGCAAGCATGTTTCTCTAGTGTCTTGGCTGAAAAAGCTTAGAACAACATATTTTTTATATATGCAAGTCAGTGCGAACATTTATTTACATGACATGTGACCTGTAAGAGCTTTGCTCTTGCCTTACAGCTGGTTAAGTACTTTTCAAGTGTCATTTTTTTGTAATGTAGGGAATACCTAGATTTACACGCTTCCATGAACTTCAGTGAGCTGAATGAGCATATCACCTGTGACATCTCTGACCAGGTTCATTAAAACAAAACGGCTTTAGTGTTGCCGAGCTCACCAGGCAAGACTGATTTGTTTGTCTCAGAATATGGAGAAAGTGAGGACTGTAGATGCTGGAGATCAGAGCTGAAAATGTGTTGCTGGAAAATGCAGCTGGTCAGGCAGCATCCAAGGAGCAGGAGAATCGACGTTTCGGGCATGAGCCCTTCTTCAGAGCACCTGGAGGGTGCTCACGCAGACACGGGGAGAATGTGCAAACTCCACACAGACAGTTACCCGAGGTGGGAATTGAACCCGGATCTCTGGCACTGTGAGGCAGCAGTGCTAACCACTGTGCCACCGTGTTGGATGTTGAGGCCAGAACCACATTCAGTGCTCAACTCCAGCTGAAATGCTTTCCCAAGAGAGGTGGAATTTCGACACTTTTCTGAAGAAGGGCTCATGCTCAAAATGTTGATTCTCCTGCTCCTTGGATGCTGCTTGACCTGCTGCGCTTTCCAGCACTGTCTCAGAATATGGCCATACAGTCGTTTACATATGCTGGAGAGGATGGGTTAAATAACTTCTTAGAAAGATGACACCTTCACCAGTGCAGGGCTCCCACAGGATTGCATAGGAGTGGCGTCTGGATTGCATGCTCAAGCCTGTAGACTGGGACTTGAGTGCACAACCTTTGGACTTTCAAGAAGGTTGGGATTCATTGAGCCACAGTTGATATCTGAAAAGAGGAGACAGTAAAGGTTGTGTCTACATAGAAAGGCCATGTCTCCCATATGGATGAGGGCAGAATTCCCAAGGGTGTCCTCTTTTTGAAAACCTACCTCGGGCAAATGATAGTGACCAGTGCAAGCTGTATAAGGGCACCGTAAAACAGAGCTGAAACTTTATTGCTGGAACAGCACAGCAGGTCAGGCAGCATCTAGGGAACAGAAGATTCGACGTTTCGGGCACATGCCCTTCTTCAAGAAGGGCATGTGCCCGAAACGTCGAATCTTCTGTTCCCTAGATGCTGCCTGACCTGCTGTGCTGTTCCAGCAATAAAGTTTCAGCTTTGATCTCCAGCGTCTGCAGACCTCACTTTCTCACCGTAAAACAGAGCCTTGTAAACTAAAGTGTCGTAAATCCACCTCTCTTGGGAAAGCATTTCAGCTGGAGTTGAGCACTGAATGTGGTTCTGGCCTCGACATCCAACACGGTGGCACAGTGGTTAGCACTGCTGCCTCACAGTGCCAGAGATCCGGGTTCAATTCCCACCTCGGGCAACTGTCTGTGTGGAGTTTGCACATTCTCCCCGTGTCTGCGTGAGCACCCTCCAGGTGCTCTGGTTTCCTCCCACAGTCCAAAAATGTGCCGGTTAGGTGAATTGGCCATGCTAAATTGCCCGTAGTGTTAGGTGAAGGGGTAAATGTAGGGGAATGGGTCTGGGTGGGTTGCTCTAATCTAAGTACCTTAATCTAATCAATCATGATCTGAATGACCTCTTCTCACATTCATAAAAAGGGAACTGTGGAGGCTGGAGATCTGACACAACGGCAGAAAATGCTGGAGAATCTCAGCATTTCTGTGGGAGAGTCAAAATGTTAACTCTGTTAAAGTGGGCAGCATGGTGGCACAGTGGTTAGCACTGCTGCCTCACAGTGCCAGAGATTCCCACCTCAGGCAACTGTTTGTGTGGAGTTTGCACATTCTCCCTGTGTCTGTGTGGGTTTGCTCCGGGTGCGCCGGTTTCCTCTCACTGTCCAAAAATGTGCAGGTTAGGTGAATTGGCCATGCTAAATTGCCCGTAGTGTTAGGCGAAGGGGTAAACTTAGGGGAATGGGTCGGTGTGGACTTGTTGGGCCGAAGGGCCTGTTTTCACACTAAGTAATCTAATCTAAATCTAAATGTCCAGAGGAATTCAGGTCCTGGTGCAGCTACAGAAGCTCTCCTAAATGCTGACACTGACAAGTAACTCCTGGTCCTGTGGATGCCCCTGCTGATTCCACCTTAGCTCCTTCTGTTGTGAGAGGCCCCTCAGAATTCAATGTAATCATTTCCAGTTTGAACATATTGGAATAATAAGATGTCTATCACATTACTGAATAAACTTGCTGTTAAAGTAGTAAGTAGGGAGAAGAACTCTAAATCAGTGTCTACTCATTTTATCTTGCAGTGAGAAACATTGAATTCAGAAGTGACAGCAATTCTAATGCAATATGTGGGCTTAATCCTCACCAGAAAAAAATGGTAACTGGTGTTTACCTTCAAATCAAAGTTTGGAATTTCGTATCGAAAATGTCTGTATAGGTTTTCAGCTGTTGGCTTGTTGGAAAGACATATGATTCCGAAAGAAAAGGAATGTTCCATCTTCTCATTTTCTGAAGTGAGAAAGTTCCCATCCTCAATCTCAGCAAAACGAAAACTGTGTTTGTTCAACACTTTCAATTAAACCTTCCGCAACTGCAGTTTCTTGTTGTCATGTATTTCACTTTCTATCTCACTCTGCAACTGAGGTGATGGAATATTGTATTCACCTGCAGGTCGTCTCATCATCGGCATAGCTCGTTGCACTTTCCATAATTATATGATTTCACATGTGACAGACTGTTTGGAGATTTGTTCAGCTTCCATCGCTTTCACTAAAACCAATGCTAGTTGGGCATTTGTCATATAAAGTTCAAAAGGTGTGGCCCTGGGAAAACACCAGGTCAGGCAGCATCCGAGGAGCAGGAGAGTCGATGTTTTGAAGATAAGCCCTTCATCGGTCATAGAAAGTCCATTTACTTTCCCATTTAGAAAGAAATATCAAGCCGTTTCTTTAACAGGCAATCACACTGCAGCAGTAAGTTGCAAATTTATTCCCAGTCATTACTCCAGTTAAATAAAACCCGAGAATGATAAAACAAATCAAAGGAGGTATGACATGTTAGCAAGCTCCTACAACACAAGGGAACCACATTCTTCTTTTCTGGAACTATAAACTGAAATGGAAGTTGGACTGCTGTACAGCGGAAATACCAGGGGAGTTTTACAACTTGGAAAACCCAGGTGCTGCATGTTTTTAGCTATGCGAAGCAGTCAGCAAGATACTTCAAGCCTGGGTAGCACTGAGAGGCTTTGTGTAAAGGAGATTCTGCCTGACCATCGCCCTATGGTTGAGCTACAGTTTGTTACAAAAAAATCTAAAGACTAGAGCCTGCAAACTCGACACATCTCTCGCCCTCTGATGAAAGAAACAGGGGAAAAAAAACAAGAAAGCTTAAGGGAATTTTCATGAGAAAGACTCGCATCCACAGGATCAATTATTGGAGTGTCAATTTAAGGAAATCAATATGGTATCAGTGCTTAAAAAATCGAAAGAGCCTGTACGTGACTATTTAACATTGCCTTGACCTCTGGGATTTTGATTTCTGAATTTTTCTTCTTTCTATCTACTTGCCATCCATGGTATCCAAATCAAGTGTCTAACTTAATCATGAATGAGTGTGTAAGTATTCGAGGGTTTTAAAGATATATGATTTAAGTTGTGTAGTAATAGGTGAGTATTTCTTCCTTACCTCTATCGTTTGTTAAAGTTAACTGTGCTGTATAAATAGTTATTTTTCTGTTAATGATGAAACCTAGTGTGAGTTGCTTTTGTCCTGCGTAGCAGTTGGTCAGGCAAATGGGTCATCTTATGGTTTACTTGAGAATTTATACATTTTGTGATGGCTTGTGCAATATTATTGGCAAACACTTCACACACTTAATACATAGCTAAATATAGGCTTAGTATTTCATAACATTTAGGATTAATATATGCATTCACAACCCAAGTTAGTTATTGGGTTGAAAACATATTTAACAGTAATTGCCATAAGGCAGCAGCTGCTCATATGGATGATGTAAGTTTATTCTAGATTAGATTCCCTACAGTGTGGAAACAGGCCCTTTGACACAACAAGCCCACACCGACCTTCCAAAGAGTATCCCATCCAAACCCATTTCCCTCTGACGAATGCACATAACACTATGGGCAATTGAGCATGGCCAATTCACCTGACCTGCACATCTTTGGACTGTGGGAGGAAGCTGGAGCAGCCGGAGGAAACCCACACAGACACTGGGAGAATGTACAAACTCCACACAGACAGTTGCCCGAGGCCAGAATCGAACCCTTGTCCTTGGTGCTGTGAGGCAGCAGTGCTAACCACTGAGCCACCGTGTCGTCCCAAGTTTGATATTCCAGCTTTCATTTGAGTTTGATGATGATAGAGCATTCACTATGTACAGCTCTGCTTCCTGGCTGGTTAGTGTTAGGGAGTTGATTCAGCATTAAAATATCATAAGTTTCTAGCACAGTAACAAGCCATTTGGCCTTTCCTTGGGGCCTTAGTTTAATTGCACCTGGATCAACCTTTACTATTGGATTTGTCTGTGATGAAGGCATTCCAGCTACTGGTTATCACAGTTGCCTGGATTGGCTGGGCATGCTGCAGGAAAATGCCAACTGTGCAGGTTTGATTTCCGCCCAGTACCAGCTGAGGCCATTCTTGGGGACTATCACTTGTCCTCCGGTGATGTCAGGGGTCATGACTAGAAATCCTTGGACAATGGCGATGGTACAAGGAGGTGGGGCTTGGGTAGAGGTGATGGGAAGAGGGAGGACGAGAACTGTGATACAAAGCATCAATGTTGGGTGCCAGTCCCTGAAAACACTGATACCAGACATAGATGGTGAGAAGCTCAGCAAGGCAGCCATTTTGCAGCAAACAGCAGAATATATATTTTCAATAAAGTTATGAACATATAAAAGAATCAAAACGTGTGGCGCTGGAAAAGCACAGCAGGTCAGGCAGCATCCGAGGAGCAGGAGAGTCAAAAACATTCCTGATGAAGAGCTTATGCCTGAAACGTCAGCTCTTTTGCTGCTCAGACGCTGCCTGACCTGCTGTGCTTTTCCAGTGCTGCATCTTTTGACTCTGATCTCCAGCATCTGCAGTCCTTCCTTTCTCCTAACGTTTAAAAACCAGTCTATCCAACCGACAACTTCCAAAGTGGTGTGGCAGTGTTGATAGGAACAAAACGTCAAACACAGTGTATGCTCAAGATGAGGCAATAGCATTGTAGCAATGAAATTCCTACCTACCTTATTGATCAGAGCTGCAGTTGGCTTCAATTTCCATTGACCTGATAGGATCTTGGTTGATTTTTCTCCCAATTCCATCACTATCCAGAGCCCTGTGCGTACAAACACATGTAAGCTTAGATGTCTGGTTGTTTTGCTGCGTTCTTGGTCTAGACCAATCCTCAAGGAAGAGGCACTGAGTGAAATGCCAAGAGAGACATCCATGTCCTTGGGCTCATGTATCCCCCCAACCCATTATCACTGCCCTACACTGACTCTCAAGCTGCTTGTACAGCAAGAGTGGGCTGAGAGGAGTTAATCTGCCACTGTTTTCTGGCAGGTCCTGGGTTTGAAATGATTAATATCTTGGCTGCAATGTAATATTACTAGGAATTTCATTTTGTGACTCAGCACATACAGGAACAGCATTTCGCTCACTTCCTGGAAATGACCTTCAAAACAAACAAGACCCAGTGAGATGGTGACGAACTCTCTCAAATTGTTCACTTTTATTTTTGGACGCTATTAATTCAGTCATCCTTTTGTGAGGTTGCAGAATAAGGGGATGTTCATTTTACACTGACATGCAAAGGAATTTCTCCTCCCAGCGGCCTGGAGTTCTCCTTCCCAGAGAGTTGTAAAGGCTGGACAATAAAGATTTTTCAAAGAAGTATGTTTTTTTTTGAAGATTGAGGAGTTGAGGGCTATGAGGAACTGACATGAAAGATTTGAGGCTAACGACAGATCAGCCATGATCTTATAAAATGGCAGGGCAGACCTAAGGGGATGAAAGGCCTACTCCTACTCCTGTCTCTAACATTCTTATGAATGGTTTGGGTTCATATGTCACCATGGTAACAGGAATTTAAATTCCGTTAATAAATTTGGGTAAAACTAGTTTCCATTATGGGGTCTAAAAGATGAGAGACTTAACAAACAATCTGGGTCTTTTTCAATATATAATTTCAGTTACATCACACTGTAAGCTTTTGTTACAAATTCTGTGTCTTACAATCTTATTCTCCACAACCACCTGATGAAGGAGCACCGCTCCGAAAGCTAGTGCTTCCAAATAAACCTGTTGGACTATAACTTGGTGTTGTGTGATTTTTAACTCCATTATGGGGAGCATGATTATTGTAAATGGATGTTTTTTAGGTAAGTAAATCTACTGATCTCACTATCGTGACAGGGTTTAATAAACTGTTCTTGAGCCTTTGAGGTAAGTGCTGATGTAACGGTGACCTCAGTAGTCATGTGCTGGTCCTCTACTAGGAGGCCAGAACCTGTACATCACAGAATGTGCTGTACTTTGTCGCCATGTCGTCATATACAGGCTACTGTTGTGCAGTAACCTCAAACTCTGGTCTGTGGGTCACATGACAATCAGAACCCATACTAGAGAACCTAACCTGGCCGACATGTGACTCCAGACCTTCACCAATGCGAGTGACTCTTAAACCCCCACCCCCTCGAAACAGGCCTCAGGTCGAGGGAAATTCGAGATGGGCCAGAAATGCTGGTGTTGTCAGTGACGCCATGAGACGAGAGAAACCTCCATTCTAACCTGGAGGATCCCGTTTGAGGGGATCACTGGCCTTGATTCTGGACTGACTGCCCCTGCTTTCCTTTGCTGAAATTCAACACAGTATTTATCTCAGCTGTAGCATTCAGAAGTCACTGTGCACCTTTAAGAGGGTGGTTTGTTCATGGCATGAGCTGCCAGAGGAAGTGGTCGATGCAAATACAGTTACAACGTTTAAAAAGGCATTTGGACAGGTACATGATTTTAAAAAAAAAGGTTTAGAGGGATATGGGCCCAACGCAGGCAAGTGGGACTGGTTCAGTTTGGGAACCTTGGTCAGCATGGACAAGTTGGACCAAAGGTTCTGTTTGTGTGTGTGGTATGTCTCTACAATTATCCAATCTTAGGACATGCTACTTGCTGTTGAAGACTGTGACGCAGCTAAGAAACCGATGAAAGCTTTCTGCGGTGATGTGTAGGTTACTGCTGCACTCTAGTGGTTGAACACTCTTACATACTCTCAGTTTTTTTTTCAATATGAAGTAGTTACTAATAGGCTCTGAAATGCCTAAGGAGTACCAAGCATCCTGTCTAATTACTTGTGCTTTGATGCCTCCTTCACTGACTCTGTTTTTAGTTAATCAAACTACATCTGGGAATTTGTTCAAAGGGTATTTCTTTTAAAAAAGTAATTTTAGTGGTGAGCTGTCAATGAGTCATGGAGCTGATGGTCAGAAATATGCTTGGAAAACATTAATCAGTGGGGTTTTAGTCTTCAACTTCCGAAATGTTTTTTTTTTAATCTCTGTCTCTACTCCTCTCTGGAAAACATTTTTCCTGGATATTTCCATAGCTATTAGCAATACTGCCCAACTAGCGATTCTGTCTCATGCTGACATAAAATGTGTGAATGTGTTAGCGTAGAAACTAATAGCAAGAGGACACCATTTATCCCCTTGATTAGATTAGATTACATTACAGTGTGGAAACAGGCCCTTCAGCCCAACAAGTCCACACCGACCCGCTGAAGGGTAACCCACCCATACCCCTACATTTACCCCTTACCTAACACTACGGGCAATTTAGCATAGCCAATTCACCTGACCTGCACATCTTTGGACTGTGGGAGGAAACCGGAGCACCCGGAGGAAACCCACGCAGACACGGGGAGAACGTTCAAACTCCACACAGTCAGTCGCCTGAGGCGGGAATTGAACCCGGGTCTTTGGCACTGTGAGGCAACAGTGCTAACCACTGTGCCACCGTGCCACCCACATCTGCTGTGTCATTTGATAACAGCATCGTTGATTTGATTGTGGCCTCGCATCCATGTTCCTGTCTACCCCTTTGAATGCCCAACAGAAAGAAAGAATGACTTGCATTTACAACGTGCTCTTTATGATCTCGGGAAGACCAAAAGTGCGGCAGAGCCAATGAAAATGGAACGTGGCAGCCAACGTGCAAAGGTCTCATAAACAGCAATGTGAAAATGACCTGATCATAGATATGATAATCATACGTAGAGATGCATAGCACCAAAACAGAATCTTCAGTCCAACTCGCCCATGCCAACCAGCTATCCTTAAGAAATCGAGTCCCATTTGGCCCATATCCCTCCAAACCCTTCTCATTCATCTCCCATCCAGATGCCTTTTATGTGTTGTAATTGTACTAGCCTCCACCACTTCCTCTGGCAGCTCATTCCATACACGCACCATCCTCTGCATGAAAAAGTAATTAACTATTGGCCAAGATACTAGGGAGAACTCCAATTTTTTGCAAGAATGTAATAAGATCTTTGGCATCCTCCTGAGAAGCTGTTGTAATGCCTCATCCAGGAAAACACAGGGAAGCACTAGAGTTTCAGCCTCAGCATCTGTGCTCAGGTCCGTGGAGTTGTTTAAGCCCCTACCCTCTGAGCTGGAGGTGAGAGTGCCACCTAGGGACCTATGGTAGCCAACAACGATTCAGCCTTCCTCCAACATAAACATGCCTACTTCGCAGCACTGTGATTGATGTAAGAACCAAAGGTTTCTTTCCTCTTTCATTCTTCATCCACAGAGCTGCTGAGCTCGGAAATCTTCAAAGCCCAGTGATCAATTCTGACACTGTCAAGGCTTTTGTGACTTGATGCCGCATTCTGGTGAATTTGGTTATTAGGAAGCAGGTGGGACAAGCATTCATTGCTGTGTTGTGAACTTGTAAATTTTATGAAATAGCTTTATGTAATTAAGCCAGATTTATCCTTAGACCATAAGAATTAGGAGCACATTAGGCAATTCAGCACATTGAGACTGCTCTACCATTCAGTCATGGCTGATATGTTTCTCAACCCCTTCTTCTATAACCCTTGATCCTCTTACTCATCAAGAACCTATCTCTCTCTATCTTAAAGACATTCAATGATTTGGCCTCCACAGCTTCTGTGGCAATGAGTCCCAAGATCCATCAACCTCTGGCTGAAGAAATTCCTCTTCATCTCAGTTCTAAACAGTCATCCCTTCACTCCGAGGCAGTGCCCTCCGGTCTAGTCTCTCCTACTAGTGGAAACATCTTACCCTTGTCCACCCTATCCAGCTCTGTCAGTATTCTGTAAGTTTCAATCAGATTCCTCTTGTGCTCCTAAACTCAATCAAGTACAGACCCAGAGCCCTCAACCACTCCTCATATTGGAAAGCCCTTCATCCCTGGGAAGAAAGTGAGGTCTGCAGATGCTGGAGATCAGAGTCAAGAGTGTGGTGCTGAAAAAGCACAGCAGGTCAGGCAGCATCTGAGGAACAGGAGAATCGATGTTTCGGGCCAGAGTCCTTCTTCAGGAATGAGGCTTTTGGGCCAAGGGGGTAGAGAGATAAATAGGAGGGGTGTGGGGTTGAGGGGCAGTTAGCTGGGAATGCGATGGGTAGATGAAAGTGGGGATGATGGTGAGAGGTTGGAGAGGAGGGTGGACCAGATAGGTGGGAAGGAAGATGTACAGGTTGGACAGATCAAGAGGGCGGTGCCGAGTTGGAGAGTTGGATCTTGGATAAGGTGGGGAATGGGAAATGAGGAAACTGGTGAAATTCACATTAATCCCGTGAGGTTGGAGGGTCCCAAGGCAGAAGATGAGGCGTTCTTCCTCCAGGCATCGGGTGGTTAAGGTTTGACGATGGAGGAGGCCCACGACCTGCATATTCTTGGCGGAGTGGGAGGGGAAATTAAAGTGTTCAGCCACGGGGCAGTGGGGTTGTTTCGTGTGTGAGATGTTCTCTGAAGAGTTCTGCAAGTAAGATTTCAGTCTCCCCAGTGTAGAGGAGACTGCATCGGGAGCAACCGATACAGTAAATGACCACGTGTGGAAGTGAAGGTAAGACTGTGATGGATGTGGAAGGCTCCTTTGGGACCTTGGATGGAGGTGAGGGGGGGGAGGTGTGGGCGCAGGTTTGCAATTCCTGCGGTGGCAGGGGAAGGTGCCGGGGGGTGGGTGGATTGGTGGGGGGGGGGGGCGCGCGGACCTGACAGGAGAGTCATGGAGGGAATGGTCTTTACGGAAAGCGGATAGGGGTGGGGAGAAAAATATATTTCTGTTGGTGAGGTCCGTTTGTAGGTGGCGGAAATGTCAGCTGATGATACGGTTTATGCAGAGGTTGGTGGGGTGGAAGGTGAGGACCGGGGGGGGGGGTCCTGTTCTTGTTGCAGTTGGAGGGGTGGAGTTCGAGGGTGGGGGTGTGGGAAATGGAGGAGATGCACTGGAGGGCATCATCAACCACGTGGGAGGGGCAAATGGGGTCTTTAAAGAAGGAGGCCATCTGGTGTGTTCTGTGGTGGGACTGGGAGTAGATGCAGCGGAAGCGGAGGAATTGGGAATAAGGGATAGCATTTTTACAGGAGGCAGGGTGGGAGGAGGTGTAGTCCAGGTAGCTGTGAGAGTTGGTGGGTCATCCCTGGGATCATTCTTGTAAATCTCCTCTGGACCCACTCTAAGGCCAACACATCCTTTCTTAGATACAAGGCGCAAAACTGCTCACAATATTCCAAATATGATCTGACCACAGCCTCAGCAGCATGTACCTGCTTTTGTATTCCAGTCCTATCGAAATGGAGACTATCATTGCATTTGCTGAAAAATGTGTCGCTGGAAAAGCGCAGCAGACCAGGCAGCATCAAAGGAGCAGGAGAATCGACATTTTGGGCCCGAAACATCGATTCTCCTGCTCCTTTGATGCTGCCTGGCCTGCTGTGCATTTCCAGCAATACATTTTTCAGCTCTGATCTCCAGCATCTGCAGTCCTCACTTTCTCCTATCATTGCATTTGCCTTCCTAACTGCTAGCCAACTCAAAACTTTGTCACGAAAGAAGTGTCCGCTGTATTTCTTTATGTAGACAGGGTGCCAGCCCTTACCTCCTGCTGTCAGATTGCAAATGCAGAGTTTACAGGTTTGCAGCAAACAGACTGATCCACGGCAACGCATGTCCATAGACAATTCAAACAGTAAGTGGGGGGTAATGTATAAAGTCAATTAAAATGATCACATTTGAGCTTCAAACTGATGTGACAATTTTAGGATTGTGGCTGTAAGAATTTGGGTACTTCCAAGGTAAGTTCACCTGAAATTGGGGCTGAGCCGTGGTGTGTGGTTGGGGGAAAGGGAAAGTTGCTTTGTGTCACTTTCAGCAATGTTATTTCCTGGTCCGTAAGCACACCAACAGCTGGATGCTAGTTATTTGCCTGGTCATGTCAAACCCCTGCTCAATGCCTGAAAACAATTGCTGTGATTAGTTTTGACATGTCCCGTCCATGTCATGGGGTCAAGAGAAGGCCAGCAGCTCTTGTTAATTTAAGCCTACATTGACTGTTCTGGAAAGAACAAACTTTGAGCTTCACCTACAGGAACTGAATTAATGGAACTCAATGCTCAAAAAAATGATTGTGTTCAATATAATTACTAATTAATCATGTTAGTTGAATTTTTTATTTTTAACAATGTAGTAACATTCCTTATTTACCAACATACAAATTAGGAGCAGGATTAAACCATTCAGTCCCTTGAACCTGCTCAGCCAGTCAATATCATCGTGATTAGTCAGATAATGCCTCAGCTCTATTTTCCAGTCTGTTCCCTTGGGAGTGAAGAATCTATCTACTTGAGCTTTAAAAGTGTTCAATGAAAATGCCTCCATGACTTTTTGGGGATTAGAGTTCCACGGACTCAAGACCCCCTGAGAGAACATTTTACGCCTCCACCACCACCCCT
This sequence comes from Chiloscyllium plagiosum, assembly GCF_037043375.1. Classification (NCBI taxonomy): domain Eukaryota; kingdom Metazoa; phylum Chordata; class Chondrichthyes; order Orectolobiformes; family Hemiscylliidae; genus Chiloscyllium; species Chiloscyllium plagiosum. The sequence continues at coordinate 13,673,054 of NW_028270161.1, read as the reverse complement.
CCCCGCCCCCACCCCCCACCTGCCCCCACCTCCCCCGACCTCTGTGTCAAATCAAAGATCTTGTGTTTTTGAATGTTCCACCCTAGTTTTGGAGTCTCCAGCAAGGCGGAAGCATACATCCAGCATCCACCATGTCAAGTCCTTTGAAGGTCTTGTATGTTTCAGCAAAAGGCATGCTTTTACAGATGCGCCATGGAAAGCATTCTATCTGGATGCATCATAGATTGGCGTGGCAACGGCTCTGCCCAGGACCATAAGAAACTACAGAGAGTTGTGAACAGAGCCCAATCCATCATGCAAACCAGCCTTCCTTCCATCTACACTTCTCACTGCCTCGGAAAGACAGCCAACATTGTCACAGACCCTTCCCACCCCGGTTATAGTCTCTTCCAACCTCTTCCATTGGGCAGAACATACAAAAGCTTAAACACATGTCGCAACAGGTTCAAGAACAGCTTCTTCCCCGCTGTTATTTTTAAAAAATTAATTGACAGGATGAAGGCATCACTAGCTAGGCTAGCTCTTATTGCTCATCTCTGCCCTCATCACTCAGGGCTGGGATGATTTGACCCTAAGACTCTGCTTCCACTGCCTTTTGAGGAAGAGTTCCAAAGACCTGTGACCCTCTATGCAAAAAAAACTCCCCATCCCTGTCTTAAATTGGCAATGCCTAGCTTTAGAATTTCCAACCCAAGGAAATCTCCTTTTCACACACACTCTGTCAAGAGCTCTCAGGCTCTGACATGTTCTCATTATTTAAACATCAGCAGAGGAAGCAGCAATCTAATGGTACTAAAGTTGGGTTATTAATGGCCAGAGTTCAAATCCCACCAGGGTAGATGGTGGAATTTGAATTCGATAAAAATATCTGGGATTAAGAGCTTAACGATGACCACAAATCCATTGTTTAATTGTTGGAAAAGCTCATCTGATTCACTACGGTCCTTTAGCGAAGGAAACTGCCTTCCTGGGTCTGGCCAATATGTGACTCCACACCTACAGCAATGTGGTTGAATCTGAATTGCCCTCTGGGGAGTGAGGGAAGGACAATAAACGCTGTTCTAGCCAACGACCCTCTCATCCCGTGAATGAGTGAAAAAGATACAATCTTAACCTTTCTTCGCAACTCATTCCAGCTATTAGGAGAAAGTGAGGTCTGCAGATGCTGGAGGTCAGAGTTGAGAGTGTGTTGTTGGAAAAGCACAGCAGGTCAGGCAGAATCCGAGACCTCGTTTCTGATGAAGGGCTCTGACCCGAAATGTCAATTCTCCTGCTCCTGGGATGCTGCCTGACCTGCTGTGCTTTTCCAGCAACACATCCCAGCTATTAGTTTAGTACTCTTCCTCTGACCTGCCCCCAGTGAATCTACATCCTTCATTGAAATGGGGAGACCAGTAGGGTTCACTAGTTGTGGTCTCACCAATCCTCTCTCTTAAATCAGAAAACATCATGCCTGATAACGTTGCCACCTACTTCCACTCTTTCTTCCCCCCCCCCCCCAATGCAAGTAAAGCTGCTGTTGTGTGTCCGACCTGCACACCCTCATTGGGAGCAGAGCCTCTCAATTGTCTTTTTGTCTATCAATCAAAGTGACCAGCAGCTTTGTACCCTGTGGTCTTGGCATTTGTGGGAAGTGAGGGATGAGAGTTTAACTGAGCTCATAAAATTTTCATGCTGTGCAAACAACAGATTTCATTCAAATGCGACTCAATAAAGATTCCTTTCAGAAAGTTGATCCAGACTGTTCCGGTTGGCTGATAACGACTCTCACTGTACTTACATTTGAAAAGTTTCCCCATGTGAATAGGTTTGTGATTTTCTTTTTAACAAATACATAAGGATACAAAAATTGGCCTTGATCCAGACTTTCAGTTCATTTCTTGATTGAAAATGTTTCCAACTATACAGAGTGCAGAGCCAGCAACATCCTGAAGAATAGTTACAGTAGCAGTAATAACGTGGATTCAGTGTCTTTAAAAACCATGATTGCTCCCTCATTGCAGCAAATCCAAAACCTATTTAGAAGGATCAAGTTCTTTTTTGAAACTGGATGATCCCAAAGTCTGTTCCATACATCCTCTGCCCTCCTGGTTTGGATTTACTGGAGGAAAATTACTTTGTGGACATTATTTTTAAAAGGAAGATGGAAAACAGCAACCGCAGCAGAATATATTTAACTTAAAAATCTGAAAGCAGAAAATTTGACATCTTTTCAATGGCACTGGATTTGGAACAGTCCAACGAATAGGGAATAGTGATAATCTCACTGATTAAACTCATCAGAGCATGCCTATTAAGAAAACTTTGATTTATGCTGCGTTTGAGATGTTTCTCAGCAGTTTGTACCCTGCCAACAAGTCAATAATTAAACATAGCATTTGGGAATAGAACTATGACAATAGCCAATGTATTGAGTTGATATCCAGATTGCAGCCAGGTACCTCACACTTCGGTTTGTTCTGTTAAAATGATCCAGCAGATAATGCAAATGACATACGGGGGAGTGAAATTATAGAAGCTTTGCTGTGGCAGGCTATCTAACACTGTCTTCAATGTGCCAATGTTCATAGTTGCTACTGGTAACAGCATAGATTGTTTCAAACTGCTACTGAAAGCTACTGCCTTCTCACAATAGTGAAAGTAAATGAAGCAAATTAACCTGCTTAAAACATTCCATCATCCAGGCACACATTCTGGAGCATTTCTCACTGTCAAGACCTACTGGTCACAGCCTTACTTATTCTGTCAGCTCAATGCCTTAACAACAGTCCTGTATTTATTTGCCAGCACTTAACTAGTCAGAGCTCAAGTGCCAGATTAGCACTTGATTAGAATAATTGACTGCTTGATTGTTGTCAGCTTGAGTTAAATGGATGACCGACTGGAAGTCGACAAAGTGGGACGCACCATGGTAACGATGCTGCAATGTCTTCTGGGATGTGAGAATGAAATACTTCACTGCAGCAAGGAAGTTACCAGTGGGGATTAACAAGCTGCTGTACCGTGGAGCACAGAGCTCTGGGGCCCCTCTCACACCACGGCTCTAACTTCTGAGCCAGACTGTGAAGTCAGGAATGGAGATGTGGGATCTGAAGAGATGGCCAGTGGCTGTCCAGTGAGTCTTGGAATGCCTTTCCCATTGCCCGCTGTTTTGAGGAGAAAGCGAATTTGGTGTCCGGGAAAACCACCCTCCACTATCAGATGGAACACTCCTAAGCTCATAAAGCAATCTGCTGGGAGGGTGACTGGGATTTTCCAGTTTCTCCCAGCAATGGGGGTATGGGCAGGTTGACAGTTCTCTAGACAATTCTCCTGACCCTCCCTGTGCCTGAGTAACAACTAAGGGCATCCAAATAAAGGTCTCATAGAAAATAGAGGCGGGAGTAGTCACAGTTCCCACCGTCATTTTGAAACTTCAGACCAGTGTCCAGTGGGACCCACAGTTAAATGGAGCTCAACAGCAGCAAAACCACAGAAACTATTCAATCCCCATGGCCATTCCAGACCTCTTGCTGCATACCTGCTGAAACTAAATCCAGTTACACACAATGTTTGGGACTTATTTCTGATTTGGGTTACAAATCGTAATGTCAGTCGGTCATTATACTGCTTCATTTGAAACCTCACCAATCTCCAATCATTTACCATTCCATTTCATAGCTATTCACCCACAATCATATAAACTCCAGATTCTCCCAGTGAACTTGCATGCATTGTATTCTGTACCTTGTTTTTTTGGTCATTCACAGGATATGAATGGCACTCACTGGGCCCAGCATTTATTGCCTGACCCTAGTTGCCCCTTGAGAAGATGGTGGTGAGCTGCCTTCTTGAACTGCGGCAATTCATATGCTGTTGGGGAGGGAGTTCCAGGATTTAATGCAGTGACAGTAAAGGAATGGTAATATATATCATAGAATCCATGCAGTGTGGAAACAGGCCCTTTAGCCCAACAAGTCCACACCGACCCTCTGAAGAGTAACCCACCCAGACCCATTCCCCTACCCTATATCTACCTCTGACTAATGCACCTAACCAACACATCCCTGAACACTTTGGGCAATTTAGCATGGCCAGTTCACCTGACCTGGGCATTTATGGATTGTGGGAGGAGACCAGAACACCCGGAGAAACCTGCACAGACACAGAGAATGTGCAAACTCCACACAGTTGCGCGAGGTTGGAATTGAACCCAGGTCCCTGGTGCTGTGAGGCAGCAGTGCTAACCACCGAGCCACCATGCCACCCCAAATCTCTTGAATCTCTCTATGAATCTCTTGAAGTGTACAAAGAATATAGGGGCATTCTTAAGAGGGAAATCAGGAAGGCAAAGAGGGGATATGAGATAGCCTTGGCAGATGAGGTGAAGGATATTCCAAAGAGATTCTACAAATGCATTAAGAGCAAAAGAGCAGCCAGAGAGAGAAGCAAGCCCCTTAAAGATCAATGAGGTCATCTTTGTGTTAAACTTCAGGAGATGGGAGAGGTACTAAATGAATATTTTGCGTCAGTTTTTACTATGGAGAAAGATATAGAGGTTAGTGAACTCGGAAATAAATGTTACATTTTGAGAACAGTTCACATTGTAGAAGAGGAAGTACTGGATGTCTTAGAAAACATAAAGGTGGATAGGTCTCCAGGATCTGATCTGGTGTATCCCAAGATGGTGTGGGAATTAGGGGAAAGATTTGTGAGGCCCCTAGTAGAAATATTTGTATCATCGATGGACTGGAGTGCAGCTTGGAATGTGCCTTTATTTAAGAAAGACTGTAAGGAGAAGTCTGGGAGCTATAGACCTTTGAATAGTCTACCCATCAATGGTGGGTAAGTTGGAGGTGATTGTGAAAGATAGGATTTACATGCATTTTGAGAGGCAAGGGCTGTTTAGGGATAGTCAGCGTGGCTTGCGCGAGGGAGATCATGTGTCTCAAACTTGATTGAGTTTTCTGAGGCGGTAACCAAAAAGACTATGACCGCAGAGCAGTAGACGTTGTTTACTGAACTTTAGTAAAGCCTTTGGCAAGGGTCTGCATAGAATATCATACAACTGCTATTGTCTGGAAACTTGACATTTGGCACAACAAGTCCATACTGACCTTCCAAAGAGCATCCCACCCTGGCCCCTACCCTTTTCCAGTAACCCTGGATTTCTGATGGTTAATGCACCTAACCTACACATTCCTGAACACTATAGGCAATTTAGCATGGCTAATTCACCTAACCTGCACATCTTTGGACTATAGGAGGAAACCAGAGCACCCAGAGGAAACCTACGCAAACACGGGGAGTATGTGCAAACTCCACACAGTCGCCCAAGGCTGAAATCGAACCTGGGTCCCTGGCGCTGTGAGGCAGCAGTGCTAACCACTGAATTACCATGGCCTAGGTAGACTAATCAGTAAAGTTAGGTCACATGAGATTCAGGGTGAGCTTGCTAATTGGATACAAAATTGGCTTGACCATAGGAGACAGAAGGTGATGGTGATGGTTATTTTTCAGACTGGAGGCCTGTGGGCAGTGGTCTTCCACAATGATCGGTACTGGGTCCACTTTGGTATGTATTTAAATAATTTGAACGAGAATATAGAAGGCATGGTTAGTAAGTTAGCAGATGACACCAAAATTAATGGTACAGTGGACAGTGAAGAAGGTTGGCTAAGGTTACAAAGAGATTGTGAGTAATTAGGTCAATGGACTGAGGAGTGGCACATGGAGTTAAATTTGGATAAATGCGAGGTATTGCATTTTGGTCAAACAAGTAAGGGCAGAACTTATACAATTAATGGTAGGGCCGAGGGTAGTGTTGTAGAACAGAGAGACCTCGGGTTCAGGTATGTAATTCTTTGAACTTTGCATTGCAGGCAGGCAGGGTTGTTAGGAAGGCATATAGCGCACTTGCCTTCATTGCTCAGACCTTTTGAGTATAGGAATGTCATGTTAAGGTTGTACAAAATGTTGGTGAGGTCTCTTCTGGAGTCCTGTATGCAGTTCTGGTTGCTCTGCTAACAGAAGCATATTATTAAATCAAAGAGGGTTCAGAGCAGATTTACCAGGATGTTGCCAGGAATAGAGGGTTTAAGTTTTAGGGAGAGGCTGGATAGGCTGGAACTTCTTTCACTGGAGCGTAGAAAGTTTTTCATGGTCTGTGGAGCATATGTAAATGTTATTGCTTACGTCTAAACATTTGTCAAACATGCCTCTTAGGTTAAATATTCCCTCACTTGTTTCTATTCCTGATCTAAATCCAAACCATGTTTCTCCAATTTCTGCTTCAAATTTGGTTTTCTTTTCCCACTATGATTTTCATGATCCCTTTAATGAGGTGACTCCTTAAACCTATAGTTTGAAAATGATTGCACTTATTGCTTTAGCTTTATTGGGTAACAATGAATAATAGATATTTGAGGAAACTTCAAATTTATCCTTTGGTATATCTTTGATCGCTTGTTTCTCTGAGTGCATTTTGATGTTCTGTTGTTACTCCATCAATGCCAAGTACTTATTAATTTCAAAGTGTTGGTTTTATCTCTGATACCATTATGCTTTGTTTATTATTTACTTCTATTTCTTGACAACTCCCTCAATTTGGATCAATGGACAGCTTCCTTATACTGGGAGAAAGTGAGGACTGCAGATGCTGGAGATCAGAGTCAAAAAGTGTGGTACTGGAAAAGCACAGCCAGCCAGGCAGCATCTGAGGAGCAGGAGAGTTGATGTTTCGAGCAAAAGCTCTTTATCAGGAATGAGGGGGTGTCCCAAGGTGGCTGAAAGATGAATGGGGGGGGAGGGGGTGGTTGTGTTGTGGAGCTGAGAGGAAGGTAGTTGGGAATTCAGTAGGTGCTGCTCTCTTGAACTGTCCTACCTGTCCATCTTCCTTCCCACCTATCTGCTCCACCCTCTCCTCTGACTTATCACCTTCAGCCCTACCTCCATCTACCTTTTGCATTCCCAGCTACCTGCCCCTAGCCCACTCCCAGTTATCTCTCAGCCTCCTTATCCCCCCATATTCCTGATGAAGGGCTTATGCCCAAATCGTCAACTCTCCGGCTCCTCGGATGCAGCCTGACCGGCTGTGCTTTTCCAGCACCACACTTTTGGACACAGTTTACTTACACAGTATATTTTTGCTACTGCATGTCTTTCAAAGTATACATCAGATTAAAAACAGAACATACTGCAAAAACCCAGCAGATCTGGCAACTGTGAAAAGAGAAACAAAGTTAATGTTTCAAGTCCAATTTAACTTCTTCAGAAGACGCCTGCTGAAGAAGGGCCATATTGGACTCAAACCATTAACTCTGTTTGTTTCTCTTTCCACAGATGCTGCCAGACCAAGCACTTTCTGTTCTTACATTCGTTTTACAGCACCTACAGTATTTTTGTTTTTTCTTTTAATTTTAGTCTATTCAGGGCTTCCTTTCAGCTGTAAACCAAAATGATCACGATCCGCTCCCTCCTCGAGACCCTGCCAAGTTTCCCTCTGTGCTCACTAAACTAGAACTGTTTGCCCAGGACCTGTTGGTTTTTATTATTATTGAAGGCTACCTTGCTAAATTACTTATCTCACTTAAGTTTATCATCATTCACACAGGCAACCTACTCTTGAGGGTGGTGGTGTGGCGAGTTTTTTTAATTTCATTTTTTTGTGGGATGTGGGTGTCACTGGCTGGGCCAGCATTTATTGCCCGTCCCCAGTTGCCCCTTGAGAAGGTGGTGAGCTGCTTCCTTGAACCCCTGAGTGTCAGTGGAGTATAGCAGTGAAACTGCAAGAGATTGAAGGTAGTTTCCAGGTCCGTTTCACTTTGCTGTAATACAATGTGAGTTATCACAGATCTAAATATTGCCCTCTTGGTCATCTCAGACATTGTAGCTGCTATTAGAATCCTAGAGATCCGCAGCACTGGAAAAAAGGCTCTGCAACAGTCATAAAGCAACCACTTAAGGATTCCAATGTCATTTTCCAGCACTTAGCCCAGAGCCTGTTATGTCCGGACATAACAAGAGCTTATTTAAATGCTACTTAAATGTTTTCAGGTTTCTGCCTGTACCAGGCAATGAGTTCCAGATTCTCGCCACCCTCTGAGTGAAAATATCTTTCCTCAGGTTCCTCATTCCTAATGAAGGGCTCCTGCCCGAAACGTCGATATTTCCTGCTCCTCGGATGCAGCCTGACCTGCGGTGCTTTTCCAGCACCTCTCTAGTCTTTTCTCTAAACCTTCTGCCCCTCATTTCAAATCGATGTCTCCCATTCATTGGTCTCTCCAGCAAAGTCAAAGTTTTTTCCTGTCTATTCTGTTTCTGCCTCTCATCAATTTGTGCATCTTAATTATGACCCTCCCCTCCGAAGCCCCTCTGCTCTAAGGAAAGCAACCTCACTCTATCCAATCTCTTTTCATAACTGAAACTCTCCAGCCCAGGCTCCATCCTGGTAAATCTCCTCTGCCCCTTCTCCAGTGCAATCATATCCCATCTATAATGTGGATCCCAGAACTGCACACAGTACTCCAGCTGTGGCCTAGTCAACTTTTTACAAAGTTCCAGCAAAACCTGCCTGCTCTTACTTTATTAGCCAAGGCATAAAGTTTATCCCATGTGCCTTCATAGGCACTTTACCTACCCTGTTACCTTAACAGACTAATGGACATGCGCACCAAGGTCCCTCTGATCCTCAGTGCTTCCTCTGGTCCTCCCATTCTTCATGTATTCCTTGTTCGTATAGCACCTCATGCATATCCTTGTTGTGGAGATCATTAACAATATATCACTGAAAGTCCACTGTGCAATGCAAGTTGTCTGCATTTGATGAGAATGTTAACCTGGCAGCTTGTCACAGTCATAATTCTATAAAATAGCTGGTTTGATCATTCAAGACAAGTCCTCTGGAGCAGAAATGAAACCATCGATCACAAAGCAAACATTTTGTTATTCCTCGGACTGAATCCAAAGGTCTTGAGTTCAAATCTTGCCCTTGGGCAAATTGTAAATTGAATTTGAGGAACCTCATTCCCCGTGGGCTAGATCTGGAGAAGAATAAATCGATATAAAAGATGTTTGAAAACCCAAGTGCCCAGGGGAGGGTCATAATTAAGATGCACAAATTAATGAGAGGCAGAAATAGAATAGACAGGAAGAAAACTTTGACTTTGGGTCAACCCTGTTGACATGATGGTCTTAAAAATAAGGCACTCCGCTCTTGAAAGAGAAATGGCCATAGTTTTGCAGGGAAGGCAAGAATGGAACGAAATTCAGCAATGCCAACCCTATCCTGAGAACAAATACAAAACAAGGCATTTCACCCAGGTGACAGTGCACAAAACATTTGAGAATGGGGTCTTTCTCCTCAAAGAAAATTGGAAGGAGATGTTTGTTTTGAAGCTGCTCAAAACCCCAAGGGGTCCCAGACCAAGTAAATTGGGATAAATTGTTCCCGTCAAAGGAATTTGTTTTCTTCATTCATTCACAAGTTGATGGCATCGCTGGCCAGTCCAACCGACTGTGTGGAGTTTGCACATTCTCCCAGTGTCTGCGTGGGTTTCCTCCCACGTCCAAAAATGTGCAGGTTAGGTGAATTGGCCATGCTAAGTTGCCCATAGTGTTAGGTGCAGGGGTAAATGTAGGGGAATGGGTCTGGGTGGGTGCGCTTCGGCGGGTCGATGTGGACTTGTTGGGCTGAAGGGCCTGTTTCCACACTGTAAGTAATCTAATTTAATCTAAAAAGAGTAAATCCCAAATAAGCAGGAGTTGGCCCACCTCCCCTGACTCTTATCTATAACTTTTGGCAGTCAGAAGAAAAGTGCTGTCAGACCTTGTGACATTGGTATATTTTAGTATCATTCATCCTGTTTCAGATTCCAGAAAAAAGCATCAACCTAGGCTGCAACTCTCCTCTGTGTCACTGTTCATTAAGCTGAGACTAATTGGCGTTTTGTATATGAGAGTTAAAGAACTTTGCTTGCCATTATCATGGAGATTACTCTTTGTGGGACTTGGGACTGTTCTTGTGAGTTCTGGAGGCCTTGATAATGAACCTTCCTGATATTGGCTGTTCTTTATTCAGCCAACAGAGGAACACATGCATTGAGGATTGAAAGTAGATCTTTTAAGTATATTGCCCCCAGTGACTAGCACATGGTACCTTCACTTATGAGGACACAACTTTGCCACTTCTATTGCAATTGGAAACACCACTTTGTATTTCCTAGGTCTGGCCAGAGTGGGGCATCTTGGTCAATCCTGTCAATTAGACATTTTGCTGCACCTTTCAGCTCCAGTTTGTTTTACTCTGTATCCTCCGAGAGGTGCAAGCTGCTAATTTTAACCCAAGGACAGTAGGACCGTAGCGGATGACTGGGCAAACAATGTGTCTCCTTAATCAAAGGGACTTAAGGATTGAGAAAGAAACAAAAGGATAATGCAGACGGAACATGAGTAAGAGTTAATTTAAGCAAAGGAAGTAAAATAAAAGAGAGGTTGGGTTAAGAGAAAGGAAAAGATAAAAAAAGTAAGAATTTTAATTTTCTTTGACCCTACTATAGTGTAAAGGGTTAATCACTATTAGTGAATCTGCCTTATCAATAATGTCAGATGGGGGGGGTGGGGGTTTCATATCATATGAACGTGGGATTTGAGGGAAGTGTGTTTGAGCACAGCCATGCTGGATAATGTCTCTGTAAATAGTAGAAATAGTGTATGAATATTCATTAATTTGTACAGATATGGTTTCCAGTCCTCGTCTGTTTTTATGCTTTTACATTGTACACATGTTACCCTTACCATGTGATAACGAGGCTAGGAACAGGGAGAGATATCAGCTGAACACGTGGCTGCAGAGATGGTGCAGGAGGGAGGGTTTCAGGTTCTTAGATAATTGGGATCTCTGTAAACAGGACAATTTTCACTTGAACCAGAGAGGTACTAATATCCTGGGTTGGAAATTTGCTAGTGCTATTCAGGTGGGTTTAAACTAGCTCAGCAAGGGTGATGGGAACCTGTGATGTAATTCCAGTGCACAGGAGGATGAGAGTAGGGAAAACGTGGGCAGGATTTCATGGTCACAGGAGTGTGCTGGCAGACAGCAAGTTGGTTTGAAGTGTGTCTACTTCAATACCAGGAGTATCTGGAATAAGGTAGGTGAGCTTCCAGCATGGATAGGTACCTGGGACTTCGATGTTTTGGCCATTTCAGAGACATGGATAGAGCAAGGTCAGGAATGGACAGATTCCAGGGTTTAGATCTTTCATTAAGATCAGGGAAGGTGGTAAAAGAGGGGGAGGTGTGGCTTTGTTAGTCAAGGACAGTATAACGGTGGCTGAAAGGACTTTTGACGAGGACTTGTCTACTGAGGTAGTGTGACTGAGGTTAGAAAAGGAGAGGAGAAGTCACACTGCTGGGAGATTTTTTATAGGCCTCCGCAAAGTCCCAGGGATGTGGAGGAGAGGATCGGCAAAACAATTCTGGGCAGGAGTGGAAGGAACAGGGTGGTCATTATGGGAGACTTTAATTTCCCCAACATTGACTGGAAATGCTATAACTCTACTACGTTGGATGGGTCAGTTTTTGTCCAATGTGTGCAGGAGGGTTTCCTGACACAGTATGTCGAAGGGCCAACAAGAGGGGAGGCTACACTGGATGTGGTACTCAGTAATGAACCAGGCCAGGTGTTTGATTTAGTGGTAGGTGAGCACTTTGGAGAGAGTGACTATAATTTGGTTATGTTTAGTTTAGTGATGGGAAGGGATAGGTACATGCCACAGGGCAAGAGATATAGATAGGGGAAGGGCAATTATAATGCAATTAGGCAAGACTTAGGAGGTGTAGAACGGGGTAGCAAAATGCAAGGGATAGGGACAATCGAAATGTGGAGCTGTTTTAAGGAACAGATATTGCATGTCCTTGATAGGTATGTCCCTGTCAGGCAGGGAGGAAGTGATAAGATAAGGAAACTGTGGTTTACTCAAGAAATTGTGTCTCTGTTAAGCGGAGAAGACAGGCTTATGTGATGTTGAGACGAGATGGTTCAGATGGGGCAATGGAGAGTTAGAGTAGCTAGGAAGGATTTAAAGAGAGAGTTAAGAAGAGCAAGGATGGAACATGAATAGTCTTTAGCAAATAGAATAAAAAGGAGAACCCTAAAGCTTTCTATAGGTATGTAAGGAACAAAAGGATGACTAGTGTAGGAATAGGGCCAGTCAAAGACAGAAGTGGGAAGTTGAGTGTGGATCCTGTGGAGATCAGAGAGGTGCTATACGAATATTTCTCATCGGTTTTCACTCAGGAAAAGGAGAATATTGTGGAGGAGAAGACTGAGATACAGTCCATTAGATTGAAAGGACTGAGGTTAGTAAGGAGAAGGAGTTATCAATTCTAGAAGTTGTGAAAGTAGATAAGTCCCCTGGGCCGGATGGGATTTTTCCAACAATTCTCTGGGAAGCTAGGAAGAAGATAGCCGAGCCTTTGGCTTTGATCTTTGAGTCATCATTGTCTACAGGTTTAGTACCAGAGGACTGAAGGATTGCAAATGTGCCCTTGTTCAAGAAGGGCAATAGAGATGACTCAGATAATTATAGACCAGTGAGCCTCACCTCAGGTTCCACATGGTAGGCTATTGGAGAAAATGCAGAGGCATGGGATTAAAGGTGATTTAACAATTTGGATTAGAAAAAGACTTTCTGTAAGAAGGCAATGAGTGGTGGTTGATGGAAAATATTCAGCCTGGAGTCCAGATACTAGTGGTGTGCCACACGGTCTGTTTTGGGGCCATTGCTGTTTGTCATTTTTATATCGACTTGGATGCAGGAATAGGTGGATGGGTTAGTAAGTTTGCAGATGACACCATAGTTGGTGGAGTGGTGGACAGTGTGGAAGACTGTTGCGGATGGCACGGGGACTTGGATGAACTGCAGAATTGGGCTGAGAAGTGGCAAATGGAGTTCAATGCAGATAAATGTGAGGTGATTCACTTTGGGAAGAATAAGAGGAAGGCAGAATACTGGTCAATGGGAAGATTCTTGGTAGTGTGGATGTGCAGAGGGATCTGGGTGTCCATGTACATGGATCCCTGAAAGGTGCCACCCAGGTTGATAATGCTGTTAAAAAGGCATACAGTGTGTTAGGTTTCATTGGTAGTGGGATTGAGTTCCAGAGCCATGAAGTCATGCTGCAACTGTACAAAACACTAGTGTGGAGTCACTTAGGGTATTGTGTGCAGTTCTGATCGCCCCATTACAGGAAGGATGTGGAAGCATTGGAAAAGGTGCAGAGGGGATTTACCAGGATGTTGCCTGGTCTGGAACAAAGGTCTTATGAGGAAAGACTGAGGGACTTGGGTCTGTTCTCATTGGAGCGAAGAAGGCTAAGAGGGGATTTAGTAGAGACATACAAGATGATCAGAGGATTAGATAGGGTGGACAGTGAGAGTCTTTTTCCTAGGATGATGATGTCAGCTTGTATGAGGCGCATTGCTGCAAATTGCCGGCTGATAGATTTAAGACAGATGTCAGAGGCAGGTTCTTTATTCAGAGGGTGGTAAAGGTGTGGAATGCCCTACCTGCCAATGTAGGTAACTCAGCCACATTAGGGAGATTTAAACAATCCTTGGATAAGCGCATGGATGATGCTGGGATAGTGAAGGGAGATGGGCTTAGATTAGTTCACATGTCGGCGCAACATCATGGGCCAAAAGGCCTGTTCTGCGCTGTATTGTTCTATGTTCGATGTTCAATTTCCCACATGTGGCAATGATATCAAACAGTTAAACAACTCCTTTTCCTGTCCAGAGACCTTGATTGGTGTTGTTTTAACAGTCATCTGGCCACACTGTAGTATCAGACCAAACGTTCTCTGATGTATTTAATGTAATTAACATATCAATCCAGTAAATTATTAAAATCAAAGTTCTGGTGGTGGAGTGAGCACAGTTGACCAGGAGTCATGGTGATTCACAACTCACTGTGTAGCACTTTCTCAATTCACTGGCCAATTTATACCTTACTTCCAGGGCATTTTGTAAACCCACCTTAATTCTTCAGCTAAGAGATGGCCCATGGTTTCAAGAGGACATCTTAATGTTAATTAGGAGAAAGTGAGGACTGCGGATGCTGGAGATCGGAGTCGAGAGTGTGGTGCTGGAAAAGCACAGCAAGTCAGGCAGCGTCAGAGTATCAGGAATGTTGATGTTTCTGGCATAAGCACATTCCTGATGAAGGGCTTATGCCCGAAACGTCGATTCTCCCACTCCTCGGATGCTGCCTGACTGACTTTGCTTTTCCACCACCACTCTCTCGATCTTAATGTTAATGTTGAAGTTGCATTGAGCTCTGCCCAATGTGATGATGTGGCATAGTCTTTCATTGGAGAATCAGACAGTCTTGCACACAACCCTGATGGGGTCTCTCAAAGTTATTTTCATTAAAACTGGAGAAAAGTGCCATAACATTGAGGTGGGAATTCAAGCAACATGTGTTGGTACCCAACCACCTCCGAACATTCTTCTGCGTAGGCTGGCCTGACTGCTCAGCCTCAGCTCCTCATCCATAAACACCTGCCCCCAAACCCCAAGAAACATGGAGCATATAGTGCCATTGGTTTCCCTTGAGATGAGAAGTAAAGGTGCCTATTTTTCCAATTTCTATTACCAACCTCAAAAATGGAAATCCAGTTCTAAGAGAAGATTGCATTGACCAAACTGTTGTCTTCCAAATAAGATGCCAAACCGAGACCCTGAGCTCTCACTTAGATAAACATTGAAAATGTTGCTTAAAGAAAAACCAGGTGCCGAAACCAACTGTTATTTGATCTATTTATTGTCAAGTGTATTTTGTTATAAAATACAGTGAAAAGTGTTATATAGAATCGCCACTCTTTGGCGCCATTTTAAAACACAAAAGAATAATCCAAAACATAAAGGTAGAAGAATAAGGAAATAAAGTTCAGCTTTATGGTCCATCTTGTTAAATGCACATGGTCCTGGAGCGCCCAGCCATGAGTTTCCTCACCATGCCACAGAGCAAGAGCTGCTACTCTCCAGTGCCATCTCGCCTCCACCAATGCTGCCACCACCATGAGTCCTCACCAGACTTCGCCAAAGCAGCCAGCCCTGATGCCGCTAGATCCCACGCCAGTCCAAACTCATTGCTGCCGCAGCCAAGATTCCGCTCTGGGCCCATCTTGCCAATGCACTGCTGCTGGCTAGGTCCAAACCCCCCTCCTTGAGCTTGCACTGGATGCTGATGCCATGGGGAACCCAAACTCGCCTGTGAGGCCATTAGAGCACTGGATGTGTTTTTTCCAATAATCGCCAATAGGTTCTTGGTCATGATTTTATTGAATTCAAGTTCCACCACTTGCCATGGTAGGATTGGGACCAGGGTCTCCAGAATGTTACCCAGGTAATAATAGCAACAGACCATCGCCTCCCCTTCAATTGCATTGATATGCATGTGACACTCAGGAGTATGTGATGCTGTTGCCATGACAGAGTTCCTCAAAAGAGCTAAGATAAAAAGTGAAAAAAAAACTAGTCATAGAGTCATAGAGATGTACAGCATAGAAACAAAGCCTTTGGTCCAACTCACCTGTGCCAACCAGATATCCCAACCCAATCTAGTCCCACCTTCCAGCTCCCAGCCTATATCCCTCCAAACCTTCCTATTCATATACCCTTCCAGATGCCTTTTAAATGTTGCAATTGTACCAGACTCCACCACTTCCTCTGGCAGCCCATTCCACACACGTACCACCCTCTGTGTGAAAAAGTTGCCCATTAGGTCTCTTTTATATCATTCCCCTCTCACCCTAAACCTATGCCATCTAATTCTGGACTCCCTGACCCCACGGAACACTTTGCCTATTTATCCTATCCATAACCCCCATAATTTTATAAATCTCTATAAGGTCACCCCTCAGCCTCCGACGCTCCACTAGAAAAGAGAAAAAGAAAGAGGAAGAGTTGACAAGCCTGGGCTCAGGAGCTTTGCTATGTCGCCATCTTTGAATTCTATCCCAGAGATTCATCTTGGTCATTGATCCCATTACTGCTAGTGGGGCTTGCTGTACAGTAGTTAGCTGAACTCCTTCCTCCATAACTCCTGCGGATACAAAACCAGTGAACTGGCTACGAAGCCCATTGAGTCACCTTTCTGAAGAATGCATAATATTTAAGCAAGTGCTTCCTGCGCTGAGAGATTCAGTAAAGGGCATTAATCACCTCATCTTTGTTCCCCACCTCCACACCCCAACTCCTAGTAAACACAGATTAACGTACATTGCTGAGAATGTCTTCACCAGTAAATATCTTTTAAAAACATTTATTCTTTCACAAGACATGAGTGTTATTCACAAGGCTAGCATGTTTTTGCCTACACCAAATTGCCTTTGAGAAAGTGGTGGTGAACTTCCTTCTTGAACCACTGCAGACCATGCGGTTCAGGTAAGCCCACAGTGTAATGAGGAAGGGAGTTCTAAATTTTTGATTCAGCGACAGAGAAGAAGTAATGGGAGAGCTTCAAGACTGGATAGTGAGAGACTTGGAGAGGAACTTACAGGTGATGGTATGGTGTTCCAACAGACCTGCCCTTATCCTTCAAGGTGGCACAGATTATGGGTTTGGAAGATGCTTTTAAGTTGTTACAGTGCATATTGTAGATGCTACTGACTGCTGCCTCTGTGTTTTTGTGGTGGACCCTGTAAATGTTGAAGATGGTGGATGTGATACCAGTCAAGCCTGCTGCTTTTTTCTGGGAGCTTCTTGGATGTTGTTGGAGCTGCACCCATCCAGGCACTTCGGGATTATTTCCATCTCTTTACCTTGTAGATAGTGGGTAGGCTTTGGGGAGTCAGGAAGAGAGTAAACCCAGTGCTTGGGTGGAAAGCGCTATTTCCTCCCTTCATGAAATTTAAATCTATATCTCCAGAACATTCTCTGGCATTCTGGACTATTAATTGCATGGCATTGCCATTTAATTCATTGAGTCCACACCAATACTCTAAACAGCATTCTACCTCTGTAACCCTGCATTTCCAATGCCTAACTCACCCAGCCTGCACATCCCTGGACACTATGGGCCAATCCACCCTAATCTGCACATCTTTGGACTGTGGGAGGAAACTGGAGCACCCAGAGGAAACCCACACAGACACAGGGAGAATGTGCAAACTCCACAGAAACAGTTGCCCGAGCCGGAAATCGAACCCGGGACCCTGGCGCTGTGAGGCAGCAGTGCTAACCACTGAGCCACCGTGCCGTCAAAGCAAAAAAATGTTGGGAGGTTTCAATTAAGTAAATATTTATAAAGTTGAGATAGTAATGGTGTTTCTCTGCATGGGGCAACAGGTTGCAACATTTTGAGTGGGTTGCATGGTGATTTCAGGGACAGTTATAGGTGAACCACATAGCTCTGGGTCTGAACTCACATGTAGGCTAGGCTGAGTAGGGAAAGCAAACTTCCTAAAGAAGATGTGTGAACCAGATGGGTCTTCAGAACAATTGGTAATAATTCTCAATGTTACATATTTTCAATTCCAGATTTTATTAATTGAATTGGAATTCCATCAAGTGACATGGTGAGATTTGAACCCTTTTCCGCAGAGGATTACCCTGAGCCTCTGATTACTCCTCCTGTGACAGCACTGAGCCACCTTTCTCTGTAAAATGAGATGCTGGGATGTCGCTAGCCAAAAATAATTCGATTCTGTTTTCCTGAAGTAAGTTCCAGGTCCACCCTAATACTTTTGCAAAGCCTCAGAACATTTCCTTGATAAATTATGTAGAATACGTCATCCATTCTAAAAAAGAAATTGAAGAGATGCTGCCAATGTCATCTGACTGCTTTGAACCCTGAGAAATTGACAATGTTCACAGTTCGGCATTCCTAATTCAAATTCCGTCTGAAACCTGTTTCACTGTTTAATTGATGAATAAAAGACGTTGCTCAGAGGCAGGAAAGGGGCGAGATTTAAAGGAAGCGATTGGTTTTATTTGCACACAGTTTTACAAAAACGTTCATCACCACTATGAATGTAAAGTCAATGCATGATCTTGCTCAAATCATCAAGTATCATCTAGGTGCCGCAATGTCTGTACTCTTGACAAAGTTGACTTTTTAAACACAGTCTCCTGCTCCCTATTGCAATTCCCCGTTGCGAACACTTCACCTTTTTTTTGTGTAGTGTTGCTGGTGACCATTCTGCAGCAACTACCTCTTGCTGCTGTGTCCGCTATGACTTGACGGAGTGGGAGGGCTTTTGTAACACTCTCAACAACAATAACTTGTATTTACGTAGCACTTTTAAGGTAATAAGCTCATCCCAAGGCACTTCACAAGAGCGTTATAAAATAAAATGATACCAGGCCAAATGAGGAGATTTAAGGGCAGTTGATCATAGAGCAGTGCTTCCCAAAATGGCAGCTGGGATCCTAGGTGGGGTCGTAAGCTAAAACTTTGTGGTTGTGAGATCTGAGGCAGTGCTGTCCGCTGTGGAGCTTGGTCCTAGTAACAACAGCTGTGCTCCCATTGTAACAAGACCTGGCTCACTCTGAGGTGGTCATCATCACGTTTCTATTTATGGGAGTTTGCTGATGCAAATTGGTTTCTATGTTTCCAACAGTACAACAATTCAAAAAGCATTTCATTCCTAAGTGTTTTGAGATAGCTTGGGGTTGTGAAAAGTGCTATATACATGTAGGTGTTCTTACTGTTGGCATGTTGCATTGGGCACTTTCACCATTCAATTCATACACTGGTTTGTTCAACACAAGTATCTCCAAACCCATGCCAAACGGTGGCAGCTTGTGTTGCTTTCAGTCTGAAAACACTTCCGTTGTCCAGTCTAAGAATGCTTTGGGTAAAGAATGCGTTTGAGATGTCTGTTTCAAAACAGAGGACAATAGTTCCAAACAAAGGGAGAGTTCATTTAGGACTGAAATGAGGAGGAATTTTTTCATATAGAAGAATCTTTAGCAATCTCTACTCCCAAGGGTTAAGGAAGCTAAAATGTTGAGTATGTTTCAGACAGAGCTCCACAGATTTCTAGATATTAAAGATGACAAAGGACATGGCGATCATGTGGGAAATAGTTGAAGAAGGAGGAAATGGCATGGTGGCTCAGTGGTTAGCACTGCTGCCTCACAGCGCCAAGGACCAGGGTTCAATTCCAGCCTTGGGCAACTCTCTGTATGGAGTTTGCAAATTCTCCCCATGTAGGAAGCATAGGATGGGGAAAGAAACTGCAGGGGATGGGCACATTAGAAATGTGGAGCTTATTCAAGGAAAAGCCCCTGAGTGTCCTAGATAAGTATGTACCTGTCAGGCAGGGAGGAAGCTGTAGAGCGCGGGAGCCGTGGTTTACAAAGGAAGTGAAATCTCTGGTCAAGAGGAAGAAGAAGGCTTATGTTAGGATGAGATGTAAAGGCTCAGGGTGCTTGAGGGTTACGAGGTAGCCAGGAAAGACCTAAAGAGAGAGCTCAGAAGAGCCAGGAGGAGACATGGGAAGTTGTTGGCAGATAGGATCAGGGTAAACCCTAAGGCTTTCTATAGATATTTAAGGAATAAAAGAATGACAAGAGTAAGATTAGGGCCAATCAAGGATAGTAGTGGGAAGTTGTGTGTGGAGTCAGAGGAGATAGGGAAAGCATGAAATGAATATTTTTCGACAGTATTCACTCTAAAAAACGACAATGTTGTCGAGGAGAATACTGAGATACGGGCTACTAGACTGGGTGGGGTTGAGGTTCACAAGGAAGAGGTATTAGAAATCCTGCAGAGTGTGAAAATAGATAAGTCCCTGGGCCGGATGGGATTTATCCTGGGATCCTCTGGGAAGCCAGGGAGGAGACTGCCGAGGCTTTGGCATTGATCTTTAAATCATCATTGTCTACAGGAATAGTGCCAGAAGACTGGAGGATAGCAAATGAGGTTCCCCAGTTCAAGAAGGGGAGTAGAGACAACCCTGGTAATTATGGACCAGTGAGTCTCACTTCAGTCGTTGGTAAAGTGTTGGAAAAGGTTACAAGAGATAGGATTTATAATCATCTAGAAAAGAATAATTTGATTAGGGATAGTTAGCATGGTTTTGTGAAGAGTAAATCATGCCTCACAAACCTTATTGAGTTCTTTGAGAAGGTGACCAAACATGTAGATGAGAGTAAACCAGTTAATGTTGTGTATATGGATTTCAGCAAGGCGTTCGATAAGGTTCCCCACAGTAGGCTATTGTACAAAATGCAGAGGAATGGGATTGTGGGAGATATAGCAATTTGGATCAGTGATTGGCTTGCTGAAAGAAGACAGAGGGTGGTGGTTGATGGGAAATGTTCATCCTGGAGTCCAGTTACTAGTGGTGTACCGCAATGGTCGATGTTGGGTCCACTGCTGTTCATCATTTTTATAAACGACCTGGATGAGGGGGTAGAAGGATGGGTTAGTAAATTTGTAGACGACACTAAGGGCGGTGGAGTTGTGGATAGTGACGAAGGATGTTGTAGGTTACAGAGAGACATAGATAAGCTGCAGAGCTGGGCTGAGAGGTGGCAAATGGAGATTAATGCGGACAAGTGTGAGGTGATTCACTTTGGTCGGAGTAACCGGAATGCAAAGTACTGGGCTAATGGTAAGATTCAGGTACACACCTCCTTGAAAGTTGCCACCCAGGTTGACAGGGTTGTTAAGAAGGCATACAGTGTTTTAGCTTTTACTATTAGAGGGATCGAGTTCCGGAAGCATGAGGTTATGCTACAGCTGTACAAAACTCTGGTGCAGCCGCACTTGGAGTATTGTGTACAGTTCTGGTCACCGCATTATAAGAAGGAAGCTTTGGAAAGGGTGCAGAGGAGATTTACTAGGATGTTGCCTAGTATGGAGGTAAGGTCTTATGAGGAAAGCCTGAGGGACTTGAGGCTGTTTTCATTGGAGAGAAGAAGGTTGAGAGGTGACTTAATAGAGACATATAAGATAATCAGAAGGTTAGATAGGGTGGACAGGGAGAGCCTTTTTCCAAGTATGGTGACAGTGAGCACGAGGGGGCATAGTTTTAAATTGAGGGGTGATAGATATAAGACAGATGTCAGAGGTAGTTTCTTTACTCAGAGAGTAGTAAGGGTCTGGAATGCTTTGCCTGCAACGGTAGTCGATTCGCCAACTTTAAGTACATTTAAGTCATCATTGGACAAGCATATGGACGTACATGGAGTAGTGTAGGTTAGATGGGCTTCAGATTGGTATGACAGGTCGGCACAACATCGAGGGCAGAAGGGCCTGTACTGCGCTGTAATGTTCTATGTTCTCTGTCTGTGTGGGTTTCCTCCGGGTGCTCTGGTTTCCTCCACAATCCAAAGGTGTATAGGTTAGGTGGATTGGCCAGGCTACATTGCCTATAGCATTCAGTGGTGTGTAGGTTAGGTGCATTAGTCAGGGGTAAATGTAGGGGATTTGGCTGGGATACTCTTCAGAGGGTCAGTGTGGACATGTTGGGCTGAAGGGCCTGTTTCCACGCTGTAGGGATTGTATGAAATCAGGTGGGATCTATTTTAATGGTGCAACAGGTTCAATGGGAGAGAGGTATGACATGCAGGAGGCTGGAGGAACACAGCATGCCAGGCATCATCAAGAGGTGGAGAAGTCAACGTTTTGGGTTTAACCCTCCTTCCAATGGCCTCTCCCTGCTCCTATGTTCTGATATCATCACCCAGCAAGCCATTGCTGAAGAACAGTCCATAAAAATTCATCAAAACATTAAATGGATAGTTACCTGAAAAACATAAACAGTTGAAAGACGATGAACGCAATGAGATTAAACCAAATTAAAGGGAAACAAGCAAAGCAAGGGAGTAGGATTGGATCAACTCGAAGATCAGTGGAATGATCAGAACTTTAGATTAAGCTAAATTACTTGTGTTATTTTGAAAGAAGGAACAGACAGAAGCTAGTTTGATTGGGGGGAGTCCCAGAGATGGGACTTTGTTTAAAAGCAGAACAAGGACTTCCAGTAGTGAAATTCAGAAATAGAGTTCTCTTCCAAAAACAGCAGCCAATCTTGGATCAATAGTTATTTATATAGCTGAGGCTGGTAGGTTTTTGTTAGTCGAAGATATTGAGGGATACAGAGGAAAGTTAAATCACATGTCAACCAATGATCTTATTGAATAGTAGAATGGGACTGAATGGTCTCTTCATGGGCTCAACTCTAATTCTAACCCTAACCACAGGTCTCTTCATGCTGTGAGGTTTCAGACTTTAATCCAGTAGATGGCAGTCTAATCAAGTAATTGGTGATTCTTAGCTAGAAGCAAGCTTTTAGCTTGAAGCCTGAAACTATTCTTCTTTCATTTATTCACAGGATGTATTTATTGCCCAGAGGACAGTTAAGAGTCAACCACATTTCTGTGGGTCTCGAGTCACATGTCGGCCAGACCAGTTAAGGATGACAGTTTCCTTTCCTAATGGGCATTAGTGAACCAGATACATTTTTTCCCGATAATTGCCAATGGATTCATGGTCATCATAGAGTCAGAGAGATGTACAGCACAGAAACTGACCCTTCGGTCCAACTTGTCCATGCCAACCAGGTATCCCAACCCAGTCTAGACCCACCTGCCAGCACCTGGCCCATATCCCTCCAAACCCTTCCTATTCATACACCCATCCAGATGCCTTTTAAATGTTGCAATTGTACCAGCCTCCACCACTTCCTCTGGCAGCTCATTGATTTTACTGAATTCAGATTCCATTGTCTGCCATGGCAGGATTTGAACCAAGGTCCCCAGGACGTTACCTGGGTCTCTGGATTAACAATAACAGCACCAGACTATCGCCTGCCTTTGAATTACATGAATATGCATGTGACACTCAGGAGTGTCCAATGCAACAAAATAAGAAGTTGTGTCTATTAGAAGCTCATGCCATGTTTCACCGGCCATCACAGATTATTTTGCCGTTGTTTAAACAGTAAGAACTGACCATCGAGTGCTCTCAATCTAACTGTATGTACCCTGCCAAACTATTTCTTCTACAGCTGTTAACTTAATTCCCTTCATCTGGAGTGCACCTTGTGCTTTACCCTCCAGCTTTGTCTTCCTTCAGCTCCCTTAAATTAAATCCCACCCTATTTAACTCTGACTAGGTAAATACTATAAAAGAACACAATAGCTGCTTGTGCATTAGAGTCTGTGAATGTATATTCCAGCATTGGTAAATTTGCTCTCTCTGAAACTTCCAGCTCCTTTCTTGGAGAGGGACCAACAGCTTTTAAAATCAGTTAAAGTGTGGATTAGATTAACTGTAACTTGGACAATGAGGAGGTGACAGGAGGGTACAGACTTTCAGGCAATGTTAGATATGGGATACCACATGGTTTCTGGACATGTAGGAAAAGGGGGTATCCTGAACACTGCCTTGTAATAAGCTCCAGGAGTAGCCTCCGAATTTGTAATGCAGAAATTCACCACCTCTTTTTATCATATTAGTAATAATTATCTAAGAATTGTCACAGATTGATTCGTTTTATGAGCTGATTTATTTAAAACAGTAAAACATCTTTAAAGTTATAAAGCAGACATTCTGGCAACAGTTGATTTTTGTGTATCTGGCAGCTTGCAAGCATGAGATAAGCTAACTGATGGACAGGGTCACAATATTGATTACACACTGCGTATGGAGTCCTCAGAGGTGAACTATTTAAAAAGGCAAGATATGCTTACCACACCTGTAACCTCTTCCATTTGCTGTCAGCAGGTTCCCATTCCCCATTGGCTAATCAATCAGGTCTCTCACCTCAGGCAGGTAAGACTCCTGGACAAGGTTGTCTCCCACATGCCACTGAAAGATCTTTCTGTTATAATGTGTGTTTCATCAACGCTAATTTGTAATGTGATTGATGAGTTGGGAATGCTGTTTCTACCTTCAAAACATGTGTTGGCTGTAATGCGATTACAGCGCCAGTGATTTAAGTACTGTTTCTAAAACACAATTTTTCTATAGCGCAGGGTCACACAAGAACACAACCATGGCGTTATAGAAGAACTGACTGTCTCTAAGGCACAGCACCAGCTGAAAGTGGAGTGGCCAAAGCTCCCATCCATCAGTTGGAATTCCTTGGCCCACAGCTTTTGGTGTCTCCACATTGACATGAACAAACCGTTGCACTAGCAGTGTCTGTCTTATTAAAATCCTCTAGACTGCATTTGGAAAGCCCTCCGAGTTGTGGATGCTATTTGATATGGTAAGAAGCAGCAGAGTTTATATAATTGAGGTAAGTGTTCCCTTTTACCATTGGGCTGGTGTGGGTTTAAAATCCGGATTACATGTTATAATGTTTCTGACAGAGCCCCTTATAAACCCTGAACCATATCAGGTGAGAGAGTGTCTTCATAGCATTGGCAAAATGAAGATCAAGGGAGGGAGACAATAGGTACAGCAAAAGTGTCCACCATCGCACCAAGTAAGAGGAGATCTGCAGGAGTTTGTACAAAGTATTAGATATTCCCAAGTGAGCATGTGCAGGACTGACTGTTGGTTGAGGAGGATGGTGCCATTGTGGCTCAGGGGGGTGGCACAGTGGCTCAGTGGTTATTACTGCTGCCTCACAGCACCAGGGACCCAGGTTCGATTCCAGCTTCGGGTGACTCTCTGTGTGGAGTTTGCATATCCTCCCGTGCCTGTGTTAGTTTTCTCCGGGTGCTCCAGTTTCCTCCCACAGTGCAAAGATGTGCAGGTTAGATGAATTGGCCATGTGAAATTTCCCATTGTGTCCAGGGATGTGTAGGTTGGGGTGCATCAGTCAGGGGAAATGTAGAGTAATAGGCTAAGAGAATAAGTCTGGGTGGGTTGCTCTTCGGAGGGCCGGTGTGGACTTGTTGGGCCAAATGGCCTGTTTCCACACTGTAGGGATTCTGTGATTCTATGGTGGACAAATAGGACTGATCCTTTACAGAGCCAGACCATATGTAATGAGCCACTACCTTCATCCTGTGTGAAATGTGAAGGGGAGATGAAATCTCCTCTCAATGTTGGAATGTTGGTCGATTTCAGAATGCACACTGTGTTCCATAATTATGCATCATTGTCGTGATAATAGAGGAACAGAGGCTACTCTCTACACCATCATGTGATCTCTGCAGCACATGTGGCTGGGTGCCAATAAGACAACCTTGAACAAAAAAAATCAGAAAGCGGCAATACCTTTTCAAGTTACTAACGGGCAAACTTCCCAAGAACTTAGGAATTCAGATAAAATTCCTGGGAAGAATGTTGGGACCAAATGTGTACTTCAGAGACTTGTGGAACACCTGCATTAATAAAAAGTAAGTCTAAGTGTTCAGGCGGGAGGGATTCAAGATGGTAGCAACCCAGTGGGTCTGCCTGCTGAGCTCTGCACCAGAAACCAGACAAAGTGGGGTACTAACACTCTCTTTATTACCTAATGTGCTAGAAATAATTATTTTTGACCCCTAGAACTGTCCTGTGTTGGTTTAAAGTTATTAGGAAAATGACCAAAGGGAAGGGAACATGAGGATTGCAACAAGCAGGGACCCTCCCACAGCACAGGGGACTTACTGACAGAGCAGAAACTCCAGAGAAGATCAATTCGTCGATGGAGCAGACCCGGGCCAGACATGAATCGATCTCGGTCATGCTGCAGAAGCACAACCAGGAGATCCAGCATGTTGAGGAGGTGGAGCAACAGGCCACGGCCTCCATAACTGCAGCGGAATCCTCGGTGGGTCGAGTCCAGGCCTTGGAAGAACATCTGCCTGGTGGGACGTCCGGAATGGGAGGAGGAAGGCCAACTCATGAGCTTCTTGAAGCAATGGCTCCCACAGTTTCTGAAGCTGGAAGTCAAGGTAGGCTGGATGCAGGTCCACCGGGTCACAGTGCACGGGCCCGGATCGGACCAACGCCCCAACCTGGTCTCAGTGCGACTCTAGCACTATGGAGACTAACAAATGATACTGGAAGCCTCTAGAGCACTGGGGAGGGATCCTCAGGGTCTGATATACAAGGGACCACAAATTATGCTTTTCCAAGACTTCTCTCCAGTCATGATTCATAAGAGGAAGGCCTTCGAAAAAGGTGCCTGAGGGACTTGAATAACCAGTATTCTGTTAGATATCCGGCAAGACTATGTTTTAGCCATGGAGCGTCAGTGTTCAATTTTGATTCACCGGAAAAGGCAAAGGACTTTTTGAATGCTTTAAAATAGACTGACTGATGTGAATAATATGGACAATTATTTTTATTTTGTTTTTTCTCTGTAATTGGCCTAGTTGTCAGGGGGCGATTTTTTTAAAATATATATCGAGGCCATAGTTGTTTCCTTTTTTCTTCTTTTTCTCTTTCTTCTCCCTTCTCTCTTCCTTCCCATCATCCTTTGTTTCCCTGTTTTTTTCTTACTATTTCCTTTTATTCTCCTTTTCTGGTGTGGACTTGAGGGGGTGTGCGGTTGGAGGAAGCGGGGAGAAGCCACTACCAGGAGTGCCAAGGATTACAGTAAGGGAGGGGGCGGGTTGAGTGCCCACTTTTAACTTCCTTGTTATTAGATTTTGTATTTTTTTCTTACTTTGTGTTGTCTGGGGCAGGGGGCATGGCTTCAGCTGGAAGGAGCCATGGAGGGGTTAATGGGTGGTATGACCGTCCCCTGTGGACAAGGGGGTAAGTCTCCTTTCTTTTGTGTTGTATGTTGGTATGTTGTAGAAGTGGCTGTTAGAAGTTTTGATTTGATAGTTTTGTAAGTTGTATTTTAAAATTTATGTGAACTGTTTACGGTTTTTACTCGGCGAGCTATGAGTAGAGTTCTTCCTCCCGGGGGTCACGGACTGTTGGACAATCATGGCTAGCCATTCGTTTAAATGGTGCACCTGGAACGTTAAGGGGAGTCATTCCACAATTAAGAGAAAAAAGACACTGTCAGGCCTTAGAAAAGAGAGGGTCGATGTAACCTTGCTGCAAGGAACCCATTTAACCGATACGGAGCATTTGAAGTTGCAACAGGGAGAGTTCGGCCAGGTGTTTTTCTCATCCTTTAATTCGAAAAGTAGAGTAGCTGCTATTCTCATCTGGAAGAACCTCCCAGTTCAAATGTTAGGCCAAATTAAGGATGAGGTGGACGATTTGTAATTCTTAAAGCTTTAATACATGGAGAGGAATATGGGATTTTGAATGTGTGCTGCCCCCTGGTGTGCCCCCTTAAATTTTTTACGGATGCGTTTTCTTGGTTGATGGCCCTTGGGGCATGTCATACAATTATAGGGGGAGATAATCATATTATTGACCCAGAAGTGAGCAGGATACCTAGGGGTCTTGCGGGTATGTCCCTGCAATCCAGGATCTGAACAGGGAGCTGGGGTTGGTGGACGTGTGGAGATGTCTTCACCCCGAAGGTAGGGATTTCACCTTTTTTTCAAATCCACATAAGTGCTATATTAGAATTGACATGTTTTTTGTCCCATCGACCTTTTTGAATTCAGTGCTGTCTTGCAGAATAGAGAACATAGCTGTTTCCGATCATTTGGCTGTGTACATGGAGGTCAAGGCCGGTGGGGCTCCCAGCAATGATGCATGGACCCCTTCCTCCTGAAAGATAGCAAGTTTATAGATAGCTTTTCATGGGAATTTAAAATCTTTTGGGATATTACTTCGGGTACAGCCAGTAATCCATTGCTGCTTTGGGACACTGCCAAGGCCTATGCACTGGGTTTGATTATTTCTTATTCAGCGACCCAGAAGCAACAGAGGGGAGAGCAGCAGCATTTAGTCAAGGCTCGCCTGAAGGCAGCTCAATTCGCATACTGTTACAGACCGTCTGTAACCAAATTGCAGCAGATTGCAGCCCTCAGGGCTACTTTGAATGCTGCACTCACCCAGACACCAAAGAGGGAAATCTCTTTTGCGCAACAGAGATTATTTGAGTATGGTGATAAACTGGGTAGGTATCTAGCGTACTTTGCCAGAAAGAAGAATGCCCCCCAATCAATTACATCCATGAGAGAGAGTGCTAGTACTCTTACTTGCAATGGTAAAAAGAATAATGCAGCATTTAGGAAGTTTTACTCTGAGCCATACCGGTCGGAGGGCTGTGAGAACAGACTGATGAAGATGGAATCCTTTTTCAACACCCTGGACCTTCTGGGTGTAACTTCAGAGCAGGTGTCCTTTCTGAATGCCCCCCCTGACAATTCAGGAAATACAGGAGTCGGTGAGACTGCTCCAGAGTGGTAAAGCGCTCGGCCCAGATGGATTTCAAAGTGAGTTTTATAAGGAGTTTATAGACATCCTGGCTGGGCCACTCCTGGATATGTACAATTACTCATTCAGTCAGGGCTGCCTCTCATCTTCTTTGAGAGAAGCAAATATTTCTCTTATCCTTAAGAAAGGAAAAGCCCCAGAGGATTGCACTTCGTACAGGCCCATATCATTACTGAACGTGGATTTTAAAATTCTGCCGAAAATGCTGGTGTTAAGGCTGGAGTGGGTATTGCCTTTTATTCTAAAGGAGGATCAGACAGGTTTTATCAAGTCGTAGGTCTACCAAAAATAATAGAAGATTATTAAATATGGTCCAAGTATGCCAGCAAAGGTTGATCCCTGGTTTGGTTGTCTCCCTGGATGCAGAGAAAAAATTAGACTGGGTGGAGTGGCCGTACCTTTTTAATGTCCTGGAATGGTTTGATCTTGGAGGGGTTTTGCCAAGTGGGTGGCAGTGTTATATAATGACTCAAAAGCAGCGGTTCTCACTAATGGTATAGAGTCAGATAGTTATAGTATCGGCAGAGGCTGCCAACAAGGGTGCCCTCTTTTGCCACTATTATTTACATTGGTGATTGAGTCGCTGGCAGAGGCCATTCAGAGGGATCCCAATATGATTGCCCTGGAGGTAGGATGAGGTAGGCATAAGATTACCCTCTACGCAGATGTCGTCCTTCACTGTTCCAATAACATCTGTGCCCCGTTTAATACAAGTGATTCATCTATTTGGCTTGTTCTCAGGGCATAAAATTAATTTTGTGAAGTCGGAAGCCATGCCTGTGGGGGGCCTTACAAGAACATCCGATTTTGGGGATAGAATCTGTTTCCCTTTCTGGTGGTCACAGGGAGGTTTCCTGTAGATTAGATTAGATTACTTACAGTGTGGAAACAGGCCCTTCGGCCCAACAAGTCCACACCGACCCGCCGAAGCGCAACCCACTCAGACCTATTCCCCTACATTCACCCCTGCACCTAACACTACGGGCAATTTAGCATGGCCAATTCACCTGACCTGCACATTTTTGGACTGTGGGAGGAAACCGGAGCACCTGGAGGAAACCCACGCAGACATGGGGAGAATGTGCATACTCCACACAGTTAGTCACCTGAGGCGGGAATTGAACCCAGGTCTTTGGCGCTGTGAGGCAGCAGTGCTAACCACTGTGCCATCGTGACTGTATTTAGGCATTTTTATGAAGCTAATTATGTGCAGTTGCTAGAGAAGATAAGGCAGGACCTTTGACGCTGGGAGGATCTTACGATATCTTGGTTGGGTCGAATGGCTCTGGTTAAAATGAATGTCCTTCCTCGCTTATTACATCCCATGGGAATGCTCCCTCTGATGCTGCCAAGGCAAGAACTACAGAGGCTTTATAGTTGGCTCTGATCTTTTATCTGGCATCACTGGCGGCCTCTTATTAAGGTGGATAAATTGCAGCTGTCGTGGGGGAAGGGAGGTTTGGATTTTCCGGACTTTAAGAAATATCAATTAAGTTCCTTACTATCCCATGTGGCTGACTGGGCCTGCCAGGACCCACAGTCAATCTGATTGGACATTAAGGCCTCCCAGACAAAATGGCCCCTCACCAATTTGTTATTTATGGACAAGGTGAGAATTGTTATGGACCACTGTGGAAACCCGATTGTCCTTAACACAGTTAAAGCATGGAGAATGACGTGGCAAGGTGAGGGCAACTTACAAAAAACTTCCCCTTTCACACCCATAGTGGGAATGTTGGGATTCCGGCCGGGGTGGATGGACTCTGGCTTTAATTCTGGGAGTCTAGAGGAATCTCCTGTTTGGGAGGTTTATTTGATGGGGAGGTCATGGTGTCTTTCGAGCAGAAATTTGAGCTACCTAAGAGAGACCTCTTTCGTTACTTCCAGGTTAGGGACTTTATACAAAAACGAGACTACATTGATGGTTAGTCCCTATAAGTTGGATATGGAAAGGAGAGTGCTCCGGTATATGGGCGCTCTCTTGGTCAGCACCCTCTATCACTTGTTAGGCAGAACCTGGACTCAAGAATTAGGGTGGAAATCTTGTCAGAGATGTGGGAGGATATTTGGGAGAGCGTTAGGAAGATTTCGATTTGTAACAGGATCCCGGCTATCCAACTGAAGATACACCACAGGGCTCATTTGGCTCCGGAACAGCTTGCCCTCCTATGTGCTCCAAATGTAAAATGGAATTTGACACTCTTACTCAATGCTTGTGGTCATGCCACAAGCTTTGCAGATATTGGATGCCATAGCTAGCATTTTGGAACAGGTTTTTGGGAACTAAGGTTAAGTTGGATCCGGTGTCCCTCCTCTTGGGTCTCCCAAATCTCCCCTCTTTGGGCGTGCGTGGGAAGAAATTGTTTAATATTCTTTCATTTTGTGCAAGGAAGGACATTCTAATGAGCTTGGTGTCGGAGAATCCCCCGGGACTTTTGGGCTTGCGTGGATTAGTTATGGAGCACATCCCCCTGGACTTCCTTATGAATATGGTGCACCAGGAAACTGAACTGGTTTATAGGACATGGCGGCCCTTTCTGAATTATATTGATGCAGACTTGTTGGCTATATTGATCAATGCCTTTGTGTAGCCACGTGGGCCATGTCTGGCGGTCCGGGGGCCCCTAGGGGGAAGAATCCTGAACAAATATGGGTTTGCTTACTAATGCTCCCAGCGGTAGGGAGCTTCGGTGGGATTGCACTGAGTATTGTAACTTAATTAAATATAGTTAAAAATCATAATTGAATATAATGTAAGTAACTTTGGTATAACTTGGTTTAATTTTATTTTGTTTATAGATTTTTCTTTTTTTCGTTTAGTTATTTATTGAATTATAATTTTTGTAGGGTTTTTATTCTCTCTGTCTCTCGTTTCAGCATTTTGTGGAGTAGTAGTTTGTTTCCTGTTATTGTCATTATATTATAAAGTTGTCACACTATTTTGGTGGTTTTGTAATTTTTTGTAAAAAAAAACTTAAAATCATTTTTCTCAGTATTCAGGTGAATATTCTAAGAGAGTGCAAGCTGATAGGAAGTTTTCATAAGTTTTACATTGTCTATTTTTGAACGCTTCTAAAAGTAACATGAAATGTTTTTAAGATGGGGTAGATAAACTGTATAAGGGAGGATAGAGCTGAATCTCACAAGACAGCAAGAACCTACATTCAATCTGGAGTTGTGGTATAAAAGCCCATTTCAGTAACTAACCTCAGCAGTTTAAGATTGAATGTTGCTCTGTTTGCTTCTCCCGAATGTCATGCATTCACCCTTTTCTAGACATACACTGTACTAATGAGATAATTGGATAAAAATAGGACTGGGCTGAGCTCAAATGAATGTCCACTACCGTTGAATGGACAATTGATTTCCCCTCATTAAATTCATACAAAGAATTTGGCTAGATCTTGCAGTTGAAATGATGGCAATATTAATGACATTGACCATTATTAAAGCATAAATCAGACAAGTCTAGAAATGTGCATGTTAGGTGAATTGGCCATGCTAAATTGTCCAAAATATCAAGGCTAGGTGGATTAGCCATGAGAAGTGCAGGGTTACAGGGATAGGGTCGAGGTGTCGCTGTTGACTCAATGGGCTGAATGACCTGCTTCCACACTGTAGGGATTTTATGATTCTAAGAATTGCTAGCATGTGTGTAAGAGAATGTGAAATTCAGGAAATAGGGCTGAGACAGCCTGTGCCTCCAAAACATGAGTGTAAGTGAAATCTCTTTTACCCCTAATACACACTCATTCACAAATAACAGTGAGGCAGACAGTTTGACACAAATGTTGTAGATGCTAAAATGTGTATAGGTGGGGAAGACAGTTCTGTAATGCAAGTCCAGACAAAAAAAAACTGTTCTCTTGATCTGCATAATTATTCTCTGTAATGACATATCGTGATATCTACAAATCAATGGTCAATCTTTATTTAATTGGTTGATTGTTTTGACCTAGCATCTTCCCTTTTCCTTTGTTTAAGAATCTTTTCTTTCAGGTTTCCTGGATGTTATTTTCCTACTCTTTCAAGGGAGACAGAGAACACTATAGAGAATGGCGACAGAGATATGTTGTTGCAGTTGGCCTCCAGAAGTTCCTGTTTGCATTTTAATCAACCATCTGTGTTACAGCACAGCTTAACACATCAAACAGCTGTTACCATGCTGAGTTCCCCTGAACTCACAGGAGATAGTGCAAATTGTCTGGACACACTGCTAGCAAAGTAACTATGTTTCATATGTATCACTTAGCTTCACTGGTTTATTTTCCAAGTTACAAATTCCTTGCTAACATTTTTTTATTTTGCAAAGCAGCGTCCATTGCTTCCAACTTTCACTCCTTAGTCCAAAAATAAAAAAAATTGTAATCTTTCCAACAGTCATAAACCATTTATCACCTTTAGATCTGTTGTAATTTGTCAATCATCAGCTGAAATCTCTCCAGCCATATCTAGAGACTAGCTTCTCTCCTTTAATGCTTGATTCAGCATGTTGCACTTACAGCTCTACACACACACACACGACATGGTTAAAAATCACACATCAGGCACAACCACCTGGTAAAGGAGCAGCACAGCGAAAGCTAGTGCTTCCAATTGAACCTATTGGACTATAACCTGGTGTTGTGTGATTTTTAACTTTGTACACCCCAGTCCAACACCGGCATCTCCAAATCATGACTACACTGGACATGCTTCCTTTTCTCTTCTGCGCTGTCCTCCACAATATTTACATCCTGTCCTCTGGTCTTGATATTTCTGCTGGCTTTTCTGAAAATATCTCATTGTCCGAGTCACGTTCTAAATTGGACTTGAATGTCTCTCAGCAAAATGTAGAGACTCACCGATTCTTGATTACAACACCCCAGCTGAGAGTTGACAATCACAGAGCATCAGCACACGACACATAGATTCCTTCAGAGCATTTTCCTCCACTTTCAGCAGACATGCTTTCATCGTCTCTGTATAAGAGATCCTGCCAATCAGAGATGAGATGAAATGCAATGAGACAAAATCTCAGGGTCTTTTAGTTAGATGGATCAGTGCAGTCACATACTGAGTGAGTATCCCTTTCCCTATGAACTCTGATGTTGAGCATATGCTAATCATACAGAATGGGCCTCAAAATGTTTCTTCCAAGTCTTCAAACACTCTACAGTGTGGCTTTTCTGCGCCTGTGAGAGGTCTAGGCTACAATGATGTTTGCAACTCTTCAGCTCAGGTTTCCTAATTAATTATTTCATACTTCTGCCGCTAAAAGTGAAAACAATTCCAATTCTGTTTCCCCTCTCAGCAGCTGATTCTCTTGCAGCTCTGGGAATCTACAAACTTGCAGTTGCTTTACTCTGACACTATCTCACACGTGGTGCATGTTTAATGGTTGCAACTGATGACACACACACACAGTGTTACAGCAGAGGTTGAGGTCACATTGCCAAATCAAGCTAGCAGTATACAAAAGAAACAATTGTATTTCTTCTGGCAGTGGCACTTATCTGTTGTATATTCCCCCCCCCCCAACCTTCAAAAACAAACCATTCTTGTGTTCTGAACAATGCAATAAGCCTTAACTCCTTTCAAACAACATCTCCATCACCAAACGTTAGCACTGCCAAAGTGAGAAGTGTCATTCTTTTGGATTTTAAGTATTAAAGATGTTTTCAAGTAAATAATTTAAATATTTGGTATTAAGTTTTCTTTTTTATGTCACTTTTAATCCTCCCAATTCTGTATTTCTGTACATAAATTAGCATTGAATTCCATATTCTAACTGGCACTCCTGAATGCAGGGTCTGCTCTGTTCATCCCATATTCTAAATAAGATTGTTAAGGAGTTGCACAGTTGTGTGGCCTGCTCCACAAAGTTCCATATCCCCTGTAGAAGCCTATGTTCTTTCTCAAGAACTGGTTGACAAAAGTCAAGAACAAAAGCCCGTAAAATGGCTGGCACGGTGGCACAGTGGTTCGCACTGCTGCATCACAGGGCCAGAGACTTGGGTTCACTTCAACCCTCGGGCAAATGGTTTGCACGTTCTCCCCGTGTCTGCGTGGGTTTCCTCTGGGTGCTCCAGTTCCCTCCCACAGTCCAAAGAGGTGCAGGTTAGGTGGATTGGCCATGCTAAATTTCTCACAGTGTCCAAGGATGTGTTGGCCAAGGGGAAATCAAGGTTACAGGGATGGGGTGGGTCTGGATAGGATGCTCTTCAGAGGGCAGTTGTGAACTTAATGGGCCAAATGGCCTGCTTCCACACTGTAGGGCTCCCATAAAAACAATGATGGGCAAATGCCCTTTTACCAAACAGGTGGATTCCTTCATTGCTGAACACAAAATGTGACCATTGCTCACTTTTCCCAGTTACCTTCGAAACAGTACGTGGCAAGCAGTCAGTTTCTGCAGCAGGAGGCTGATGGAATAAATGACAGAGAGACCGAGAAGCGTTTCAGAAAATTTTGATGCTGTTCCAATCAAGTTATAAGTGCTTGCAAAAGTAAAAATTTCCACTGTCGATGGAATGGTTCCAAAGTTGGGATTACTAGACCCCAGTCATGTTATCAAAAACCCAAGGTATTTCTAATACTTATGCAGTTCTTTTATGAAGAAAGCATGAGGGTTTGAAGTGAGGTAATCATCATTTCCTTCAATAACTGGCTGCCGCAGTCAGGTTGCAGCTACAGTTTTTACTTATTCATTCACAGGACGTGGGTGTTGCTGGCAAAGTCGGTATTTATTGCCCATCCCTAATTACCCTTGAGAAGGTGGTGGTGAGTCACTGTCTTAATATAACTGAATTTTCTTTTGGCCATCATACAGGGCAATTGAGAACTGTAATGAGAATACATAAACACATATTCTTAGACTGCAGACTAATAAATAAAAAAGGATATAGGTTTAAACTAAGGAATTGTATAACTATGTTTGTAGTTTTAAAAGCCCATTACTGGAACGCATAGTGATTTGTATCTACAGTTTAGTTGTATTCCAGCACTGAGAGAGCATTCCAGACACCATGATGTTGGCTGCATCTGTTCAGGGCAAGTCTGTTCAGAGCAATTCTGCCCAGAGACAGTCTTTTGACTAATTTTCAGACACATCCAGAGGACACAGCATAATAGCAACCACTTAATTGGATCCTGGACAGGTTGCTACATTCTTGGGTATGGACAGTACAACAAAACCCGCCAGCCTGCAAACAGAAAGCGACTATCCCTCTCTCCCCCTTCTGTAAGGAGAAGCAAAAGAAAATCCCCAGTATTTAGCTTCTCTCCTCACCCTTTCTATGTGTGCTGTTTAATCTAAAATTCATTGTTGAAAAGGAAAGGGGGAAATCCATCTCAGAAACATTGAAGGAACAGTTCCTCGATCAGTGAATGTATGGGTGAGAATCAATGTATTCACAACCTTGCATCATCAGAAAAGGATATAAAGGAGTCAAATGGACCCAAAATAATAATATAGTCTCCAACATTTGTGATTCGGACTGGTGCCAGCACCCTGCTTCTGTGACTCATTGTTTGATTTCACCTCCATGGTATTTGTCCAAAACAAAGTAGTGCAGATGCTGGCGATCTGCAACAAAAACAAACATTGTTGGAGAAACTCAGCAGGCCTGGCAGCACCCGCAGGGAGAAAGCGAGTCAACATTTCCACATCTCCATCAGTACAGATGAAGAGTCAGTGGACTTGAAGCATTACCTCTGCTTTCTCCCAACAGATGCTGCTGGACCTGCTGAGTTTTCCCAGTAATTTCAGTTTTGTATCCCGTAATGTTTGTGTTATTTTGTTTCCTTGCGCCTCTTCGTATTTATATGAAAATTTCAAGAAAGGGGTAGTTTTTAAGTTAGAGAGTTATACATTAGCAATTTAACATGCCTGCTTTTGCCATCAGTTAACACTAGTTGCAATAATAGTAATTCTGTAGTTAATGGTAAAGTGTGTGTGCATATTCATTCATCCTGATTTAGATAATGACGCAAAATTGGGCAAATTGGTGGTTTACTCAAATTTTCGCCTTTGTGATAATTCTGGGAATATTGGGGCTTCATTTCCAATGCGGTACCCCAAAGAGTCATATCAGAATCAACCACATTGCTCTCAGTTTGGAGTCCCATATAAAGTCAGACCATGTAAGGATGGCAAATGCCCTTTCCTAAGGATATTAGTGAACCAGATTATTGTAAAAATCAACCTTTAAATTTCATGGCCAACATTATTGATATTTGTTAAACGAAAATTGAATTTTAAAAATCCATTTGATGAGATTTAATTCCAGTCGCTATGCCATCAGTCCAGGTTTCAAGGTTACTAGTCCAGTGACACAAGATGATATAAATTAGGTGCTGGATACCATTCAACTCATCATGTCTGCTTTCCCATTCAACACATCTTTAGTTTCAACTTCTCCTTCTCATCCACTTCCCATATCCATTCATTTAACAAGATGCCAACAATCTATACATGTTTCAGCCTGAAATGTTTTCAATTTTGATACATTCCCAACCCTCTGGACTAGAGAACTTCAGAGATTCACAATATCTTTGAGTGAAGGAAGTTCTCCTCATCTCAATCAGAAATGTTTGGCACCTTCGCCTTGGTCTAGATACAACCTTTCAGTACCTACTCAATCATAACCAGCATGCCACTGATGCCAGTGCAGGGTGCCACGGAGACAGTGTGGAGAATTTGTTCTTGGGTTGACGTTCAAGCTGTGACTACAGACATTTGAGTCTCTTAAATCATATCATATTTGTTCAGTTATAACACAACATTTATTGGTAGCAGTTGGAATTTAAGAAATGAAAAACCTTGTGCATCATTCAGGAATGGTATTCTTATGAACTGAAATGTGGTTACCTGCAGGCATTCTGGTGGAGGATTTGTCTCTGAAGGAGGAGTAAGTGAACATGCTGCCCAATGCGTTCAACTTGTCCTGCAGAAGTGTGATGGTAAGGAACTGCTCAGCACCTGTAGCCAAAAGTGTGGTAGGAAGAAGCAAAGTATTTAAAGGCTAGTTGATAAAACTGCTCTCCTGGTATCTAGAAGCACTCACATACTCTAGTTGCAGCACATCACCTGCCCTGTCTTCCTTTCCATTTGTTAATTTACTAGATTTTTAAAATCCCTACAGTATGGAAACAGGCCCTTCTGCCCAACAAGTCCAAACCAACCCTCTGAAGAGTTACCCACCCAGACCCATTCCCCTACGTTTTACCTCTGACTAATGTACCTAACGTTATGGGCAATTTAGCATGGCCAATTCACCTCATCTGCATATCTTTGGACTGTGGGAGGAAACCACAGCACCCAGAGGAAACCCACACAGACATGGGGAGAATGTGAAATTCCACACAGTAACCTGAGACTGGAATTGAACCTGGGTCCCTGGCGCTGTGAGGCAGCAGTGCTAACCTCTTAGCCACCGTGTCACCCCTTTTACTTAAATGGTTCATAATTAACACCCTTTTAGTGAATAAATTTTATTATGGCAAGAAACCTTGCCAACACAAATACAATATCCCGAATACTTTCATTTTGAAAGATAGGTGAGCCAAAATATTTACCCAGCAATCCCTTGTGTCTCCCTGTGACAACATTTTTGATTTATCACTTCAGACTCAGACACAGCTTCAACCCCATTCTAGTTGCCAATTCCACCCTGATTCCAATGCCAGCTCAATCCTAAATCCAGCCTGGCCGGAGCTCAGCTAGCTATTTATGAAGTCTCCGCAAGATTAATGGACTCTCTTCATTCCTGTGCTGTTGAATGAGTTCTCTCCCTTCACTCCTACTATTGAATAAACTCTCTCTCTGCTCTTGTCCATTCTGTTTAATATATGAACGCTTAGTGATGTCCATCTGTGAGTTGTAGGGACTGTAAACACTGTTGGAGAAGGAGCCTAGAAGGGCAAGAAACATGACGTGGTGAATGAACTAGTTGGGATGTGAAATTTTGATTTCCTGATGGTACTTTGATGTGCAGAGATTAAAATCCTGATTTTTGTTTCTGAGGTGGCTGTATACAGACAGGAGAAATCCCAAATCTCAGATCCCAATCTTTAAAAAATGGCCACCAACCCCTTCCATTTTCAGTTTGGAAGTCAGGTCATGCAAAGAGCTGAGAAGTTGCCAGTTCCTGAGGTTGACTGGGCAGAAGCCTGCTCTTGGGACCCCAAGCACCCTGCCCAAAACGTAAAACAAAACAATAACATATAAAACATTCCTCTGGCCCTCACCCTTCACACCTCTACCAATACCCCTTACCCCATGCACTTCCCATTCCCCTGGCATGCCAACCCATTCCACCTAATGCCACCCACCCATTCCCATTTAACCCCTCTTACCCCCATGCCAATTTTGTGTTGTCTTGCCTACATCAATCTTGTCCTCCTTCACCAACCATACAAAGCTGCTACTGTCCCCATATACCTGTGCACACAGGAAATAAAATGAAATTCTATCACAAAGTTCTGTATGACAGAGTTGAAACTTTATTGCTGGAACAGCACAGCAGGTCAGGCAGCATCCAGGGAACAGAAGATTCGACGTTTCGGGCACAGGCCCTTCTTCAGGATTCCTGAAGAAGGGCCTGTGCCCGAAACGTCGAATCTCCTGTTCCCTGGATGCTGCCTGACCTGCTGTGCTGTTCCAGCAATAAAGTTTCAACTTTGATCTCCAGCATCTGCAGACCTCACTTTCTCCTCTGTATGACGGACTACACTCTAATCAGAAAAGCAGTCTCATTCAGAAAAGGACGGTTTTTGACAGTTATTGATAGTTGATGTGATGTAAGGTGTGCAATTTATATATGTTTTAGTATAATTTTGAGATTTTTTTTATTATTTGAACTTATGCCACATGGATGCGGTTTGTGTTTGAAGTGATTCTTATGATTAATTGTATTTCTGTCACCATGGTGGTTTATTTTAAAACATTGTGTAGAGAAAGACTTCCTGAAGAGTCCTGGATTTTTAATGAAATTGGGGAATTTTACCAGTGGCTAAAAACCCAAGGAACTATTTGATGCTGAAAATGCTTAAGCTCAGTCATATGAAGGTTCCAGGAAGCGATATGGGCGGCATGGTGGCACAGATAGCTGAGATCTCCTTACAAGTTTGTTTCTCAATTTCCCTCTGACTCTTAGGAGGTTTATAATACAATCCCAATAAGGTTATCATCCCTTCCTTATTTCATGCAGAGGGTGGTACGTGTAATGAATGAGCTGCCAGAGGAAGTGGTGGAGACTGGTACAATTGCAACATTTAAGAGGCATTTGGATGGGTATATGAATAGGAAGGGTTTGCAGGGATATGGGCCGGGTGCTGGCAGGTGGGGCTAGATTGGGTTGGGATATCTGGGCGGTATGGACGGATTGGACGGAAGGGTCTGTTTCCATGCTGTACATGTCTATAACTGGAATTAGCTGGAATTTGTTGGGTTCCAGCTAGAAATGAAGAGACTTGAATTGGGGGATAGAGAGTAAATGAGACTAAGGACATGGAGTGAAGAAAACTTGAAATGGAAATGAAGGAAAAAGAGAGGAAGATGGAAATTGAGAAAACAGAAAATGGAAGATAATGAAAATTGAGGAGACGGAATAGCAAAGAGTAATGGAAAAGCAATGGAATTTTTCAAAAAAACTTAAATTCTGAAGAAATAAGAAACTTAGACAACACAGGTTAGCCAAAGAAAAGTTTAGACTAAATAAAAATGAAGGGATGGGAGCTGGGATGAGAATTCTGATTCCACTGAAGGATTTGGGTTTGACTAAAAATCTGCATTTAGTGCTTACATTAAAAGAAGATAGAATGAAAACATATTTTACCTCATTTGAGATGACAGTTTGATGGAAGAAATGGTTGAGAGAGTAGGGGATCTTCATGTTATAGTGTGTGTTGTCAAATACCTCTGTTTTTCTGATGAGCTGGCAGATAGTTGATGTTCCAAATAGGAAACATTCAAAGAGGCAACACTCCATACTTTTCTTTCATTCATGTGAAGAGGTGTCGCTGGCTAGGCCAGCATTTATCGCCTCTGGGCTAGTAAGAGTCAACCACATTGGCTATGGGTCTGAAATTGTATATAGGCCAGACCAGGTAAGAATAACAGTTTCTTTCCTTTAAGGACATTAGTGAACCAGATGGGTTTTTTCCCCCAACAATCAGCAGCAGATTCATAGTCATCATTAGACACTTCATTCCAGATTTCCATTGAATTTAAATTCCACCATCTGCTATGGTAGGATTCAGGCCCAGCTCCCCAGAACATTACCTGGGTCTCTAGATTAACAGCCCATCAATAATACCACTAGGCCATTGCCTTCCCATTATGAGCATGTGCCTGAAACCCATCAATTAAAACTTAGGACTGCTGGATAGAAACCTAATCAGACAGTTGCCTAATTTGGGAGGGAAAAATGTGCTGTGGGATTGGTGGTTCAGATCACTTAAATTAGAGAAAAAAGATTGATAATATAATGAAAATTTTTACTATGGAAGAATTCAATAACAGCATTCCCGAATTTTTCAAAAATCTATTTAGAATGTCAAGTATTCAAAATCAGAAAACCGGTGATTCTGGCAGAGAGCTATGATATCTCAAACAGGCAAATTACATAGAGACATAGAGATGTACAGCATGGAAACAGACCCTTCGGTCCAACCCGTCCATACCGACCAGTTATCCCAACCCAATCTAGTCCCAGCTGCCAGCACCCGGCCCATATCTCTCCAAACCCTTCCTATTCATATACCCATCCAAATGCCTCTTAAATGTTGCAATTGTACCAGTCTCCACCACTTCCTCTGGCAGCTCATTCCATACACGTACCACCCTCTGTGTGAAAAAGTTGCCCCTTAAGTCTCTTTTATATCATTCCCCTCTCACCCTAAACCTATGCCCTCTAGTCCTGGACACCCCGACCACAGAGAAAAGACTTTGCCTATTAACCCTATCCATGCCCCTCCTAATTTTGTAAACCTCTATAAGGTCACCTCTCAGCCTCCGACGCTCCAGGGAAAACAACCCCAAGCTGTTCAGCCTCTCCCTGCAGCTCAAATCCTTCAACCCTGGCAACATTCTTATAAATCTTTTCTGAACTCTTTCAAGTTTCACAACATCTTTCCGATAGGAAGGAGAACAGAATTGCACACAATATTCCAACAATGGCCTAACCAATGTCCTGCACAGCCAAAACATGACCTCCCAGCTCCTGTACTCAATACTCTGACCAATAAAGGAAAGCATATCAAATGCCTTCTTCACTATCCTATCTACCTGAGACTCCACTTTCAAGGAACTACGAACCTTGCTAATCAGTCTCCCATGGGAAATGTTATCGATCTCATCTACCGCTCTACCCTCATCAACCCTCTTTGTTATTTCCTCAAAAAACTCAATCAAGTTTGTGAGACATGATTTCCCATGCACAAAGCCATGTTGACTATCCCGAATCAGTCCTTGACTTTCCAAATTCATGTACATCCTGTGCCTCAGGATTCCCTCCAACAACTTGCCCACCACCGACGTCAGGCTCACTGGTCTATAGTTCCCTGGCTTGTCCTTACCACCCTTCTTAAACAACAGCACCATCTTAGCCAACCTCCAGTCTTCTGGCACCTCACCTGTGACTATTGATGATACACATGTCTCAGCAAGAGGCTCAGCAATAACTTCTCTCGCTTCCCACAGAGTTCTAGGGTACACCTGATCAGGTCCTGGCGATTTATCCACCTTATCCCGTTATAAGACATCCAGCACATCCTCCTCTGTAACATGGACATTTTGCAAGATGTCACCATCTATTTCCCTACAGTTTATATCTTCAATATCCTTTCCCACAGTAAATACTGATGCAAAATACTTATTTAGTATCTTCCCCATTTTCTGCGGCTCCACACAAAGGCCATCTTGCTGATCTTTGAGGGGCCCAATTCTCTCCCTAGTTACTCTTTTGTCCTTAATGTATTTGTAAAAACTCTTTGGATTCCACTTAATTCTATTTGCCAAAGCTATCTCATGTCCTCCTTTTGCCCTCCTGATTTCCCTCTTAAGTATACTCCTACGTCCTTTACACTCTTCTAAGAATTCATTCGATCTATCCTGTCTATACTTTACATATGCTTCCTTCTATTTCTTAACCAAGCCCTCAATTTCTTTAGTCATCCAGCATACCCTATACCTACCAACCTTTCCTTTCACGCTGACAGGAATATACTTTCTCTGGATTCTCGTTATCTCATTTCTGAAGGCTTTCCATTTTCCAGCTGTCCCTTTACCTGCGAACATCTTCTTCCAATCAGCTTTTGAAAGCTCTTGCCTAATACCATCAAAATTGGCCTTCCTCCAATTTAGAACTTTAACTTTTAGATCTGGTCTATCCTTTTCCATCATTATTTTAAATCTAATAGAATTATGGTCGCTGGCCCCAAAGTGCTCCCCACTGACACCTCAGTCACCTGCCCTGCCTTATTTCCCTAGAGTGGGTCAAGTTTTGCACCTTCTCTCGTAGGTACATCCACATACTGAATCAGAAAATTGTCTTGTACACACTTACCAAATTCCTCTCCATCTAAACCCTTAACACTATGGCAGTCTCAGTCGATGTTTGGAATGTTAAAATCCCCTACCATACCCACCCTATTATTCTCACAGATAGCTGAGATCTCCTTACAAGTTTGTTTCTCAATTTCCCTCTGACTCTTAGGAGGTTTATAATACAATCCCAATAAGGTTATCATCCCTTCCTTATTTCTCAGTTCCACCCAAATAACTTCCCTGGATGTATTTCCAGGAATATCCTCCTTCAGCACAGCTGTAATGTTATCCCTTATCAAAAATGCCAATCCTCCTCCTCTCTTGCCTTCCTTTCTATCCTTCCTGTAGCATTTGTATCCTGAAACATTAAGCTGGAACATGTAGGGAAATGATCATATGGATATCCATAGGAAACAGGAAAAATAAAAAAAAACTTGGACATCAAATGAATGAATTGAGAGAATAGACCTTACGAGATCAAAATCAGAAAGGAGGAAGGTCAATCAGAAAACAAGATAAATAGAGTAACATCTTTGTGCTGTAAATACATTGTACACACCAGAACCAATTGTTGGAAGTTAAGTAAGAGACCAACTGCAGGAGTGGGAATAACCAAGCACTATTTTGTAAAGATGCCATCAGAAAAGGAAGTAGGTACACAACTATAACAGTGGTACAGAGAGAAGGTGGTTCCTTGTAATGTGCTAAGAAGAGATAGCTAGCTCACGACAATTATGAAGATTCTTATCAAATAGTGACAAAGAGAGTCTGACTGCTGGTTGTTCTGAGTCTTTTATCACAAAAGGGAAGTTATTTCCTTCTGCTTAAAACCAATAAAGTAATCCAAAAAGGAGGTTGAAACGTACTGGAGCAAATCAGTCACTGATGCTGGCTGATGATGCTTGTTGTGAATGCTTCAGCATTTTGGATTATTGTTCTGAAGGTGGAGATATTTATGGAGCCGCCTCCTCCAGTGAGTTGTTTCATGCCCACCAACATTCACAATTGGATGTGACCGAACTGCAGAGCTTAGATTCTATTTGTTGTTTGTGGGTTCATTTTGCCCTGTCTAGTGCTCGTTGCTTGTGCTGTATGACACATCCAAGTGATCCTGTTTTATAACTTCACCAGGTTGACACCTCATTTTTAAGTGTGCCCAGTACTGCTCCGGGCATGTTCTCCTGCACTCTTGTGCAAGTTGGCAGGGGGAAGCACATGAAATTCCTGGATGGCATGCCCCTGAACTGTCTGCAACTTAATCGAGGGCTGTAATTTTGAGGCCAGTGGGAAGAGTTCTCATACAAAGGGAAGCTTGGTGGGTTGCAAGGTAGGGAAGAGATGGGGGAGTGCTAAGGGGAGACACTTCCATCACTGGCACTTCTGCCAGGGAACACCCCTCCTTCCCGGTCCACTGCCCCTCCCCTTAATTCCCAGGACCTCATTCCATCCTGACTCCAAATCTGTACTCCCTGGATGACAACCAATCAGAGAGCAAAAGCGAGGACTGCAAATGCTGGAGATGAGAGTCGAGAGTAGGTCAGGCAGCATCCAAGGAGCAGGAGAATCGACGTTTCAGGTAAAAGCCTTTCATCAGGAACCGATCAGACCGGCCTGTTGCTTTCTCAAGAAGGATTTCCTGCCAAGTGAAGGGCAGAATTTCAACCTCCAGCCGACCCTGGAGAGGTGAATGTCTTGGGATATGACTTTTTAGGTGGCAGAGTACGTAATCCCACTACCCAAAAAATCCTGCCCTGAATGATTTTCTACTTTGGCCTGAGGCTGTAGAGTGCTTGAGACATCCTGATGTTGCTTAAGTGCTCAGTGAATGTAAATCGTTACCTTTAAAGCTT
Source organism: Chiloscyllium plagiosum (assembly GCF_037043375.1). Classification (NCBI taxonomy): domain Eukaryota; kingdom Metazoa; phylum Chordata; class Chondrichthyes; order Orectolobiformes; family Hemiscylliidae; genus Chiloscyllium; species Chiloscyllium plagiosum. Next base: position 13,628,442 of record NW_028270161.1, on the reverse strand, counting down.
TTCATAGAGAGCAGTGCTCAGGTGGGTAGGCGACTGAAGGTTGGTTGATGAGTGTCTACAAAATAAGTGCCAGCTGTAAGAGGTACACGGGGAGCTTTAAACCATGTTTAAAATGGCCGAATGTTCTCTCTGGCTCCTGGGAAAACACCATTCAAACCTGAAGTCGACAGCATCAGAAGATATAGGAAGACATTCATGTGAGTACTCACTGAAGGAGAAACTAAAATCATAAAATGTTGTGGAAGAGGTTTAGGACCTTGGGGCAACATTGCGATGTTGCCACTGAGCTGCTCACTGAGCATAAATGGCACAGGGTGGGCAGAGTTAAAGAAGGGGCGAAACACATGCAGAGTAGCATGTAAAGTGGACTGACTAGCATTAGACAGTAGAGCTTATGGAATAGCTTTCACTAATGTATAATAAGGTTGGAGCCTGGTATATCTTTGATTACCATACGTTTCATCTCAATATGTAATAAACAGTATTGCACTGAAACTCTAGCCAGAAACAACTTGTGACTTTGCCTTCTCCTCGACCAGTCTGTCTTGAACCCAGATCCATGGGTGTGGATATAAAACCATATGACAAATATAAAGATTGATCAGCACAGAGCTTGGTTACACTGCCTGCGTTCGTGACTGTAAATCAGAGATTAAGGACTGTCTGTATGTCATATTGAGATGAAATATATGGTAATGAAAGATATACATTAGTGAAAGCTATTCCATAAGCTCTACTGTCTAATGCTAGTCGGTCCACTTCACATGCTTCTCTGCATGTGTTTTGCCCCTTCTTTCATAACTCCGCCCACCCTGTGCCATTTATGCCCAGTGATCAGCTCAGCGGCAACATCACTATGTTGTCCCAGGGTCCTAAAGCTCTTGCACAACACTTTATGATTTTGGTTTCTCCTTCATGATTATTCATGATGAATGTCATCCTATAGTTTCTGAGTTGTGGTATGCAATTAACTTGTAACTTGCACCACATTTAAGGATCCAACATTTATACTGTAATGATGTGTGATGTATCAGATGACAAACACACTTGAATCATAATCGTATATCATGAGGTAATTTGATTACAGCTGGGACTTGCAGAATGTTAGTTTGATGGCAACAAGAAAAATTAGCAGCAGCAAAGTTGGTGGCCCCTACTTACAGTGTACAGATTCTGTTGGAAAATCGTGTTCACTGGGCAGGTCTGGAGCAATGATCACAGAGAGCTCAAAGTGTCATTGCAGGAGACCAGCAGTCACAGTGGGGTTACACCAGTCACAGGAGCATCCAAAATCATCAACCTTGTAAAAAATCAACGGACAAGGGAGTGGTCTGGAAGCACGGAGTCACAAGAAACTGACCTTCCATGGAAACTGACCATGGAACATTGATGACGAGGCATTACTGATCAATAAGCTATAACAGTGAGGAAGGGGACTCCACTAAGCAATATTGTGAGTTAATTCATTTGCCATCTCAAGTACTAATGCAGAGAATGTCTCAGAAATTGAGTCAACAGGCAGCCCCAACACTGCCACCAAAATTAGTAGGAATCGGGAATTATCTCGCTGAGGGTGCTGGGGATAACTGAGCATTCTAAACTGGGATTTTTGTTTAGTAATCCAATATGGACCAGTGGTGGGAAAATTGAAGTTCAGGTACAAATAAACCATGATCCAACTGAATGATAGAACGGGGTCCAAATGTTGTTATAAACAAAAAGTCTTGCGTATATACAATACCTTTCATGACCTCAGGCTATCCCTGTGTGCCTTAGGGCCAGTGACGTTTTGAAGTGGGTTAACTGTTACAATGTGGGAAATGCGACAGCTAATTTACACACAGCCCACTCCCACAAGCAGCACTGTGGTAATGACTGAATAGCTTAGTGGTGGTTGAGGGACAAATTTGAGTTTGGACACCAGGAATAATTCCCTTCTCCACTTCAAAGTAGTCCCATTGGATCAAAAGCAATTAAGGCTTCAGTGTGACACCTTACCTGAAAGATGGCATTTTCAGCAGAACGGCATTCCCTCAGTGCTACACCAGAGTGTTTGATTTTTCTGCTCAAGCCTTAGAGTGGGACGTAAATCTGCAACTTGCTGGTACAGAAGCAGAGCTACAGATGTAGTAAAAATAAATAAATTTTGGCATTTGTTTCCACCAGAGTTGATCAGACGTGGTGTTGGAAAGAAGCACCAGCAGGTCAGGGCAGCATCCGAGGAGCAAGAGAGTCAATGTTTCAGGCAGGACCCTTCTTCAGAAGACCCTCCTGGAGAAGGGTTATGCCGAAATGTCAACTCTCTTGCTCCTTGGATGCTGCCTGACCTGCTGTGCTTTTCCCAGTTTTATCAATTCTGACTCTCCAGCATCTGCAGTCCTCACTTACTCCTGTTTACTTCCACCACATAAGTTTGTATCTACCTTAGCTACGTTCCACATGATTCTCATCACAGCCAGTTCTGAGTTGTCTGCTGTATTGAGATTTCTGATCTGCTGTTGGTTTTCTCAGTTGTTGAGGCTGGGTTTATGACACACAAGTGCCGTCATTTACAATTACAGAATGAGCAGTACCTTGGCACAGGAACATAGAAAATAGGAGAAAGAGAAAGCCGTTCAATATGATCATGGTTGATCCTCTATCTCAGAACCATGCCCCTGTGCTCTACCCATATTCCTTGTCACCTTTGCCTCTAGAAATCTGCCTATTTCGCTCTCAAACATATTCAGTGACTTTGCCTCCAAAAATTTCCATGGTGAAGAATTCCATAGGTTTACCATCCTCTATGTGAAGAAATTCCACCTCACCTCAGTCTGAAATAGCTGATCATGGGATGGGATTAGTTGAGAATAACACCATGGTCAGCACAGACATGATGGGCTGAAGAGCCTGTTCCTGTTCTGTACTATTCTTGGTTCTATGTATCCCGGGCTTCGTGACCTTTGTTCTGGATCACAATTCAGTGACCCTTGTTTCTGAATCAGTTTCCCTGCATGGTTTTCCTGAGTTTCTGCTACACCAATGCATCAGGAAATGAGTTTATTGCCAGAATGATACACAATCCCAGGCATCTGCCTCCCTTTGTTCTTTGATTCTTTATTTACCACTTAACCCTCGATTTATTCCCCACAGGTCACCCTGGCTCAGCAGAATTGTGGGAAATGCTAAGGGAAAATTCTGAAGCCAAGATCGCACAGATGGATGCACAAATGTCCAAGGCGAACAAAGTATGCATGTTCACTGTGCTCATTTCAGGTTACATTTTTGGTTGATTCACAAGGAGCTTTGTTACTAATGTATCATTTGTAGAGCTGTTGACATGGTCTTTTAGAAAGTGTGTTGATGTGTCCCTAATGCAGTTCACGTCTTTGAAATAAATGCAGTAAAAGAGTGGAAGACCCAGCAGTGATACGGCAGTGATACGGCAGTGATACGGCAGAAGCTGTCAATATTTGGCCACGGTGTCCAAAGTCAAAGAATTTGCAGTTTAGCACTTTTTTACATTGGATCTAAGATGGTGCACATTATGCTGCACATACCCTAAAATTAAAAATACACCACACAAGGGGAAAAACTCTTCCACCTTCATTCTCAATGATTAGTCTATCCACAAAGTACTCATGGGATCTAGTTAAAAATCACACAACACCAGGTTATAGTCCAACAGGTTTATTTGGAGGCACTAGCTTTCAGAGCACTGCTCCTTCATCAGGTGGTTGTGGAGCAGGATCATAAGACACAGAATTTATGGCAAAAGGCAACAGTGTCATGCAGATGAAATATATTAAACAAACTTAGATTAAGCCTCTCATCTTTTAGAATGGTTTTGCTAGTTTTGGTTTGTTAACACGTAAGTCCCAGAACTCCTTTTAAATTAATGAACCAAAACTAGCAAAACCATTCTAAAAGATGAGAGACTTAATTGATTAATATATTTCAGCCACACGACACCGTTGTCTTTTGCCATAAATTCTGTGTCTTATGATCCTGCTCCACAACCGCCTGATGAAGGAGCAGTGCTTCCATATAAACCTGTTGGAATATAACCTGGTGTTATGTGATTTTTAACTTTGTCCACCCCGGCCCAACACTGGCTCCTCCAAATCATGGGATTTAGTTTTAATTCCTGGGTGCACTTGTCCATACGAACATTTCTGTCCACTTGCGTGAATTATCCATCTGATATTACAGTTCCTGAGTGATGCAGGTGCCCTCCTTAAACAGTATTTACAATTTCTGAAAGCTGTTATTACTGTGTTTAAAAACTCTCAATGTTGATACTTAAGGCACTCTACTCAGCAAACCACAACCCTGCAAACTGATACCATTCACATCTCCATACATTTCCACCAACTGCACTCAGCCCTTCAAGACATATTTCTATCTCTTTCCAAGATTCAGCATGAATCTTCTTTGCTTGGAATTTAATTTTTCATGCAGGACTTTATCAAATGCTTTTTGGAAGTTTTCTACAAAAAAAAAAGCTGTATGACTCTCCAGTATCCACTCTGGATTTCTTCTGAGATTCATTGAAAAAGTTCAGCCTGAGAGAAACTTAATTTGTATTTTAAGCATAGATGCTTTATTTATAATATATAAGGGAACACTGCCAATGACTGTCCTCCAATAATGCATAAACCTGTCCAGAAAACAGAAGGTTAAAAGTCCACTATTCAATCATTTTTCCATTCCTTCCTTTGAGTCATGCACCATTTCACCATGGATGTTTTTGACAGTGCTCCTCAATGAAGAGTTATATTGTGAAGCAGGTTTAGCTTAACTCTAATTTTCTATGCACCTGTATTTCTTTGAGATGTACCTTGTACATCTCCCAAGTGTGAGATAGCTGAAATTGGAAGCTCAGTTTGAACCTCAATTTGAAAGGAAATCCAAAGTTGCCATTGAACAAAAGCTACCTGTAACTCTGTATCAACATTATGTATATATACGATCATTACCTATTTAATACAATCAGCTGAACTCATAACATAGCTCACTTACATTTGATAGAAGAGACACACCATCATACACAGGCACCCAAATTCTCCAAACAATGGAATATTCAAACCTTGCGCTTCATATGAACTATCCAGGCACTTTAGAGCATATATTTCCCCATTGTTCTCCAATGGCTGACACGTTAGCAATTAGAATCAATTGGCACCCATTCTCTCCTCAACATGATCACTTGAAATTTGTCATTCTTGCATTTCTTCTGTCAAGAGCAAGGTAATAAGCTTTGGCAATACATCTCTTTTCAGCAAGATTAAAGTCATCTATTTTCTTCAACCAATGACATGTCAACATGGGTGGCAACATAAAGCTGGAATGAAGTGGGAAGAATGAGGATAAATATTTTTAAGACTCCTTAAACTCCATCACTGATCCAGTGCTCCTATATCATGTCTGATTTTGTTTTCCTGTTCAAAATTGTTTTTCTGTTTGTTTCTATTGAACATATTTAAGAATATTCTCTTCAAAGGTCTTGGGGAATGTTCAATGATTTTATTGGAATGAGAGCAAAATCAGATATTCTCTCAAATAGGATCAAAGAATGATGCTGGATGAGGCCCTTCAGTCCATTTCACCTCTGCCAGCTCTTTGAAAGAGCTAACTAATTAGTTCCCTTTCTTCTTTTCCTTTCTTTTTCCAACTCCCTGTTGAAAATTATCATTGAATCTGCTTCTCTACCCTTTTAAACAATGTCCGAAAAACTCATTGTGGAATGCATTTTTTGCTATGGTCTTTTTTTTTAAATCAGTCACCTTTGATCTGTGTCTGCTGAATTCTAACCTTTCTTCCATTCACTTTTTTTGGCTTCCAACTAAAAGTGAATGGAAGGAAGATTCAGATCGAATTAAGGGAATCGAATGCTTATTCACAGCTGAATTTTCTCCACTTTGAAAATATTCAACCAGCTATTTCTGGTTCCTCACTCTGCTTACTTCCTCAGCCCTGCTTCCAGTCTTAATTTTACAGGAGTTAGCCAATGAGACCATCTCCATCGTCACCTTAAAATTAGAGATGGGAGGTTGGGCCCAGGAGGCGGAAGGGAAAATCTGGAGTCAGAATGTGAGGAATACCAGGAGCCTTCACTGTAGCTTCACTCAGAATGCAGCTGCAGTGACAGAGATATGAGTGGGTCCAATGCGAGAGGAGAGAGGTGAGGATACTTTCACTAGAAAGTCTTTCCTGCCCGAATCTGCTGCACGGATAGGTCTATGTCTAACGTTGGCTACTTGGTCCAGTTTTGGTCAAACAAATAGCACGCGTCAAGCCATTAGTTCCGCCTGCTGAATGCTTGGCTCTTGTGAGTTACTTGATCCTATTTTAATTGATTTCCCATCGCTGCCTGGCAAGTTGCTATGACTGCCTCTGGTAAAAATGCCATCAAAAAACTCACATAGCAAAGACGAGTAAGAGTAGCCTGTTTAGCCCTTTGAGTCTGCCCTTCCATTCAATATGATCATGACCTATCCTCCAACTCAGTACTCTCTTCCTGCTTTCGCCTCATACCCCATATGCTGAATCTGATGGGAATTTGTCAAGCCCAGCACTCATTGTCTCCAAGTCCCTGAAAACTAAAATCAAAAATCTGGTTCACTAATGTCCTTTAGGGAAGGAAACTACTGTCCTTACCTGGTCTGGCCTACATGTATCTCCCAGACCCACTGTAATACGGTTGACCGTTAACTGCTGTCAGGGCAATGATAGGCAAAACATGCCGGCCTAGCCAGTAACACCCTCATCCCATTAATTAATAATAAAAATAAGCTAGCCCCCCCCCCCCCCCTTCCATTATTTAACTATTGAATGCAAATGGTTCAATGCGGAAATGTGTAACATTGGGTGAAACGATGTTGCTTTATCCCTAAGTACTAATGAAAACATTGGATGGTCGTTTACAGTTCACTCGGAGTTGGAGTTGCAGTAGCAACATGTACGTTCCCATGCATGTGGTAGACTAGAGGTATTCCAACTTCTTTCCATCACATAGCTGATCAGAACTCTCTCGTGCTGTTGCTTCCTGCCAATGACGTGTGGTGGAAAGATTTGCAAGTTGATACTCAATATAATTTGGCTATGTGATGTACATACCTTCTTTGGCCATCAAGGTATTGGCTGGGACTCATTCCTGGAGCCTCTAGCTCAGAAACGGATACACCCGACTGCACTGCAAGCTTTGATCAGCTACAATTGGAGTACGATATTGTGAAACAGTTCATACCTTGCTGCGTCTGACTCCTGTAAGGAAAATAAAAAAACGCTCCAAACTAAGCTCACTAACCAGTAAGTAGCTCATGATTTGACTTGTAAGAGCTAACTTGTCCCAACAATTCTTGTGGTTGCTAAATTGGTGCAGCAACCATCATGATCAGAATGCCTTTGGCACACTGCTCCTGCCAAAATATGTATTTCCCATTTATTACAAAAGGAATAATGAGAGGCTGTATGAACCCATTGATGCTACAAATGGCCATCCGAAACAGCTCTTAGATTGTTCCAATCAAATAAGGAGGAATGGAGTTGGCACATCTATAACATGTGAATATATTAAGTTCACTTTTCATTTCTTTGTTTTGTTTCTACTGGAAGGCAGATTACAATTTCTAGAAAGGGCATTGTTGGCAAAGTCACATTTATTACACATCCATTATTTCATTGAAGTGATGATGGTGGCTCTTCTTAGTGATAGAGATATACAGCACGGAGACAGACCCTTCTGTCCAATTTGTCCATGCTGACTAGATATCCTAACCTAATCTCGTCCCATTTGCCAGCAGTTGGCCCATATCCCTCTAAACCCTTCCTATTCATATATTTATCCAGATGCATTTTAAATGTTGTAATTGTACTTGCCTCCACCATTTCCTCTGGCAGCTCATTCCATACGCGCACCACCCTCTGCATGAATAGGTTGTCCCTTAGGTCCCTTTTAAATTTTTTCTCCCCTCACCCTAAACCTATGCCCTCTAGTTCTGGACTCCCCCACCCCAGGAAAAAGACCTTGTCTATTTACCCTATCCATGCTCCTCATGATGTTTATAAACCTCTACAAACACCCACCAGCTTCTGCGTTCCAGGGAAAACAGCCCCAGCCTATTCAGCCTCTCCCTATAGCTCAAACCCTTCAACCCTAGCAACATCCTTGTAAATCTTTTCTGAACCCTTTCAAGTTTCTTGAGCTACTACAGTCTTTGTGATGTGGTGGCTTAGTTCCATGGAGGGTGGTAGCTGTCTAATACCTTGTTTAAGCTCCATTCTTGCTGTATAAATTAACACAGAGAGGAAACGTTTGACAACTATGAGAAAGAAGCCACTTGCTGAGGAAAAATGGATATATTTCTTTTAAAATATATGTTTTTTTTATCGATTATAAATAAACCAATTGCATATGAGAGACAACATGTAATGTTAACCTTGTAGTTTATAGAAGATTCTCCTCTGTTGAAGTTGTTATTAACATTATTAATTTATTTTGTCTAGTCTGCATTTAACATCTACACGAGAGACCTTCGAATAAAACAGGATGCACATCCACACCCCAACTGCTTAAGTGATGATTGGGTCAGTATTAAAAATTATTTGTTCATTTGCATTGCTTTTTCCCACGTGAGTCTTTATTGTAGGCAAATAACCTGTTGCTTTTAGGAATCATCAATTTCCTAAAAGCAAACTTGTGGAATTTCACCACAAACAGAAAATGCTGGAGATCACAGCAGGTCAGGCAGCATCCGTGCAGAGAGTGTAAACGAATGTTTCAAGTCTCAATGACTCTTCGTCAGAGCTTGTGGACTTTCAGGTGGACTTACACTTGCCTCATCCCTTGGCCTTTTTAAGAAAATGAATAATTAAGGTCGCCCTGCATGACTTAGTAGATAAATAAGCATCCAGTGGCAGTGAACTGCATAAACTCGTAAGGGGTGAGCTTTAGTTACACTTTGGATCGGTTGTTCTCAGTCGGGTGGCTGTCTTGTGCTACATTTGTCTCCAACGGCTAGAACAATCTTTCTACCTCTCACCATGGGAATAATAATCAGCATCAAAAAGTAGTACATCAGTGGAAATTAGCTGATGCCAGCATCACGCTCAGCTGGCTGGCTCCCCTGACACTGTACAGCTCTCTCACAGTCAATCTGAGGATTTAAACATAAGGAGGCAGGGTTTGTGGAACTCTACCTCAGCATGCCTTGAGGGAGTGAGAAAGGAAAGGAAAAATACCAATGAGCCTATGGAAGTAATAATGTAGTCTGGTTGTGTTTGACTTGCTCAGGGCTCCTAGCCTTCCACTTAATGTATACCTCAGAATTCCATACTGTTGTGACAGTGTTGCACAACCAAAATGTGGATGGTCCAACAGGTGACATACTGGGGATATCAAATGCCTCACCACAGGCTTGTACACCACAGCATTTGCAACAAATATAGTTTGGTCCAGGGCAAACACATCCATGGAAAGTGTTTGAGGGTTGAGCAGCTCCAGCTCAGAGTTGATGAGCTAGTGTCTGAGCTACAGCTACAATGCATCAGGGAGGGAGAATGTTACCTTGACACTTTGTACCAGGAGCCAGTCACACCTCTTGCCACTGGGTCATCTAATCTGGTCAGTGTTCAGGGACCGGAGAGTGTGACTGTGAGTGATGCAGCTAAGGAGACCTAGAAGGCAGGAGCACAGGAGCTTCAGCCTATGTAATTGTCAGCAGGTTTGAGGGTTTTTTCACAATATGCAATACAATATACAATATCCTTTTATTGTCACATGTACTCCACATGTACACAGTGAAAAGCTGTTACAGCATTATCTTAGCTACAAATACCTCATTTACAATTCTCGGATACAGCAGAGGAATAAAAGTAGTTGCATTAACTACAGAGTTGAAACATAAGTTAAAACAAGGGCAACATTAAAGGATTGATATTACAGTAAGGTGGGAAAACTCAAACAGATATTACATTGCAGCAGCTCAGCATAGGGTCTGACTGCCCGCGCTAGACCAAATTCCAATAGCCATCCCCACTCCACTCACGGCCCTAGTCTACTCTGTACTGGTGTACAGCTAGTCCAAGGTAAGTTCCAGAACTGCCTCCCCCATCAAAGTCACCTACCGGGACTCACTCCCAGCTACGGGGCCGTTTTCCCCACACCCTGCCCCGGGGGCTGTTACCCCACACCCTGCCCCGGGGGCAATTACCCCACTCCCTGCCCCGGGGGCTGTTACCCCACACCCTGCCCCGGGGGCAATTACCCCACTCCCTGCCCCGGGGGCTGTTACCCCACTCCCTGCTCTGGGGACTGTTACCGCACTCCCTGCCCCGGGGGCTGCTACGCCACTCCCTGCCCTGGGGACTGTTACCCCACTCCCTGCCCTGGGGACTGTTACCCCACTCCCTGCCCCGGGGGCTGTTACCCCACTCCCTGCCCCGGGGGCTGTTACCCCACTCCCTGCCCCGGGGCCTGTTACCCCACTCCCTGCCCCGGAGGCTGTTACGCCACTCCCTGCCCTGGGGACTGTTACCCCACTCCCTGCCCCGGGAGCTGTTACCCCACTCCCTGCCCCGGGGACTGTTAACCCACTCCCTGCCCCGGGGACTGTTACCCCACTCCCTGCCCCGGGAGCTGTTACCCCACTCCCTGCCCCGGGGACTGTTACCCCACTCCCTGCCCTGGGGGCTGTTTCCCCACTCCCTGCTCTGGGACTGTTTCCCCACTCCCTGCTCTGGGGGCTGTTACCCCACTCCCTGCCCCGGGGACTGTTTCCCCACTCCCTGCCCCGGGGGCTGTTACCCCACTCCCTGCCCCGGGGGCTGTTACCCCACTCCCTGCTCCGGGGGCTGTTACCCCACTCCCTGCTCCAGGGGCTGTTACCCCACTCCCTGCTCCGGGGGCTGTTACCCCACTCCCTGCTCTGGGGGCTGTTACCCCACTCCCTGCTCTGGGGGCTGTTACCCCACTCCCTGCTCTGGGGGCTGTTACCCCACTCCCTGCCCCGGGGGCCGTTACCACACTCCCTGCTCTGGGGGCTGTTACCACACTCCCTGCCCCGGGGGCTGTTACCACACTCCCTGCTCTGGGGACTGTTACCCCACTCCCTGCTCCGGGGGCTGTTACCCCACTCCCTGCTCCGGGGGCTGTTACCCCATTCCCTGCCCCGGGGGCTGTTACCCCATTCCCTGCCCCGGGGGCTGTTACCCCATTCCCTGCCCCGGGGGCTGTTACCCCACTCCCTGCCCTGGGGACTGTTACCCCACTCCCTGCTCTGGGGGCTGTTACCCCACTCCCTGCTCCGGGGGCTGTTACCCCATTCCCTGCCCCGGGGACTGTTACCCCACTCCCTGCTCTGGGGACTGTTACCCCACTCCCTGCTCTGGGGGCTGTTACCCCACTCCCTGTCTGGGGGCTGTTACCCCACTCCCTGCCCCGAGGACTGTTACCCCACTCCCTGCTCCGGGGGCTGTTACCCCATTCCCTGCTCCGGGACTGTTACCCCACTCCCTGCCCCGAGGACTGTTACCCCACTCCCTGCTCTGGGGGCTGTTACCCCACTCCCTGCCCTGGGGACTGTTACCCCACTCCCTGCCCCGAGGACTGTTACCCCACTCCCTGCTCCGGGACTGTTACCCCACTCCCTGCTCTGGGGACTGTTACCCCACTCTCTGCCCCGGGGGCTGTTACCCCACTCTCTGTCCCGGGGACTGTTACCCCACTCCCTGCCCCGGGGGCTGTTACCCCACTTCCTGCTCTGGGGACTGTTACCCCACTCCCTGCCCCGGGGGCTGTTACCCCACTCCCTGCTCTGGGGACTGTTACCCCACTCCCTGCTCCGGGGGCTGTTACCCCACTCCCTGCTCCGGGGGCTGTTACCCCACTCCCTGCCCCGGGGGCTGTTACCCCACTCCCTGCTCCGAGGACTGTTACCCCACTCCCTGCCCCGGGGACTGTTACCCCACTCCCTGCCCCGGGGACTGTTACCCCACTCCCTGCCCAAGGACTGTTTCCCCACTCCCTGCCCAAGGACTGTTTCCCCACTCCCTGCCCTGGGGGCTCTTACCCCACTCCCTGCTCCAGGACTGTTACTCTACTCCCTGCCCTGAGGACTGTTACCCCACTCCCTGCTCTGGGGCCTGTTACCCCACTCCCTGTCCCGGGGACTTTTACCCCACTCCCTGCCCCGTGGGCTGTTACCCACTCCCTGCCCCGGGGACTGTTTCCCCACTCCCTGACCTGGGGGCTGGTACCCCACGCACAGTATCGGGGCTCCTGCATGGGGTCTTGCTGCTTGTGCCAGTCTTGGCCACCAGAGCTGATGGTAGAGGAAGAAAGAAAGAGAGAAATTGGAAGGAATAGAACAGGTGAAGCAGAGGATCTCCGACAGGCAAATCTGCTTCAATCTCCAGTGTCATAAACAGGTCCGGCAGCATCCACAGAGAGAGAGGGAAAGAAACCACGTTTACATTTGAACTCCTCCAGAACACTTATTATTTCAGAATTTTGGAAAAATAAATTAATGGACCAGATGGATTTTTGCAAGAGTCAATGATAACTGTCATTACTACTGAATCATGCTTCATAAATCAAGCTTAAACTGGTGGTATTTGAACCCATGCTCCCTGGTGTTTATGCTAGTTATTATTAGTAATAACATTATCACTACACAGCCATTTTCGCCACAACCGTACATGTTATAACAGTGCTAATGAGGTGCCTTGTTACATTCAGAAAGACCACTCTGCGAGGTCTTGTATTAATGGAATGTGCAGGGAGCTGGGAAATATGCTCTCTGAAAGTTATAGAACAACTTGTATCAGATGCCAGTCTCTGTGAGAGCCAAATGCTGGACATTACTAACATTGGGAGTGAGTCCTTCTATCTCTTGTAACATACAGTACGATCTGATAACGGTGTTATAACTGAAATGGTTTATTATTAACAATACAGTCAAAAGCAGGAGAGCTAAATACTTGACAGCCGGAACTCTTTTCATGTGGATGCACTGCTATAAAATTTTCATTTGTGAGTTGAATATGTTCAGTCATCATGGAATTGTTCACAATTAATCCAGGGATTGGGATAACCTTACTTCCTCAGTTGGTTTCCTTATACTCTCCAAAAGGATGATGAGGGCAAGTTCAGTTGTAACTGTGAGGATGTAGCTGTTGTGGAAATGCACTTACCCAGAACGTCTGGTCTCCATATCATTGAAGACCAGATGTACCCTGTCAGATTAACATCAGGACACCTCGAAGTCCCTACATACCAGTAATACAATAATTGCTGAGATGTCTGTGAAAAAGCCCACAGTCCGAGACTCTGGAGGGCTCTGACTTAATATAATGGTTAGGCAAGAAATGTCCGAGAAGATTTTAATTGCTCTCAGACAGCCATAAAACTGCACCCCCACCCCCAATCATGCTGTCTGAGCCCCCCCATCTCCCCAACCCTAGGCCAAGCACTCAACCTGATTGCCCATTCCCCCCCCCCCCCCCCCCCCCCATGATGCCCCAGCATTCCTGTCCACAACATGTGCTCCACCCCAGGGATATGACTGCACCCTCAAGATAACTAACCCACAGTATTCACCTGCTCACTCACTCACCTGCCACCTGCGTCACCCTACCCATATATCTGCCACCTTACCCATCTGCCACCCTTCTTGCTGTTCCACCTAAAACCCTTACTCTTTACCCACACTATTGCCTCACCTATTCCCACCCTTCCTCTCTCCCATCCTACCTGCTAATTCACGTACTTGATACCACGCCCCTTCACTCACCTGGCAACCTACCCCCTCGCCCGTCTGGTTCCCTCCCTTCTTCCTTACCCTCCTAGCACTTTATATGCTCACCCAGCTGACAGCTTGCCTCCTTAACTCACCTGTCCAACCCAACTCACGCCCCTGCCATCCTGTGCCCCACCCACCCTCTTGCCATCCTATAATTCGCCTGTCAATCTGTCGTCCCACCTCTTTGTTCACGAATCTGACATCGCATCCGCTCACTCACCTGGTACCTTACCTTGCATCCATACCCGGCCACTTGTCACCCTACTTCACAATCCACTTCCTTGCCATCCTATCCCCTAACATACCCATCTGCCCACTTAACTCCCATATCCACTCACCGCGCACACTGGCCTTCTCTCCCTAGCTTGCCAAAGAGGCATTTGGAACAGTGTTTATTTAAAACATGATGGCTATTGCTTTAGCATCTGTGATGGTGACAGTCCCTCCAATGTGCCCTGTATGGTTTGCTGTTCAGTGGCTGGTGGTATGAATCCTGCATCAGATGTCGTGCCCAAAGAAAATCGTACAGAACTAATGCATTGTCTGATTTAGATCCGAAACGTAGATTCCAACCCATGATTGGAAAATTTGTGGCCAATTTGATAAGCAGTTAATACTTGAACATATAAATAGTAACTGACTCAGCTGTGATCTAAGAGATCACATGATGATGGAGAATCTCTATACAGATCTCAAATGTCTAGGCCTCATTCTAACTTCAATAGCTCATAGAATGTAAACAGTTATGAGAGTGTGTTGCTGGAAAAGAACAGCAGGTCAGGCAGCATCCTAGGAGCAGGCGAGTCTTTCCTGATGAAGGGCTTATGCCTGAAACATTGATTCTCCTGCTCCTCAGTTGCTGCCTGACCTACTGTGCTTTGCCTGACCTGCTGTGCTTTTCCTGCACCACACTCTCGACTCTGATTTACAGCATCTGCACTCCTTACTTTCTCCTAATGTAAACATTTACCTCAAGAAGACCTTGGACCCAAGCAAATTCTCTCCATTAATTAACCTCCTCCAAGACTGTCACCAGAATAATAGAGTCACATTCAAAGGAAAATTGGATAGTTACCTTTCCCCGTAATTGGCAAAGCAAATGGAGTGGAAGTAACTGGAGAGCTCTCTCAACCCCCCTCAATCTCCATTGCTTTAAGGAGAACAAGCCTGGTTTCTCCAGTCAAATATTGTTGCTAAAACCCCTTTTCCATGGAAATGTTCCAGTAAATCTTCCCCTCACCTTCTTGAAGATCCTTACCTTCTTCCCAAAGTGTGTTGATCAAAACTGGATGCACTAGGGGCCTGGTCAGAGCTTTGTAAAAGGTTCATAATAACTTGCTTTTGCTCAGGCACTTGAATATCTATAACTATGAAATGTGAGATCTGACATCCTTGGCTAACTTACTGCCTCCTACAGGCAGGATGGGTTGAAATGGTCTTCAGCTGTACTCTGTGATTCCAAGAACTGGCAGCCAAAATAAAATAAGCATCACAAGAATGTGACAAATACTAAAGAGTATATTTTTCTCTTCTCCTCTGACCTTATAACTAGGGTATATAGAATAACCTCAATTATCCGAATGTCAATTATTCAAATTTTGGATTATCCGAACAAAATGACAAGGTCCCGTAAAAATGTTATCCATTATCTGAACAATCAATCAGTTATCCGAATGAAATACTCCCCACCCACCTCGTTGGGCTAATTGAGGTTGTTCTGTAGTTGTATTCTTTGTGTAATCACTGCAACTACCTCAGAAAAGTGATCAACCTTCACCTCAGGCTGGAGAGTTTGCAGGTTATTGTTAAATCACCTTCCAGACAATGCAGGAGATCTTAGTCTGAAAGCAGTGTTTCATTGGCTGAATCCAGAGAATTATCAGCTTTGTTGAGGATTAGCACTGATTTACCAGACTGACCCAGCATGAAAGGGGTTAATTTACGAGGGCAGGTTAGCGAGACTAATTTTACATTCCCACAAGTGCAGAAATGTACAGTGTGAACTAATTGAAGTGGTAAAAGTTAATGAGCATTTCATTTGTTAGCAAAGCAAGAATCAATTGGATAGGAAGATCACACAAAAGGGGCATAAGCCGAAAGCAAGTTCTTGAAGGATGAGTCCTTGAAGAACTGTTTCATTCAATAATGAAAATCTGGGATTTTCTCCATTGAAAAGCTGTTGAGCTTCTTAAAATTTGAAAACTCCAATCTTAATATTGATAGACTTGTAATGTATGCAGAACAGATGAGTCTAAATAGAGATAAGATACAAGTCAGCCACAGTTAACTGGAATGACAGAATGGGTTCAAGGGGCTGAACAGCCTCATCCTGTTCCTCCTTTCCTGTTCACTTACATTTCCGGGAGTGTAAATCACAGAAATATTAAATGAATAGTAACCACTTTCCTCCCCTTCAATCTTAACAGGAGGAGGATTTTCAGAAACTGCACCAAGCCCAGTTTCAAAAGTGTGTTCAGCATTTGAGAAACAGGCTGGGCTTAATGAGCCGAGCATCTGAACTCAATCAGGAGAAAGCCACTGCTCTTATTGCCAATAATCCAATTCCTGACCTCAATAACCTGGATGGAAAAGACTCGCCAATGCGCTTCCTCAGCAGACCTTCAGCCAAGGTAACCGTTGTATTATCAGCAAAGTCGTGCAAAGAAGCTACTATATGATAATGACATTTATTTTTCTCATGCCCAGTCAAATTCCTTTTGAAATTAATGACTGTCTCTATCTCCATTTCCATCACACAGTGAGTTCAAGATAATTACCACTAGCTGTGCGATGCTGTGTTTCCTCAAATCCTCCTGTATCTCTTACCCAAAGTATTAAATGTGTCCCCTGGTTCTTCTATTATTGGTCACAGTATTTAGAACAATGTTACCTTCTATAAGTGTGTCATAGTATTGTACCTCTATTGAAACACCCCTCAATCTCCATTTATTGATGGGATGTAGGCATTGCTGATTGGGTTAGCATTTTAAAAAGTGGGTGGCACGATGGCACAGTGGTTAGCGTTGCTGCCTCACAGCGCCAGAGACCCAGGTTCAACTCCCGCCTCAGGCAACTGACTGTGTGGAGTTTGCACATTCTCCCCGTGTCTGCGTGGGTTTCCTCCGGGTGCTCTGGTTTCCTCCCACAGTCCAAAGATGTGCAGGTCAGGTGAATTGGCCATGCTAAATTGCCCGTAGTGTTAGGTGAAGGGGTAAATGTAGGGGTATGGGTGGGTGCGCTTCGGCGAGTCGGTGTGGACTTGTTGGGCTGAAGGGCCTGTTTCCACATTGTAAGTAATCTAATCTAATCTAAATCTCCCCCCTTCACCTTCTCAAGGACCCTTACATTGTTCCCAAAGTGTTGATCAAAACTGGATGCAATACTAGTTGGCTGATTAGAGCTTTGGTTCACAATAATTGCCTTTTGTTCAGGCTCTCAATACTTCCAATTATGAAGTGCAAGATCTGACATCCTTTGCTAATGTACTGTCTCATTATGTCCTTCTGTCTTCGAAGATGTAGTCACACAAATCATCAGGTTCTCTGTCCCTTCACATTCTTTAGAACTATCTTATTAAGTCTATACTATTGTCTCTACCTCTTCTAGTAAAATGCATCACACCGAGGTTCTCAGAACTAAATTCCATCATCTCAGGCAGAAAAACAATTAGTATGATTCATTGGTTTCTGTGCGAATGCCAATTTTCTTTATCCACATTAACAATGAGCTACCTCAATGTTGTTACTTTTTAACTCTATTGCCATTCTGTACCAAGGATCTTGTTCATCAGTCTTGGTCTCTCAATAGCAAAATAAAATAGTCTGAATAAATTAGTCAAAAGACATTTTAAGAGTCATTCTCTCAGGCTATGTTTGTTAACAGAACAGGCATATATACTGCTTAAAATCACACCCTCGACTTCTTGTTCTGTCTTGTAATTTACTGCGACATTTGAAATTGCTGTTATAGTCTGAGTAAATAATATCCATTAGAATAAGTTGGGGAATGTACGTTGAGAGGCTTATTCTTACATTAATTTCCTGTTACCACTTTATATCTTATCTGTAGCTTTTATTCTTGGCAGCCTGTCCAATCTGCTAAAATTGCATTTTTTTTGGATCATGAGTTGTCTGTAGTATAATTAAATTTAAAAGGTGATTTTGTCCATTTTCACAGTAGCTACTGTGATTTGTGTTATCATGAAATAAGGAGGGTACAAATCACAGGAGTATTGAGACTGTACAGAGGGGGTCCATATTCAAACAGGTGAATAGGAATCTTTTGTTAACTGTGTAAGAGTTAGGTTGGAGAGAACATTTCTAGAAGTCTGCTGACTCAGTCCTAATTGCCTGTGTGCCCAGATGTCAGCAGGCATTACTGATGGCATATACTATTCCTTAGCATAGTGGGACTTACTCATTATCTTACACAGCCAGCCTTTCAGTTCTCCAGTGCTGCACTCTCAGAGATCCTCAGACCTTCCAGCACAAGACCCAGCCAAAGAGCTGGGAGGTCGCTCTGTGTTTCTGAAGACCCCCATGAAAGTGCAAATGGCCTAAGGCAGGAGAAATGCCTGGTACTCCATCCAAACAAAGGGGCTCTTTGCAGCCCTCATATGTGCTCAGAAGACATGTTGACTCCTGCTGCATCTCCAATAGGAGCTCGGCTGAACAGCTACAAACTCCCTCAACACTGAGAAGAACTATGGTTAAGTCTAATGCAGGAGTTTACAGTAGACTTCCACAAGTTGTGTGGGGTTGAGGAGTCCCTCTTTGTCATAACCAAAGCTATCCACAGGCTGAAGGTCCATGAGAACAAAAGAAACAGGAACAGGAGTAGGCCATTTGGCCCCTTAAGCCTGTCACCCCATTAACAAGGTAATGGCTGATCTACACCAGGCCTCAGCTCCTCTTGCACAGCCATGAATTCCCTAATGTTTCAAAAATCTATCTTCCTCTTTAAATACTTCCTGTGATCTAGCCTCCACAACTCTCAGGGTTACAGAATTCCAGACTTCCACTACTCCCATGAAAGGAAATTCTCTTGTTTCTCAGTTTTAGATATTCTGTAACTCTGTCCCCGAGTTTGAGATTCCCCCTGCTACTGGAAGCATCTAACCTTGACAGGGCCCTTCAGAATCTTGTACATTTCAACAGGATCGCTGCAAATTCATCTCCAGTCTAATGAATAAAGACCTAACCTGTTTAGCTGTTTTTGATAAATTAATCTCTTCATCCCAGGAATCAGACAAGTGAAGCTCTTTTGAACAGCCTCCAGCGTCAGGATATTCTTTTTAACTACAGGGACCGAAACTGGAGCAGGTAGTCCAGGTGTGGCCTCACCAACAACCTATACGGTTATAACAAGACTTCTCGCTTTTAAAACTCTATCTCCTTAGCAGTAGCAGAAGAAATGTCTTTTGCCATTCTAAGTAGGAGCTGTCTAATCTGACACTTGCCTCATCTTCAGCCTCCAACGTGCCTCATTAGATTGGGACTTGCAGAGAAAATGATGCTTTCTGTGGTTGATGCACTGGGAAGATTTGGGGCCAGCAAATCAGCCTGGTCACCGAAGGCAGGCTCAATTAATATAGACTCCTCAAAAGTGCTCAGGCAAGGTGCAAATGACAAATAGCTGCCCACTAAGAGCTGGCCCTACTTACATCATTGTGCCTTGACATATTTTCCATTCCCAGGAAGCATTTCAAAAGCTGATAATCCGTTGATTTGGACAGACTTTCCTACTGCGGCCATTAGTGTACACATTCTGCTGATGAACCCATTGTCCTGCCTTCTCCCAAAATCAAAGCGCCCAGCATATATTGAGTTCTCTGCAACTATTCCTCTTTTAAGTTTGCAGCTGCTATTGACTGATGCGCTGAGCATGCCTGGGTGACCCGAGGGAAAACCAGTTAAGCCTTTCCTCCTACGACTTTGTTAAGCTCCCCCACTGGACAGAATTCAGTCACTAAAATGCTTTCACACACTTGGAAAGACGGTGTTGATATTTGATACAGAGCCCTCAGCACTTACTGGAAAGACTTCAACACGAAGCTAAATGCCTATTTAGAAACTACACTGCAAAAATTAGTCTGAAACTTGTAACTAGTATATCCCTGCATAGACTCTGAATGATCTGAATTTCAGCTCACAATGGCATTTGGTGCCTTTTTAAAAGGCAGGGTAGGTGAGAACAGGAGGCAATACTCTACAATGTGCACAGAGTTTCGCAAGTTGCAAAACCTAATTTAGCACAAGCTTTACCATAAAAGGAGATCCACTCTTGCTCATGAGATTGTGGTTCAGTGGGGAGCACACTCAGCCCTTTTAATCCTGATGAAGGGCTTTGTCCGAAATGTCGATTTCGCTGCTCCTTGGATGCTGCCTGAACTGCTGTGCTCTTCCAGCACCACTAATCCAGAATCTGGTTTCCAGCATCTGCAGTCGTTGTTTTTACCTGAGCCGAGTGGTTGTGTCGAAACTTCCCCATCCCCTTTCCCCACAACAGGGAGTTTCACACATAATCCAGGCTGATAATCACTGTGCATTAATGAAGGAGTGCTGCGTTGACAGAGATGCTGCCTTTTGGCTGAGGCTCCATCTATCCTCTCAGGTGAACAGCCATGATCCCATGGCACTGTTTTAAAGAAGAACTATCCAGGCGATGTTGGATGACTGTTTGTAAAAGCTTTGCTGTATGGAGCTTAGTTGCTCTGTTTGTTTTGTTGCAACTACAACAGCACTAGCATGATAGAGATGAACAGTACGGAAACAGAACTTCCAACTCATCCATACTGACCAGATATCCTAAATTAATCTAGTTCGATTTGCCAACATTTGGTCCGTATCTCTCTAAACCCTTCCTACTCATATATCCATCCAGATGCCTTTTAAATGTTGTATTTGTACCAGCCTCCACCACTTCCTCTGGCAGCTCATTCCATACACACACCACTCTCTGCTTGAAAATGTTGCCCCTTAGGTCCCTTTTAAATCTTTCCCCTCTCACCCTAAACCTATGCCCTCTAGTTCTGGACTCCTGTACCCTGTGGAAAAGACCTTGACTATTCACCCTATCCACGCCCCTCATGATTTTAAAAACCTCTGTCAGGTCACCCCCCGCCCAGCCTCCAATGCTCCAAAGAAAATCACCCCAGTCTATTCAGCCTTGTCCTATAGCTCAAACCCTCCAACCCTGGCAACATCCTTGCAAATCTTTCTTAACCCTTTCATGTTTCACAACACCCTTTCTATAGCAGGGAGACCAGAATTGAATGCAGTATTCCAAAAGTGGCCTAACTAACATCCTGTACAGCCACAACATGACCTCCCAATCTCCTTTATTGACTATAACGCACTTTTGGGTTTGCAAGAGATGCTGGGTAAATGCAAAACTTTTTACAGCACAATAATTTTGTTGCTTTTTAAGACTAAAAATGTCTGGTGCTTATTTTACCTTCAGCAATAAAGGTGCCGGTTTTACCGTAACATTGTCCCAAACAGTGAGCAATGGTTGATCAGACACCTCAGAAGGTTCTGTGTAACACCTCTGGTTGTAGTTAAAGGTTGAAAGTTGCTGTGATGCACTTCTGTTCTGGACACCATGTTTTATGCAGTTGTAAAGATTAATTGTACCTCAGCATCAGAACTTCTTTTGTCTCCACAGATTAAATACCCAGTGAGAAAACAAATAATCCTGCCCCCACTGCAACAACTCCAACAGCCATCTGCTGATAATTCAAGAAGCCTCAGGCAGGAGGAGCGGGGAACCCTGCGAGAAAAGTCAGTATTAATCAAAGAGCTGCTGGAGATCTGAAACAAAAACAGAGACTGCTGATAAAACTCAGCAGGTCCGGCAGCATCTGTGGGAAGAAAGCAGAGTTACGATTTGAAGGTCTTATGAGGAAAGGCTGAGTGACTTAGGTCTGTTCTCGTTGGAAAGAAGAAGGCTAAGAGGGGATTTTGACTGAGACATGCAAGATGATCAGAGGATTTGATAGGGTGGACAGTGAAAGTCTTTTTCCTAGGATGATGATGTCAGTTTGTACGAGGGGGCGTAGCTACAAATTGAGGGGTGATAGATTTAAGACAGATGTCAGAGGCAGGTTCTTTACGCAGAGTGGTAAGGGCGTGGAATGCCCTACCTGCTAATGTAGGTAACTCAGCCACATTAGGGAGATTTAAACAATCCTTGGATGATGATTGGATAGTGTAGGGGGATGAGCTGAGAATAGTTCACAGGTAGGCGCAACATCGAGGGCCGAAGGGCCTATTCTGTGCTGTATTGTTCTGCATTCTATTAGCATTTTGAGTCCAGTGACTCTTCATCAGAGTCACCAGACTACGTCGACAGCTAACTCAGTGCCAGAGCTAATATTCCCACAGTGAGACTGTAACATAAAGACAATGGTTACTCAGAGCAGTTCTGTGGATCATGAATAATGCTATTTCATGAATCAACACCTGGATAAACCAAAAAGAAAGCTGAGTCTAGATTAATAAAAAGACGGCCAGTGGTATGGTGACTAATAATTCAGACTTCTGAAGATGGGTCACTGGACTCGAAGTGTTAACATTGTTCACTCTCCATAGATGCTGCAAGACTTGACTTTTTCCAGCAATTTCTACTTTTGTTTATTTTAGCAATCCAATACTCTGGGGCATAGCAGCTGGTGGAATTTAAATTCAGTTTAAAAATCTGGATGGTGACCACAAAGCTAATATCAATTGTGAAAATCTATCAAGATTCACTAATATCCTGTCATCTTTCCTTTGTCTGGAGCCCAGACCCACAGCAATATGGTCGACTCTTGACTTCCCTCTGTGAACACCCTAACAAACCATTCAGTTCAATGATAGTTAGGGATTGGCACACTGCTGGCAACACCCAGAACTTGTGGAAAATTACAGCAAAAGAAAAGGTGACTTCTTTCGACAAGCATTGATGGTAGTGCGCTGGCAAAATAAGAAATGTTGTCATTTCTTATTCATTGTGATGCTGCATCCACGATTCGCAACCAATCATGGGTTAAATTTATAATGGGATAGTTAAAGTCGCATTGTACTTTAATGTTTATATATCCGTGGCATATGAAATAGTGCATTCCTATAAGAACAACTCTGTTTAACTCATTTTTTTTAAAATATGGAGTCATACAGCACACAAACAAACCCTTCAGTCCAACTTGACTAAGTTTCCCAAATTAAACTAGTCCCATTTGCCTACATTTAGCCGATAGCTCTCTCCTATTCATGTACCTGTCTATATGTGTTTTAAATGTTGTAACTATAGCTGCATCGACCACTTCCTCGGGTAGTTCATTCCATGTACGAATCACCCTCTGTGTGAAAACATTGTCCCTCAGCTCCCTTTTAAATCTTTCTCCTCTCACCTTAAAATGATGCCACTTACTTGTGAACAATGAGCTGACATTTCAGTCACCACACAGTTAGAAAGCTTTCAGAATATCAAGTTAAAAATCACACAACACCAGATTGGTGTGCTTCCAATTAAACCTGTTGGACTATAACCTAGTGTTGTGTGGTTTTTAACTTTGTACATTCCAGTCCAACAACTGCATCTCCAAATTCAGAATATCAGTCACATTGGATGACATTTCTTTGATTAGAAAGATGCTGACCCTTTTGACGGCCTGTTGATGAGGTGATGTATTATGTAACAAACTTCTTCTTAAATTTCAGGGCTGTGGTAACTAAACCTTCAAAGAAGGAATCAGCTTCCAATTTATTGAGGAAGGACTTTAAGAAAGTTGTGAAACCATCGTACATCCTGAGTTCCAAAGTGCCACCAATGAAGCCAAGTAATGCCAAAAGCCAAAAATTATCTTAAAGTCTTAGAATAATAGCACTAATAATAAGGCCAATAGTTCTTATTAATATTGGACATTCACAACAGTAAAAGAGAGTGAATCATATGTATTTTAAATATGGTCCTGCCAACACGCAGGCTGTCACCAATGATTTTGAACCATATAGGACTCTTCTGGGGCTTGATTGAAACAAATCAGATTCTTGAGGGGCTTGACAGGGTAAATACTGGGAGGATAGTTCTCCTGATGGGGGAGTCTCAGAATACAAGGGTGCCAATTTAAGAGAGGAATTTCTTCTCTCAGAGGATTGAGAGTCTTTGGAACTCCTTTCCAAAGAGAGCTGTCAGGGTGGAGTCCTTGTGCATATCTTAAGGCTGAGAAGGAGAATCAAGGGTTACAGTGAAAATGCTAGAGAGTGGACATGAGGGATGTTGGGTCAGCCATGGTACTGTTGAAAGGCAGAGGCAGGTTTGAGGGGCTGAATGGCCCACTCCTTTTCTTATTTCTTCTGGTCATGACAGTTGGTGTTTGAGATCCATGAGTCTTGAATGAACAAGAGATATTTTCTTGTTGTTATTCCAATTAATTCTGAGCAATAACACCAAGGTGCAAATTTATATTGCTTGTGAGTATTGCTGCTGCTATAATTTCCAAACAAATTGCAAGAACAAATGAATTCAGGTGAAAAGCAGATTTCATATGTAAATAATCTCATTTCCGGAGTTAAATCTTTAATGTTGACCATGAAGCCATTGTCAACTGTTGTAAAAACCCATCGAATTCAATAAGGTCCTTTAGGGAAGGAATGCTGTCCACAGCTGGTCTGACCTACATGTGACTCCAAACCCACAGCAATGTGGCGGACTCTTAACTGCCCTCTGAAATGGCCTAGCAAACTGCTCCGCTCAGTTGTATCCGAGGGCAACGAGGATGGGAAATAAATGCTGGCCCAGCCAGCAATGCCAACATTCCCATGAGTGAATTAAAACAAATCTAGGAAAATTCTAGCAGCTCAATTCATACTGAAAATCATTTTCTAACCCAGAGGAAGGTGAATTTAGCAAGCTTCCATTTGCTGTGTTCAAGGGTATTGTGAAGGGGAGACTTGAGTGATAAAGCAGTAATATAGTCCTCAAATTAATACACAGTTAAAGGGCATAATTATTGAATTAGTCTTTAAGTTAAATTGTTATGCTCAATTTTACAACCTAACCTGAATATAGGTTAGCGTTAACAACAGAGACATGCTAAAATATCTGCAGGACAAAATAGTAAAATATTACTTAAATATAAATTATGAAGGCAGAAACATGCAAATAAGGAAGTATTCAAACTAATGTTGACTTGGAAGTGATTTCACAAGAGTAAGGTATTAGATTCCAAACTAAATTGAGTGGCTACTTACTCTTTTAACTCTTCTGGTTTGATAGTCTGAGTCCACCTGCAATTAGATGAGATTCCTTACAGTTTGGAAACGGGCCTTAGAGGACAGTACTCTGAAAACCTGCCTGAACAATAATGTAGCAGATCCACCTGACTGTTAAAAGAATACCTTCCATTATTTGCAAGCTCTGTTTACATATAGCAGTTGATCTACGGTGTGGACCTCATGCTGGGAAAATACCAGTGTTTGGGGAGCAGGAAGTTTGATGTAAGCAGCCTCATTATTGGTAGATAGGGTAAATTTATAAAAAAACATTGCTGCAGATCAAAATGAAAATTTTAATGGGCTTTCCAAAAGCTGCTCGTATTTCGCATGTACATTCTGATGACGACAGCAGATGTTTGGGTAAGGAAGTGTCTGCCAAAGCAAGGTTGGATCAATAAATGTATAGGTTGGATATTGAACCTTTTGGCAAATGATGGAGCGACCATCCCTGTTTGATGGGCGGCAAAACAGAGTTGGTATTAAATAATTCTACTCTCAGAAATAATGCACAGCCTGCAGAATGCCTGGAGGCTGACTGAAGTGAAGGATCTGCAGTCACTGCCTCTTCACCTTTTAGTGTCTTCCTACATGCATTTATGGGTAGTGTTCTGTATTGAGCAGGGGGGTTGGTTAGCTCAGTTGGCTGGATGGCTGGTTTGCAATACAAAAGGAAGCCAACAGCATGTGTTCAAATCCCTCAGCAGCTGAACTCTTCTCAGCCTCTGGCCTTGCCTGAGGCATGGTGACCCTCAGTTTAACCACCACCAGTCGTCTCTCTAATGAGCAAACGTCCCTATAGTCCAGTAAAATTATGGTGACTTTACCTTTACATATCCAGCAACATGTGTGTAGGAATATCCAAATGCAGAGCTGTATCCTCTATTGCTGAATTACCTGCAGTGACTATACATTGGGGGTAATGGGGGAGACAGCTGGATCTGCTCCTCCAAAGCAACAGAAGTGAAAGGGGGTACTTACAGGGGACACTTATTGGCCTCCTGTTGTGGACATTGAAAAATAAATAGCCAACATATATGGCAGAAAGGTACACGACCTACAAAGTGGAAACAAAAAGAACTTTAAATAAGAAACAGGAAGTAAATTCAGAATAAAAACCGGAGGAACTGTGGATGGTGTAAATCAGAAGCAAAAGCAGAAATATTTTCAGCAATTTCTGTTTTTGTTGTTGTTGTAGTAAATTCAAAAATAGCCTCAAATTGTTGCTACAAACCTCGCTATCAGAGAAACAGCATACCCTATTAATGATAGACTGCTAGTTAAATGGCTGGCCAGGTAACACGCACTGTGGCACAAAACTGTACAGTGTATTCAAAAGCATTGCTAATGTAGTTAATTGTAAACTCAAGGCTGTACTCAGGGTTAGTACAAAACCCACTGAAAATTGATGGAGTACTAAACAGAAGGAGGTCTGGTGTAATGGGTCTCTGCCCCTTTACTGCCTGTTCACACTCACTTTCAACAAGTGGCTCAGAACCAGGAAGAAGAACTCATCCAGCCGTTGCTCGTGACAAAATTAATCGAAATATAGGGTCATTGTGGTACAGAGAAAGGCCATTTGGTCCATCAAACCCATGCCTGCTGGGAGCTATAAATAATAATTTATGGTAAGTAAACAAGTACATAGTTAACAAAGTTATGTCTTCAATATAGAGTCATAGAGATGTACAGCATGGAAAGGAAACAGACCAGTCCAACATGTACATGCCGTACAGATATCTGAAATTAATCTAGTCTCATTTGCCAGCATTTGGCCCATATCCCTTCCTATTCAAATATTGTATGATTTTGTTTTTATTCTCTTATTTTAAAAAAATTTTCATGTGCTTCTGGCTGAAGTGCGTTCCCTCAAGCATCAGATGCCTAATAATAACTCAGCCAAGCTGCCACTCTTCATGTACAATCTATGGATGTGAATTTTGACAAGCTGTTCCTGATTGGGAAAGATGAGGATCAGGATCAAACAGGATCCTGTTCCATTCTGGTGACCACACACTTACATCAAGGCTTGGCAGATGGTTTTCAGGAACTCTGCCATTTCCACTATAAATCTGGATGATTAAACCCAGTTACAAGGGATATAACAATACCCTAATCATGCCTCTAATCCAATCAGATAGCAGGCTGGGAATGGAACCAAGTTCACTTCTGTTATGTGTGGCTCAGTTATCAGCAGGATAATCGCCAGAAAGGTAGCTTTTTAATCTCAAAACGTACATGCAGGACCACAGGAAATACTGGAGTATCATCAGATTTAAGGAGAAAGTGAGGTCTGCAGATGCTGGAGATCAGAGATGGAAATGTGTTGCTGGAAAAGCGCAGCAGATCAGGCAGCATCTAGGGAACAGGAGAATCGACGTTTCGGGCATTAGCCCTTTCTGATTCCTGAAGAAGGGCTAATGCCCGAAACGTCGATTCTCCTGTTCCCTAGATGCTGCCTGACCTGCTGCGCTTTTCCAGCAACACATTTCCATCTATCATCAGATTTAACTGGGTAGTCAACCCATACAGCAACAACAATACAAATGTAACACTTTAATTATTAACCACGAAGTTCACAAAGCATGGGACTTGGGGCTATTATACAGTTTTTCTTCACAGATTTCAGGCATCACCCATGAGAAGAGCTTTGAAAGGCATTTGGAGGGAAGTCAGTCCAGGAGGTGGAATGGACTATCCATCTTCACACTGGAGAATGATTTAGATTTAGATTACTTACAGTGTGGAAACAGACCCTTCCGCCCAACAAGTCCACACCAAACCGCCGAAACGCAACCCACCCATACCCATACATTTACCCCTTCACCTAACACTACAGGCAATTTAGCATGGCCAATTCACCTAACCTGCACATTTTGGACTGTGGGAGGAAACCGGAGCACCCGGAGGAAACCCACGCAGACACGGGGAGAATGTGCAAACTCCACACAGACAGTCGCCTGAGGCGGGAATTGAATCCAGGTCTCTGGCGCTGTGAGGCAGCAGTACTAACCACTGTGCCACCCACTTTTTGTTTTAGCGAAGTAGGATTAGTTTACTTAGATTAGATTAGATTTAGATGCTTGGATACGATGATCAATATGAATTTCATTAAGTCTGTGGATGTTTGAATGGCAGCATGATGTCCTGTTGGAGGTGAACTGTGGTGGAGATTCCAGAGTGTGCATCTTACATCAACAGCAAGAGAAAAAACCATAAATAGTTGGTCCCAAAACTTGTCAAAACTGTACTGAAAACAACAAATGCTGGAGATCATAGCGGGTCAGGCAGCTTCCATGTAGAGAGAGCAAACTAGTGTTTCGAGTCGAACTGACTCCTCATCAGAGTTGCTCCTACATTATGCCAAAGCTATACCTCTCAGTGGAAATGGTTGCATCCACTTTCCAGTTTTTCCCAAGTCCTCAGCTTCTGATATGTAAAGTTCAACTCATGCATACACAACAGTTGGGGAATGAAATGGAACACTCTGGAGCAACAGAATACTTGTTAACATCGATTTACCCTTTAATCCCCTGAATGGCCCAATATGAGGGAGCATTAATCTTTCGTATATGTCAGGATCTCCTATCTAGAAGTTCAACCCATGTTGTGTTTCCTTGGTCTTCACTTTCCTTGACCACATTTTCTCTTGTTTCGAATGTTCCTCTTCCTCTTTTGTTGTAATTTTAAGTATACAACTTCGAAGAAATATCCTATAGGCATCTGTGGACAAGAGGTTTACTTTCGAGAGTGTGGTGCTGGAAAAGCACAGCAGGTCAGGCAGCATCCGAGGAGCAGGAGAATCGACGTTTCAGGCAAAAGCCCTTCATCAGGAATGAGGCTGTGAGCCGAGGGGGGTGGAGAGATAAAGGGTAAGGTGGTGGCACTAGGGGAAGGTAGCTGAGAGTGCAATAGGTGGATGGAAGTGGGATAATGGTGATAGGTTGGAGAGGAGGGTAGAGTGGATAGGTGGGAAAGAAGATGGACAGGTAGGGTAGGTCATGAGGGTGGTGCTGAGTTGGAGGGCTGGAACTGGGATACGGTGGGGTGAGGGAAAATGAGGAAACTGGTGAAATCCACATTGATGCCATAGGGTTGGAGGGTCCCAAGATGGAAGATGAAGCTTTCTTCCTCCAGGCGTAGGGTGGTTCGGGAGTGGCGATGGAGGAGGCCCAGGACCTGCATGTCCTTGGAGGAGAGGAAGGGGATTTAAAGTGTTCAGCCACGAGCGGTTGGATTGGTTGGTGGAGGTGTCCCGGAGATGTTCTCTGAAGCGCTCTGCTAGGAGGAGACCACATCGGGAACAACGGATATAATAAATGACATGTGTGGATGTGCAGGTAAACTTGGATGGATGTGGAAGGCTCCTTTGGGGCTTTGGACAGAGGTGAGGGGTGGAGGTGTGGGCGCAGGTTTTGCAATTCCTGCGGTGGCAGGGGAAGGTGGCGGGATGGGAGGATGTGTTGATGGGGGGTGTGGACCTGACATGGGACTCAGGGAGAGAATGGTCTTTACGGAAAGTGGATTGGGGTGAGGAGGGAAATAAGTCTCTGGTGGGGTCCGTTTGTAGGTGGCGGAAATGGCAAAGGATGATGCGATGTATACGGAGGTCAGTGGGGTGGAAGGTGAGGACGAGGGGAGTTCTGTCCTTGTTGTGGTTGGAGGGGTGGAGGTCGAGGCTGGAGGTATGGGAAGTGGAAGAGATGTGCTGAAGGGCGTCATCAACCATGTGGGAGGGTAAATTATTGTCTGAAAAGAAGGCCATCTGGTGTGTTCTGTGGTGGAACTGATCCTCCTGGGAGCAGATGCGGCGGAGGAATTGGGAATAAGGGATATCATTTTTACTGGAGGCAGGGTGGGAGGAGGTATCATCCAGGTAGCTGTGGGAGTTGGTGGGTTTGTAGAACATGTCAGTGTTGAGTCGGTCACTGTTGTTGGAGGTGGAGAAGTCCAGGAAGGGAAGGGAGATATCTGAGATGGTCCAGGTGAATTTAAGGTCAGGGTGGAATGTGTTGGTGAAGTTGATGAACTTTTCAACCTCCTTGTGGGAGCATGAGGTGGTCATCAATGTAGTGGAGGAAAACTTGGGGAATGATGCTGGTGTAACTACAGAAGATAGACTGTTCTATGTAACTGACAAAGAAACAGGCCTAGCTGGGGCCTATGCGGGTGCCCATGGCTACTCTTTTCATCTGGAGGAAGTGGGAGACCTCAAAGGAGAAATTATTGATGGTGAAGTCCAATTCAGCCAAACAAGTAAGTGTGTCAGTGGAAGGGGACTGGTAGGGTGTTGGGAGGAGAAGAAACGGAGGGCTTGGAGGCCCTGGTCATGACCCATCCTCCCCTCCTGGCACAATCCCCTGCCACCGCAGGAATTGCACAACCTGTGCCCAAACCTCCACCCCTCCCGTCCATCCAAGGCCCCACATCCATCAATGTTTCACCTGCAGTTCCACACATGTCATTTACTGTATCCCTTGGTCGCGATGCAGTCTCCTCTGCATTGGGGAGACAGGATGCCTACTCGCAGAGCACTTCAGAGAACATCTCCGGGACACCCGCACCAACCAACCCCACCACCCCGTGGCTGAACACTTCAACTCCCCCTCCCACTCCTCCGAGGACATGCAGGTCCTGGACCTCCTCCATCACCACTCCCTCACCACCCGACACCTAGAGGAAGATCCAAACACACAGCATCAATGTGGATTTCACCAGTTTCTTCATTTCCCCTCCGCCCCCACCCCCCCCCATCTTATACCAGTTCCAACCTTCCAACTCAGCACCGCCCTCATGACATGCCCTACCTGTCCATCTTCCTTCCCACCTATCCACTCCACCCTCCCCTCCCACTTATCACCATTACCCCCACCTTCTTCCACCTATTGCACTCTCAGCTACCTTCCCCTCAGCCCCACCGTACTTCCATTTATCTCTCCACTCCCAGCCTCATTCCTGATGAAGGGCTTTTGCCCTTAATGGCGATTCTCCTGCTCGTCGGATGCTGCCTGACCTGCTGTGCTTTTCCAGAACCACACTCTCAACCCTAATCTCCAGTCTCTACAGTCCTCAGTTTTGCCTGAAAGCTTTACTTTGCTGACTCTGGAAAATGCAGGATTCCGTTTTAAGAAAGACTTTGAAAGAATATTGATCTTCAGTAGATTATGTTTATAAGTCATGCATAAGCTATTATTGATGCACTAATCATCGCTGTGTATGTTTCCAAAGTCCTGCAGACATACATTATCAGGATATATGTTGTACATGGCTTATGATAATAAATGAGGTTATCGAATATATCGCTTGAAACAGTTCAGCATTCGTTGAAGTACTGAGTTCATGCTCCATCAGTTTGAGTGTTGCTGTTTATTAGAATTCCATCTTTCACTGTGTTAGTGATTTGCACTGTACTTTTTTTTCACTGTAATCAATGGTTTGTCATATATGCCTGGTGTTCATTCTACTGTGGAAACATTTGGTCATTAATTCAATAATCTAAGTACATTGATGA
Source organism: Chiloscyllium plagiosum (assembly GCF_037043375.1). Lineage (NCBI taxonomy): Eukaryota > Metazoa > Chordata > Chondrichthyes > Orectolobiformes > Hemiscylliidae > Chiloscyllium > Chiloscyllium plagiosum. The sequence continues at coordinate 13,596,895 of NW_028270161.1, read as the reverse complement.
TTCTCATTATGGTTCACTTTGGAAAAGGTGTAATTATGCCAATAGACTGAAAATAAGTTTGAGAATGGAGAAATTGGAGAAATTTGGTTCCGAGCTGGATATTTGCCTATTGGCTTAGCAGTGGCGGGATGTCTGATAGCAATAGTAAACTCCACTGGCAATACCTGGTTTCTTACTGGATGACCCATCTCTTTCACCAGTTTCTAGTGATTCCAGGACTTTTCTCAAAGCCAAAAATACCTGTGATCTGGGAAGAAAACTTACTTCCAGCAATTTAGTTTCACCTTGAATTCTCCTAACAAAAGCAATTCAGTTCAGGAAGCCCACCTAACCAGGTACTTGATAATCATAGAATCCCTACCATGTGGAAGCAAACCATTTGGCCTAACAGGTCCACACTGATCCTCCGAACAGTAACCCACCCAGGCCCATTCGCCTTCCCTATTACTCGACATTTACCCCTGACTAATGCAGCTAACCTACACATCTCTGATTTAGAGATGCCGGTGTTGGACTGGGGTGTACAAAGTTAAAAATCACACAACACCAGGTTATAGTCCAACAGGTTAGACTACCACCTAATGAAGGAGCGTCGCTCCGAAAGCTAGTGCTTCCAATTAAACCTGTTGGACTATAACCTGGTGTTGTGTGATTTTTAACTTTGTACACATCTCTGAACACTATCGGCAATTTAGCATGGTCAATTCACCTAATCTGCACATCTTTGGACTGTGGGAGGAAACCCACGCAGACACAGGGAGAATGTACAAACTCCACACAGTCACCCAAGGCTGGAATCAAATCCGGGTCTCTGGGGCCGTGCGGCAGCAGTACTAACCACTGAGCCACTGTGCTGCCTTACACACCTATAAGTTGTTGATGTTGGCTATTAGAACTCCATGGTAACAGTCCAAGTACAATGGGATCAGTGCAGTTTTGTCCAGCAGACTGGTTACAGTTCACTCCACGTGCAATACTGAGTTGGCTGAGCATAGTTCCATCTGGACTACAGCATGGATCCCAGCCCCCAAGCTGGTGTAATGCAGGAAGACAGGAGAACCTTGAAATAAAAAAAAATCTGAGAAAATATAAAGTATCAGAATAGGATACACCGAAAAACATCAGGAGGTAGAAGACACTTTTGAAACCCAGTTTTTGATTTGTTTCTTAAGAGAATTTGAACTAAAGTTGGAATGCTGATGTCAGTTCCCACATTGCAGCTATACTCTGGAACATTTTGTGATTCATCAGTCTAATGGTATTTGTGAGCTAAGATCTGCTTCACAGAAATGACTGATTCTGCCCAAAAGATTTTCTGAAGCTGAAACACAATTGAAGGGTCAATGTCGTCTAAGCTTAAATATTCAATGTTTTTTTTGTCTTGTGGATGGTTAGGCTAAATGAAAGCCATTTGTGTGCAAGTTCAGAGTACACAATCTGGTCCTGATTCTTATTTCACTCTGTTCCAGGTTTGAAAGCCTGGTCTCCTGAATTGCCAAAGAGAGAGACAAATTTCCAAGCCATATTGTGGGAGCCCCAGCTAGGGCATGCTCTCAGAAAATGTCAACATACAGTTTCAGGCAAGAGAATTTTCAACGTGGTCAGTGAAGTATCAGCAGGATCAGTCTGATCTTAACTAGTAAACCAGAGGAGGGATAGCAGTGTTGCTTAATTCATGTCCCCACAAGACACTGTCAGTGTGAATCAGTTATAAGCCCATTCTGTCCATCTGGATACTGCCGGGCTAATTTCTAATAAAGTCCTGTTGAAAAGGTGAGGAACAGAGTTAGTATCCTGTCGATTGCCTCAAGGATCAGACTTCAGGTGGCACAGAATGACACTGCAACCTTTGTAAGCATAAAGGCCCACTGTGAAAGTGCAGCCCCATCCCAATGGTCCATGACATAAAACTGCTGCTTATTATTACAACTAATTCTGGAGGTTTACCAAAAAGGCAAGAAGGAACACCCATTATTTGCAGGGCTCTGGTGTTGCAGTGGTAGTGTCCCTACCCCTGGATAGAGAGACCCAGGTTCAAGACCCACCTGCTCCAGAGGTGTGTAATAACATTGCTGCCCAACCAGCAGTACTACCTACAACCAGCCTGAAAGTGTTGCCTGCTGATGGTGGGCAATTGCAACACTAACATGTTCAATTTGCTAACACTGATATCCCTCAGCTTGGGAAGCACAAAATTTGCAAAAAGGATGGATAAGACTCCATTGACCTCTTGTAAATAATCACAGTGACTAATTTGAAGTAGTAAGCATGTGGTTTGTCTGATTATGATGGATTTTTCATGGTTCGTGCCTAGTGATTGTGTTGTTCTCATAAAACCACATGAACACAACCATTTCATGCAATGTAACACTTTTATGTATGTATAATGTTCATGTTTGTATGGTGCAAGCGTATGTACCATGTAATATGTATTTACCATTTTATGACTACCATTTTTTGTATGTATGTTGGAGTGTTTATAACATTTGTATATTTGGATGGAAGAGTATTTTATTAAAGTATCAAAAATGGTATGATAATTACTGAAATATTTGTATTGTCTAACTATGGAACTCTATTGTCTGCTAAGCCAAACAATTTATGTTTTGAGGTGAAATATTCACACTTATTTGATTACATTATTAATTTCATCAATTAACTGGTAATTTGGGACATTGTTCCCAGTGACTGTGGATATGTTGTGCTGTGTGGTAAACTTTGGAAATTCTGAAAGAAATGTAGACAGTTCCTTGGAAATACATTGTAGAGCTTGTAATGACCATTAATGCAAATTGAGAAGGAATGATCTTCTGGTAGGACAGGTCGAAGCAAAGAAAGGACAGGAGATTGACAAGTAACAGCAAGTATTCATTGGCACAATGTAATGGGTTCAACAACTCATTAGCCTTTATAACCTGTGTTGGCAAACCTGTAACTGTGCTTCTTTGTCAACGCAATGCACATTCTTAAACATTTGCAGAGTTGAATGGAGATGGCTTTTAAAAGAATCCCTACAGCATGGAAACAGGCCCTTCAGCCCAACAAGTCCACACCGACCTTCCAAAGAGTATCCCACCCAAACCCATTCCTCTACATTTACCCCTAACGTACACATCCCTGAACACTATGGGCAACTTGGCTTGGCCAATTCACCTAACCTGCACATCTTTGGATTGTGGGAGGAAACTCACACAGACATGGAGAGAACATGCAAACTCCACACAGACAGTTGCCTGAGGCTGGAATCAAACCCAGGTCCCTGGCTCTGTGAGGCCATAGTGCTAACCACTAAGCCACTGTGCCACCCCAGATCAGTAAACACCATCAGCCCAAGAGGTCATGTCAGATTTTGTGCAAATTAGGATACCAACAGCAGAGCTTTAATAAAGCCAGCAACTAACCCTTGTACATATTATATCCTTATTGCACAGATATGGTGGGCATGACTTTTGATCAGTTCCTTACATCAGTTCTGACCCAAGACCTAAATCTCTCAATTCCATCTGCTGATATTTACAAGTCTACAGTGTATTTCCATTTTTCATTTTGGAATCTGAGTATTCAATGGTTTCTGTACATCTCTGCAGTTCTCTGTTCTGAACTGTGAGGAGCTGAGATTTCTGAAGTCATTCTGCAAGTGAGTGAGTGTCATCTGTCTTAAACAAAACAGTGCCAGCACCACTTTCACAATGGCTTCAGTCATTGCACAGGCAAGTCCAGGGTTCCCTCAATGACCTCCTACTCCTTATGATGTTGATCTCTTAATATCTATTTCTGCCAGTAATACAAATTGAATGGAGTGCATTTGTAAATTGAATTGATCTCCCTTCCCTCCCCAGTAGACAGGATTGGTTGGCAACTTGTGTGGTCCAATACCCTTGGCTGAATCTGTGCTCTCAGGAGAGCTGGGCAAAAAGGAAATAAGCTAAAAACTCCAATAAAGACCACTAAGAACAGAAGAAAGAAGAGACGTATAGAAAATCAGAAATATAGGGACCCTGACTTGAATATGTTTAGAGGAACTACATTAGAATGGGTGATGGAATGTCATTTGAATGGGTCAAATGTTCATACACTGTATCTTTTCAACACTAATTAATATAAATTGGAGGAAGAAACATAAAGATGAGAATAAAAATGAATAGTGAAATCTGCTCTGTCTGCTGTGCTTGTCTTTGCTTCCAGATTTATGAAAGTTTGTCACACTCTTGTGCCCCTCCTCGTGGTCAAATGAGGAAGGGTATTTTCAAACTCTTGATCTGTTTAGAGTGCAAGCTGTAGCGTGTGTATCCATAGTAAGATGTAAGAGAGAGCATTTATCAAATAATGCTGCGTTATAAATTAGAATTAGGTTTTGTTGTCACGCCTCAAGTGCAGGGATACATGAGTACAGTGAAAAGTGTACAAAGTCACCATTTCCAGCAACATCATAAAAAGTAGCATTCATTGTAATAACAAATTCGCAATTTGAAAATTTTCAGCTTATGTCATTCTGAAAAATCTATTTTTTAAAATGGAGATACTGTATTTAGAATGATTCCTCTAACATGTTTGCAAACTGTCTGGGATAGTATGCTGGGATGGTGAGGGGGTAGCAAATTGAGCAAATACTGTTGGATCCTTTTCATATAATGTTATCATCTTCAGCTTTGGTTTTTATATACACGGGATAAAAACAAGCCTCATTACAATAACCCTATCAACCAAAAATGATATATAATATACACGTGTTGAATGCACTTCATATTGACATTTCTCAAAGACTTCTGATCTTTTGTTTTGAAGTTCCTTGGGTAAATGTTAGATGATCTAAGTTCTGGCTCTGGGATGTGCCCAGTTTGCTCATCGGTAACTCTTCCAATTTCCATGTGCTGACTAGCATTTCAAAGAAATGTCAGGGTGGAATTTATGACAGGTAAACGTTCCAATTATTTTCTGCTTTCGCATATCAATTGAATCAACTGAAAAATGAATTATTTTCAGTTAATCAGGTGAATTATTACCACGTGTACAAAATTCTTAATTGTCCCTTTTTAATTGTTTGCTTGCAGAGAAATCCAAGGAATGCAATCTGGAAGACACTGTCGTGATTTCCATCAGTGAGGGTCTGGATGCATGCCGGAGGTCATAATAAATTGTAATGTAAATCTGGTCCAGGAAGAAATAAAAGCAGCATTTGCAACACTTTTATTTGTTTCTGTCTGGTTCATTCAGAAATTTGGAAAAGGCAACTGGAGGTTTTAAAATCCTTTTTTTTCCTGTTTAGTACAGATTACGTCAGTTCTGACCCAAGACCTAAATCTCTCAATTCCATTTGCTGATATTTACAAGTTTACAGTGTATTTCCATTTTTCATTTTAGAATCTGAGTATTCAGTGGTTTCTGTACATCTCTGCAGTTCTCTGTTCTGAACTGTGAGGAGCTGAGATTTCTGAAGTCATTCTGCAGGTGAGTAAGTGTCATCTGCCTTAAACAAAACAGTGCCAGCAGAAACAATTGTTGAATTCAGAACCTACAAGACCTAAAGATCCCAGCAGCTTTACAGTCTTGGGCTCGACGTTGAGAATGATCACTGGGACATGGACACCTAGGTAAGATCAAAAGCACAACCTTTAACATAGCCATCCACAGCCACAAGTGTGTGAGCATCTGATCTAGGAGTTCATGTTGGGTGCAATGTAATGTGAAGCGTAGCTTTACTAAAGGCAGTTGGATCACTGGAAATAACTCACATCCATAAGGTAGAAGATTAAAAACATTATTCTAAGTAGGCAAACTATGAAATTGAAGAAGTCAGAGGTAACAGTATTATTGCAGCTGAATAAAGGGAACTACAGAGGCATGAGGGAGGAGCTGGGGAGAATTGACTGGGAGAGGGTCCTAGCAGGAAAGACAGTAGAACAGCAATGACAGGAGTTTTCTGGATTAATTTAGGAGACACAGCAGAGATTCAGCCTGAGGAAAAAGAAGCTTGGTTCAGGGAGGATGAGGCAACCATGGCTGACTAGGGAAGTCAGGGATGGCATCAAAGCAACAGAGAAAGCATATAAAGTAGCAAAGAACAGTAGGAAACGAGAGGATTGGGAAGCTTACAAAGACCAACAGAGGGCAACAAAAACAAAATTATGCCAATGGTCTGAATGGCAGATGGAGTTTAATTTAGATAAATGCGAGGTGCTGCATATTGGGAAAGCAAATCTTAGCAGGACTTAAACACTTAATGGTAAGGTCCTAGGGAGCGTTGCTGAATGAAGAGACTTTGGAGTGCAGGTTCATACCTCCTTTAAAGTAGTGTCACAGGTAGATAGAATAGTGAAGAAAGCATTTGGTATGTTTTCCTTTATTGGTCTGAGCATTGAGTATAGGAGTTGGGAGGTCATGTTGCAGCTGTACAGGACGTTGGTTAGGCCACTGTTGGAATAATGTGTGCAATTATGTTCTTCCTATCGGAAGGATGTTGTGAAACTTGAAATGGATCAGAAAAGATTTACAAGGATGTTGCCAGGGATGGAGGATTTGAGATGTAGGGAAAGGTTGAATAGTTGAAAGTTTGTGAGAAGATTTGTAGCTCGGGTGCTTGTTGCTGTGGTTCTGTTCGCCGAGCTGGAAGTTTTTGTTGCAAACGTTTTGTCCCCTGTCTCGGTGACATCCTCAGTGATTGGGAGCCTCCTGTGAAGCGCTTCTGTGGTGTTTCCTCCGGCATTTATAGTGGCCTGTCCCTGCCGCTTCCGGTTGTCAGTTTTAGCTGTCCGCTGTAGTGGCCGGTATATTGGGTCCAGGTCGATGTGTTTGTTGATGGAGTTTGTGGATGAGTGCCATGCTTCTAGGAATTCCCTGGCTGTTCTTTGTTTGGCTTGCCCTATAATGGTAGCGTTGTCCCAGTCAAATTCATGTTGCTTGTCGTCTGCATGTGTGGCTACTAAGGATAGCTGGTCATGTTGTTTCGTGGCTAGTTGGTGTTCATGGATGCGGATCGTTAGCTGTCTTCCTGTTTGTCCTATATAGTGTTTTGTGCAGTCCTTGCATGGGACTTTGTACACTACATTAGTTTTGCTCATGCTGGGTATCGGGTCCTTCGTTCTGGTGAGTTGTTGTCTGAGTGTGGCTGTTGGTTTGTGTGCTGTTATAAGTCCTAGTGGTCGCAGTAGTCTGGCTGTCAGTTCAGAGATGTTCTTGATGTATGGTAGTGTGGCTAGTCCTTTGGGTTGCGGCATGTCCTTGTTCCGTTGTCTTTCCCTGAGGCATCTGTTGATGAAATTGCGAGGGTATCCGTTTTTGGTGAATACCTTGTAAAGGTGTTCCTCTTCCCCTTTTTGCAGTTCTGGTGTGCTGCAGTGTGTTGTGGCCCTTTTGAATAGTGTCTTGATGCAACTTCGTTTGTGTGTATTGGGGTGGTTGCTTTGGTAGTTCAGGACTTGGTCTGTGTGTGTGGCTTTCCTGTGTACCTTTGTGGTGAATTCTCCGTTTGGTGTTCTCTGTACCATCACGTCTAGGAATGGGAGTTGGTTGTCCTTTTCTTCCTCTCTCGTGAATCAGAGTGCAAGGACTGCACAAAACACTATATAGGACAAACAGGAAGACAGCTAACGATCCACATCCATGAACACCAACTAGCCACGAAACGACATGACTAGCTATCCCTAGTAGCCACACACACAGACGACAAGCAACATGAATTCGACTGGGACAACACTACCATTATAGGGCAAGCCAAACAAAGAACAGCCAGGGAATTCCTAGAAGCATGGCACTCATCCACAAACTCCATCAACAAACACATCGACCTGGACCCAATATACCGGCCACTACAGTGGACAGCTAAAACTGACAACCGGAAGCGGCAGGTACAAATCACTATAAATGCCGGAGGAAACACCACAGAAGCGCTTCACAGGAGGCTCCCAAACACTGAGGATGTCACCTAGACAGGGGACGAAACGTTTGCAACAAAAACTTCCAGCTCGGCGAACAGAACCACTGCAAAGGTTGAATAGGCTGTTTTCCCCTGGAGCATTGGAAGCTGATGGGTGACCTTATAGAGGTTTATAAAATCATGAGGGGCACAAATGATAGGATAAATCGACAAGGTCTTTTCCCTGGGGTGTCTCAATTTTTATGACAGATTTACCAAACTATTTGACAAAAGTCAACATTTCAATTTTTAAAAAAATGTGTTTATAACTTGCCTAGAAATTCTGGGCTGTTGTCCCTGGAGTTTTGGAGGCTGAGGGGTAACCTTATAGATGTTTATAAAATCATGAAGGGCATGGGTAGGGTAAATAGCCAAGGTCTTTTCCCTGGGGAGGAAGAGTCCAAAGGGCATAGGTTTAAGGTGAGAGGGGAAATATTTAAAAGAGGGCAGAGGATGCTGTGTGTATGGAATGAGCTACCAGAGGAAGTGGTGGAGGCTGGTACAATTATAACATTTAAAAGGCATCTGGATGGGTATATGAATAGGCAGGGTTTAGAGGAATATGGGGCAAATGCTGGCAAATGGGACTAGATTAGGTTAGGATATCTGATCGGCATGGACGGGTTGGACCAAAGGGTCTGTTTCCATGCAGTACAGCTGTATGACTCTATGTTGAAGGAATATTAACAAGTACATTTCAATGTCACTGAGATCAGGGGGATTTTTGATTATTCATAATGACACTGTGAATTTCATTTCTATCATATGATTTATCGTATCCTAAATTGTTTAGATGGAAAAGTTTGGGACATTTTGCTGGTAAAACCCATAACTAATGGTTCATTATTCTGGCTAAAAAGGAGAAAAGTAGTTTCAATTCCATTTTTCTGATATCATGCGGAAATGTTATCCAACTGCACAGCTTTATACCGAGTTGGGACAGATGTGACCAGGCGAGGTTGGGAAAGTCCCTTCTTTATAACCATCTCTCGGTTGATTGCAACAAATATTTTATTTCTTTTGAGCACATAGCTATCACACTTCAATTAAAACTTCATCTTACTCAAAATTAAGGAGTTAGTTACTAGATTTTATTGAACTAATGAAAAAGGAATTTGTTAGTACTGACCCTGAGAAAAATAATAAACGCAACATCAAGCACAAACACAGGCCTGAAGCTTAGAAGTACTTTAAGTCCTTGAGGTGTTACATTTTAAACTGAGACTGCAGTTGTGAAATAACTTGTATCCTCAGCAGTCTCAAAATCTCTGGACATCTCACTGTACAGTTTTCTTTTTATAACTTGCTTTCTCACAGGCTGCTGTTTTCAAAATGAAGGGCAAAACAGGAAGAGAGTGAGAGAGGGTCCTTGAGTATATACTACTATCAAGCCATTTTTCTTTCTTTCTGTTCTGTTGTTCAAAAGCATTTGCTGAAATAGGATTGATTTATGTATTCCTGAGTGTGGTCCCACAGTCTCTCCAACCTGGATACTCCATGTCCAATGTATACCAATTATCAGGCATATGCAAATTGAAACAGGTATCAAATTCTTGATGTCTGACTCAGTGAACATTTTTAACATCTTGAGAGAAAGTGACAATTTCAGTTCAGACAGTTTTGATCTTTCCACATTGGATTCTTGACCTTACCATTAGGAAACTGAGCAGCATTGAAGAAGTTACAGCTGCAGACACAGGTAATGGACAGAGTTGGTTTACCTCTTGCAATGTGAGAAAAGGTCACCGCTGCCAGACCATCTTTGTTCTTCCACTGGGTGACCTGCAGCAATTGGCGAGTTGGCTGTAGTGGTGGTTTTTAGAAGTAGAAGAGAGTGTTCCCTTCCATACCCCTTATTTCAGGTCTACCACCTCCTTACTCTCGCCATCTTTCAGCAACTTCTGTGCCCCTTAATTGGCCCCTAGCTAACCACCTCTTGCTAGCAGGTAGTCATCTCACCCATGATGCAGCCTCCTAAAAATAGCCAGAAGATGGAGGCTCATTGGAAAAAAGCCAGGAAATTCTAGTCATGTCTGCCTCCTGTTCTGCAAATTAAATATTCAGCTTGGAATGTCAACTGAGATGTTTAGAGAGAAGCATATTCTTATTTTGATCATGATATTTTGATATGTGGAGAACATTTCAGGCTTTGAAATTGAAAAGACAATGCAACAAGATAACAGTGCACTCACAATGGCTTACTCTGTTGCCTTCCTGTTAAATACATTGATGAATTGTTGAATCCTTGAGACAACTGGGGTTAATTATTGAGTGAGGAGGTTGCTTCCCTTATACCAGAATGACTCTTCCTGATCTATGCAGTTGCAAACTGAATAAAACTCCTCAGACATCAGAAAGTCCAATTCTATCAATTCAAGCTCATACATCAGAAAGTAGCTTTGTGGGGAAAGGCTATGGTAACAGGTTTCTGTGCATTTGACATAGTATAGTTAACATTACATCAAATGCAATATTCCATTGTCACTTCATGTAGACCAACTTTATACAAAGACTGATGAATATGCCGAACTCATTCCGGGGTAGATTATTAGAGACAAACTAAAACTCTAATCATTTTGGACACTGATGGGTTTTGTGTTCGGCAGAAAGCTGTCGGATGGATGAATCAAATGGCCTTTCTCAACGATAGCTACCTTGCAGTTGTTGGAGCCATTTTTGAGGGGCCGTGAAAATCAGTACATTGTCTGACCTCACTACATTTAGTCGAGAATGAGAACTGTTTTCTTCACCACAAAATGTAAATGAATTATGCAAGCATTTCAAAGAAGCCATACAGATGAAAGGAAATGAGAAAGATTGTTAACAGGTAAAGATGAACAGCAATGTGATGAACTTAGTCAACAACAGTCAGTCGATTAGTTTTTCAAATTCATCACAAAGAGTACAGAAAGAGGCCATTCAGCTCAGCATGCATGAGCCAGCTCTTTGAAAGATTAATTAATTAAATCCATTGCCCTGCTCTTTCATAGTATCAGTTTTTGTCAAACCTAACACCAACATAATGTTGAAACAGAAATTGCTGGAGAAGCGCAGCAGGTCAGAAAGCATATATGCAGAGAAAGCAGGGTAATTGTTTTCGGTTCAGTGATCCCCCCCTTCAGAATTGGTTGTAAATGCGTTAGTATAATTGAAGACTTGGGGGCATTAGGTATGTAATGGGTGGAAATGGAACCCAGAGGGTAAGCAAACAAAGGGATGGATAATGGTAAGCCAAGGAAAAAGAATAGCAGATAATAGTGGTTATTAGTGGGTGAAAATGGGTTGGCTGTGTATAAAACAGCCCATGTGATGACAGGGCCTCAGGTGTGGAGGTGGGTAAAGAACATTGAGAAAGGTGCTGAGGCCCTAATATTATTGAACTCAATATTGAGTCCAGAGGGCTGCAGGGTTCCCAGGCGGAAAATGAGTTGCTGTTCTTCCAGCTTATCTTGAGCTTTGCTGGAGCACTGTAGCAATCCTGAGACAGAGATGTTGACCAGGGAACACCGTGATGTATTGAAGTGGCAGGCGACAGGAAACTCGATGATTTTTTACAGATGGAATGAAGGTGTTCCACATATAGTCATCTAATCTACACTTTGTTTCCCCAATTTCAAGGAGACCACTTTATGAGCAGCGAATATAGTAGATTTGATTGAGTGAAGTGCAGGTAAGTCATTGCTTCACCTGGAAGATGTGTCTTTGATAGTAAGGTGGGTGGAAGTAAATGGGCAGTTGTTACACCTTCTGCAAATGCATGGGAGGGTGCAGTGGGGCTGTGGGGAGGTGGTGTTGGAAGTGGAGGGGTAGTGGCCAAAGGTGTCCTGGAGGAATGGTCCATGCAGAAGGCTGACAAGAGAGGGCTGGGAAACATGTGTCTGGTTGTGACAACCCATTAGAGGTGAAGGAAATGACAGCTAATGATTCTTTGGACGCAGAGGTTGGTGGGATGGTGGTTAAGGACCAGAGAGATCTTATTGGTAATATTTGATTGTTACTTCATATAGACCAACTTTATACAAAGATTGATGAATATGTCAAACTCATTCCAGGTAGATTATGGGAGGGAAGGAAGGGGTCAGGACAGGAAATGAGTCAGGCATATGAACCTCATGGGAGTCTCATATGAACCACATTGTTCACAGTCTGAGAGCTTGTGAATGAAGACAGTGAACACATAAATCATCTTGAACTGACTGAGCAGCTTGTGATTCAAGTAGGGAACACACTGACATGTACTAACTGGTGCTGCACTGCATTTAGTTGCAGAATTAATTACAGGAAACTCTGTTTTCCAAGGACAAACAGGTGAACTTGTCTGATACTCATGTTTAAAATGATCCTGTAAGTGAGTATCCTCTTTGGTTAAGGGAAAGAACATTTGGCTTGCCAGATTTTTACAGTGCAGATCTCTGACTGGAGCACAGAGATACCTCTTATGACCAGGATAAGAGTTATGTTGGTCTGGCAATATTGATTTTTGCCCTGCTATATACCCTGTTTCTGTATCATCAGCAACATTGATTTTCTATTCCACGAATGGCAATGGAACAGTGATTCAGTAACAATACTGCAGAATACTTGACCTCTACCATCTAGAAGGACAAGGACAGCAGGTACATGGGAATAGGGGCTCCTGTGGCTCAGTGGTAGTTTTCCCACCTGTGAGCCAGGCAACTTGGGTTCAAGTCCCATCTGCTCCAGGGGTGTGTCATAACATATCTGAGCAGGATAATTAGAAAGTCAAAAGTGTACATATGCAGCTTGGTACATGGGAACACCACCAGCTACAGATTTCCTTCAAAGCCATTCACCAGCCTGACTTGGAAATATATTGCTGTTCCTTCTCTGTTACTAGGAAATCCTGAAATTCCCTCCCTAATGGCACTGTAGGTCTACCAACACTGAATGGACTGGAGTGGTTCAAGAAGACAGCTCACCACTTTAAGGGCAACTAGGAATAAATGATAAACACTGGTCCAGCCAGTAATGCCCACGCCTCCTGACTAAAGAATAAAAAATGTCATAATAGTTTGACAGTACGAGGTATGAAATGTATGCATTGAGCTATTTTTAATTGAAGTCTAAGCCTATCAAAATTAAACTGCTCAATGCATCTGCAGTTAGCTCAGTTGGCTGTATGGCTGGTTTGTGATGTAGAGCAAGGCCAACAGTGTGGGCTCAGTTCCTGTACCACTGGAGATTACCATGAGAGGTGATGACCCTCAGGTTAAACTCACCAGGTCATCCCTCTCTAATGAGAGTCCAATGGGACAGCAGCAACATTGGCTTTTATTTTGCAATGAAGTATTGGATCAATATTTCTTCTGTCTTTCTAATGCCATTGTTAGAGAAATATCTTTACTGTGAAAAAGTAACAATTGGTTTGAAATAATGGCAGTCTGGCAGAACATAGTTCATTGAAAAGTGGAGTGGAAAATCCCTACTTGGAAAATGGAAAGGAAGGAGCCAATAATGAGGAAATACATTGTCTGTCACTTCAAATATCTCATGTTATGACTTTAGTACTTTTTGTTTACTTTTGGCACTGAGCTAATTCTTCTTGAGTCCTGGCATGGAACCAAATAATGGCTGTCCTCCAGTAAACTGTTTCTGTTCAAAAAAAGTAATAGTTTGAATGTTAATTATATTTAGTTCAACCAAAATTATAGCTCATTTTTCCCTCAAGAGGTCTCAATGTTTCTTTGATAATTGCTCCTTTGTTTACAGTCTAATGCAAAATAATGGCTTTGTGCATGGGAATCATGTCTCATGCACTTGACTGAGTTTTTTTGAAGAAGCAATGAAGAGGATTGATGAGGGCAGAGCAGTGGACATGATCTGTATGGACTTCAATAAGGCATTCGACAAGGTTCCTCGTGGTAGACTGCTTAGCAAGGTTAGCTCTCACGGAATACAGGGAGAACTAGCCATTTGGATACAAACTGGCTTGAAGGTAGAAGACAGAGGGTGGTGATGGAGGGTTGTTTTTGAGACTGGAGGCCTGTGACTCGTGGTGTGCCACAAGAATCAATGCTGGGTCCACCACTTTTTGTAATTTATATAAATGATTTGCATGTGAACATAGAATGTATAGTTAGTACGTTTGCAGGTGACACCAAAATTGGAGGTGTAGAGGACAGCAAAGAAAGTTACCTCGGATTACAACTGGATCTTGATCAGATGGGCCAATGGGCTGAGGAGTGACAGATGGAGTTTAATTTAAATAAATATGAGGTGCTGCATTTTGGAAAGGCAAATCAGAGCAGGACTTATATATTTAATGGTAAGGTCCTGGGAAGTGTTGCTGAACAAAGAGACCATGGAGTTTAGGTTCATAGTTCCTTGAATGTAGAGTCACAGATAGATAGGATAGTGAAAAAGGCGTTTCATATGCTTTCCTTTATTGGTCAGAGTATTGAGTACAGGAGTTGGGAGGTCATGTTGCGGCTGTGCAGGACATTGGTTAGGCCACTGTTGGAATATTGTGTACAATTCTGGTCTCCTTCCTATCGGAAAGATGTTGTGAAACTTGAAAAGGTTCAGAAAAGATTTACAAGGGTGTTGCCAGGGTTGGAGGATCTGAGCTACAGGTAGAGGCTGAACAGGCTGGGGCTGTTTTCCCTGGAGTGTCGGAGGCTGAGGGGTGACCTTATAGAGGTTTACAAAATTATGAGGGGCATGGATAGGATAAATAGACAAAGATTTTTCCCTGGAGTCGGGGAGTCCAGAATGAGAGCGTACAGGTTTAGGGTGAGAGAGGAAAGATATAAAAGGGACCTAAAGGGCAATGTTTTCACACAGAGGGTAGTGTGTGTATGGAATGAGCTGCCAGAGGAAGTGGCAGAGGCTGGTACAATTACAACATTTAAAAGGCACCTGGATGGATACATGAATAGGAAGGGTTTAGAGGGATATGGGCCAAGTGCTGACAAATGGGAATAGATTGGGTTGGGATATCTGGTCGGCATGAACGAGTTGGACCAAAGGGTCTGTTTACATGCTGTACATCTCTGTGACTCTAACCACAGATCCTTGGAGAGTTGCAATGATTCATGCAATTCCGACTCTAAGAACATAACTTATTGGCCACCAGCCAAGCTTCATGAATAGGCACTTCCTCAGCTACAGCCTGCGTGGTATATCCTTAAATTCGACATGGACTCTTCAGTTGTTCCTCACATTTGAACATCTCATTCTCTTTTTCCAACGTCCTCTGCATGCACAACCTCTACTGTTTCCTATTTGCTCTCTTAATGAGATTACCTCTCTCTCTCCTGTCAGTAGTAAGATCATTGACAGAAGGTGATCCATTTCCTTGTCAGTGAATGTCATGTATTGTAAAGTATAAATGCCCTGTGTAGTAGAGAGTAAGACAGGAATTCCTGGAATCCAACACACAAAGGTCTCAATAAAACCTGAAAGAACTGTGGATGCTGAGGGCAAGGGTCTCAGTTCCACTCAACCTGATGTAACAATGAAATAGCTCTTTAGGGATAGGTCATACCTAATATTAAACATACAGTTTAAACCTCTACTCTATATCTAAACTAGTCATTAAACTCATTTACTATTTACAGTATTTACATTATTAACCCATCTTGCTACAAACCCACCCATCCCGCCCCATCACAGTCATTGTTCTTTACAAGGAAGCTCTGGGAACTGATTTTATCAATCTACCTGACCCCCACAGAGTTCATTCTCAAACTGTGGAGGGGTTGTGCTTTCCAAACCTTGTCTCAGTCATCAGTGGCTGGAATGTCTTAGCTTCCTCTGGAGGATCAAGTTATGCAGTCCAACCAGCTAACAGGTCCTCTTTCAGCAATATCGAGGCACCCCTGTTTCTCTGGACAGTGCTCTTTGATGGTTGGGTGAGGTAGGATGTTAGTTGTTGGGGCCTCACAATCACCGAGTCCCTCACTACTGCTCCCTGCTACACTCCCTCCATCAAGGTGAGGAGGTTCTGATCTCTGTCTCCAATTGCAAGTCTTCTCTACAGCATTCTTATTTCTGTCGTGCTTGTTCAGGGTCCTGCACTGAGACATTTGATCTGATTGTACAGGGAAGGGCAGGAGCATTGCCACCTACAGTGCTTCAAAAGCTGATGGTGGGACTGATGCTCTTTTGCAATGGTGAAGCACATTGGTCGAATAGTGCTAAATGAAAACCTTCATTCTGCCTTGGGAGGTATTTCTGTACTGTCACGTAACTCCTGCTTCGCCATTGGTTTGTGAGCACCGTGATGAACTTAGAACACAAACAAAATTGTGTGAGGCCCTAAAGAATTGGAAGCACTCACTAGTGAATTGTGGCTCATTGTTACAGGAGACTACCTCTGAGATACAAATGTGTGGAAATACCCTTTCCAAAGAGATTATAAAGGCTTCCGAGGTGGGTCAATTGAGCTCCTGGACCTCAATTCATTGGATATGGTAGTCAATCAAAATGAGAAAAATTGTCCCTATAAATTCGAGTGGATCAATGATAAGGCGTTCTTGTAGCCTGGCTGAGAAAAAAAAGATGAGAAGAAGACACTCCTTATACTCCTGTTAGCAAATGGCGGAGATGGTCCAGCTGGAAACCATGCCCTCAAGTGTATGTGGGATACTTGGCCACTGGTTTGATTGATGGCCCTATATTTGGAAATCCCAAATTGGTCTGGTGAATATTCTGGAGGATGTCAAGTCAAAGAGTTTGTGAGTCCATCATCTGTTGTCTAGACAAAAGAGTCATCGATAATACTAACCACAATTAAAGTCTTTGGACTCACACCTTTCCAATCACTTTCGTGTTCTATAAAGTTACCAGTGACCTGTGGTCAGTTTGAATCTTAACCAGTATGTCTAAGACAGAATCAGAGAGTTTCTCACATGCTCAAGTCGCTACGAGGGATTCGTTCTCTATAAGTTAAAAATCACACACCAGGGTATAGTCCAACAGGTCTCTTATGGAAGCATTGGCTTTTGGAGCGCTGCTCCCTCATCAAATGATTGTGGAGTATAATTCTGTGTCTTACAATCTTATACTCAACAACCACCTGATGAAGGAGCAGCGCTCTAAAAGCTAGTGATTCCAAATAAACCTGTTCGACTATAACCTGGTATTGTGTGATCTTTAACTTGCTACACTACAGTCCAACACCAGCACCTCCAAATCATTCATAATCTATGGCCATATGCTGTTCTGTTGGGTCATTGAGCTCTTGAAGCATAATTGGCTGCCTGCATCTGGTTTCCAGCATCTGCAGTCATTGTTTTTACCTGCCTGTCTAATCCTGTCAAGCTGAAACTGGATTATAGCTCGAAGTTCAGGATCATAATGTGCTTCCAATATTAAGAGTATGTCATTGATATAGTCCAATGATTGCTGTTGTTGCTTAGTCCAGTACCATACTTGATCTTGTTTCAAAAGACGCCCCTGAGGTTAACTTATCATTTACTTTGGTTAAGTGGACTAAGAAAGTTTCCACCTGGTTTGACATTGTCAAAAAGCATCAGTGTTCCTGGATGGAAGGAAGTTCCTGATGGCTTCTATCTTCTGCTGATCTGCTGTGGTCCCATTTCCCTGGGCAATGTGGCCCAAAAGCATTCTCAGTGGCTTTGAAAATTAGCATTTGTCATTGTGTACGGCAGGTTTTTCAAAATTCTCTGTACCTTCCCACCAGGTTGGATTTTAGCGGATCCGTGGACAAGCATGCTTACATACTTTCTAGAGTGTTGCATATTGTCTGTTAGAAAATTTCAGGTACAGACATGATTCTAAAAGGTAGATGGTTAAAACGATAAGAACCACTGGATGTAATTAAGAATTTGAATTCCTTGTCTAGTGTAGGTTGTCAAAGCAACTATTTGCTTCCCGCGGGGTGAAGATTCTGCTGTTTGCATGTTTAGCTAGGATGTCATCTACAAATGTCTTTGGATGTCAACTTCTAATGGATCAATTTGATTTGGGAACTGGCACATCGCAGAATATCACACATTGGTGGTCCTATGACTGGTGAACTAACCAGTTAGAGTCATAGAGTCATAGAGGTGAACAGAACGGAAATAAACCCTTTGGTCCAACCCGTCCATGCCAACCAGATATCCCAACTCAATCTAGTCCCACCTGCCAGTACATGACCCATATCCCTCCAAACCCTTCCTATTCATATATCCATCCAAATGCCTTTTAAATGTTGCAATTGTACCAGCTTCCACCACTTCCTCGGTAGCTCATTCCATACACATACCATCCTCTGCATGGAAAAAGTTGCCCTTTAGGTCTCTTTTATATCTTTCCCCTCTCACCCTAAACCTATGCCCTCTAGTTCTGAACTCCCCCATCCCAGGGAAGAGACTTTGTCTATTTATCCTATTCATGCCCCTCATAATTTTGTAAACCTCTATAAGGTCACCCCTCAGCCTCCGACGCTCCAGGGAAAACAGCCCCAGCCTGTTCAGCCTCTCTCTATAGTTCAAATCCTCCAACCCTGGCAACATCCTTGGAAATCTTTTCTAAACCCTTTCAAGTTTCACAACATCTTTCCGATAGGAAGGAGACCAGAATTGCACATAATATTCCAACAGTGGTCTAACCAATGTCCTGTACAGTCGCAACATGACCTCCCAACTCCTGTACTTAATACTCTGACCAATAAAGGAAAGCATACAAAACGCTGCCTTCACTATCCTATCTACCTGCGACTCCACTTTCAAGGAGCTATGAACTTGCACTCCAAGGTATCTTTGTTCAGCAACACTTCCTGGCTCACTCTGCATCTCTGTTTTAAATCTGATACCTTCAGTCTAAAGGTGTGACCTCTCATTCCAGATATCTCTTCAAGGGGACTGCCTCGAACTGTGTGCCTTAGCCTTGCCCCAGCCAATATGAGAAACCTCTGAACATCTTGCTAACAACTGAGGACATCTACTCCATTATCTCAACTGTGGCAACTCTCACATTTCTGTGACCTCCATCATCTTCTCCTTTGAACCCTTCCTGTTCCAGTTTGTGACCATTCAACCTGTACAATCCTCTATGCTATAATAAACCTGCTCTTGAATTCATGTTGAACTTAAACTAATCCTGTCAGTTACACTTGGTTTAACATTCACTTAGTAAGCTGCTTCTGGTAGATTAGATTACTTACAGATTACTTACAGTGTGGTACAGTGTAGTGCCACCAACATTGGCAATACCTGAAGATTAATTCCCATCAATCTTTTTGTTCTGGTAATGAAACTCAGCACTGATCCCATTAATTACAAACGTACCATTCCAACCCAGGTGGCATGGTGACTCAGTGGTTAGCACTGCTGCCTCACAGCGCCAGGGACCCGAGTTCAATTCCTGCCTCGGGTGACAGTCTGTGTGGAGTTTGCACATTCTCCCTGCGTCTGTTGTGGATTTCCTCCGGGTGCTCTGGTTTCCTCCCACAATCTAAAGTTGTGCAGGCTGGGTGAATTAGCCATGCTAAATTGTCCATTGTGTTAGTTAAATTAGTCATGGGATATATAGGGGAGTCGGTCTTGGTGGGTTCTCTTCGGAGGGTCAGTGTGGACATGATTGGGCCTGCTTCCATACTGTAGGGAATCTAATCTAAAAAAAAACCAATTGCCCTCTCAGTTATCCAAGATCTCAGCACAGCCCACAGATCAAACATTCTGGTTTGGCACTTCATCTCCATGTTGGGTCAGTCAACCTGAGTGTCCTTTTAAATGCAAAGAAATTCTCACCTTCATAAATAAAACTTCCAATG
This sequence comes from Chiloscyllium plagiosum, assembly GCF_037043375.1. NCBI lineage: Eukaryota > Metazoa > Chordata > Chondrichthyes > Orectolobiformes > Hemiscylliidae > Chiloscyllium > Chiloscyllium plagiosum. Next base: position 13,577,240 of record NW_028270161.1, on the reverse strand, counting down.
AATTGGTCTTCCCCAGGTCCCTCATTTGCTGTGAAGCTGAAATCAAACAAACACAACAGGCAGTGACATGTTCCAGAAGAAGAACAAATTGCTTGTTGATTCCTTTGTGTATAAACGGGGTTAGTTATTTAATTGCGGCTGTCATCATTTACACAAACGAGATCAAAAACTGTGAAATATGCTTTCAACATCCCACATCCCAAAACCAAAACAAAATGAACAAAGCAGTTAATTATCTTCCTCAATTAGAGCTTTAAACAAGTAGTCCTGCTCTAATTATAGATGCAGGTTTAGGATAACAAAAACAAATTTCATTCTTGTAGTACGTGATGTGGTATGTTATTCTAGTGGAAATTGTAGGAATGTTATACAACAGACATATTTTGATACTAACCACATAACGAGATATTAGGACAGATTATCAATGGAAAGTATTCAGCCTGGAGCCAGTGGCCAGGGATCAATCCTGGGACTTCTGTTCTTTGTGATTTTTGTAAATAACTTGGCTGAGAAAGTGGATGGGTGGGTGAGTAAATTTGCTGATGACATGAAGGCTGGTGGAATGGTAGAAAGTATGGAGGGCTGTTGTATGTTGCAACGAGATGTTGACAGGATGCAGAACTGGGCTGATAAGTGGCAGATTGAGTTCAACCTGGAAAAGTGTGAAGTGATTTGAATGTGAATGCAGAATACAGGGTTAAAGGCAGGATTCTTGGCAGGGTGGAGGAATAGGGATCTTGGGTTCCATGTCCATAGATCCCTGAAACTTGCTACCCAAGTTGATAGGATTGTTAAGAAGCTTTATAGTGTGTTGGCTTTCATTTGCAGGGGGATTGAGTTTAAGAGCAATGAAGTTATGCTGCAGCTTAATAGAGCCCTGGTTAGACCACACTTGGAATATTGTGTTCAGTTCTGGTCACCTCATTATAGGAAAGATGTGGAAGTTTTAGAGAGGGTGCACAGGACTGGAGGACATGTCTTATGAAGAGAGGTTGATGGAGCTAGGGCTTTTCTCATTGGAGCAAAGAAGGACGAAAAGTGACTTGATAGAGATGTATAAGATGTTGAGAGGCATAGATAGAGTAGCTAGCCAGAGACTTTTTCCCATGGCAGAAATGTCTATCATGAGATAACATCATTTTAAGGCAATTGGAGGAAGGTTTAGGGAAGATGTCAGAGATGGTTCTTTACACAGAGACTGGTGGGTGCATGGAATGCACTGCGAGCAGTGATAGTAGAGTCAGATACATTAGGGACATTTAAGTGACTCTTGGATAGACACATGGAAGATAGGGCAATGAAGGGTATGTAGGTTAGTCTGATCTTAGAGTAGGATAAAAGGCCAGCACAACATCGAGGACCAAAGGGTCTGTACTATTCTATGTTCTATGTTCTAAAATAAATCCCCAACAATCCATCTAAGGAGATTTTTCTCATTGATATGATGACAGTGTCAGTGGCTACACCAACATTTATTGCTCATGCCTAATTGCTCAGAGGGCAGTTAAGAGTCAACCACATTAGGGAAATTAGGTATTCCTAATGAAGGGCTTTTGCCCAAAGCGTCAATTTTAGAACATAGAACATAGAACAGTACAGCACAGAACAGGCCCTTCAGCCCAAGATGTTGTGCTGACCATAGATCCTCATGTATGCACTCTCAAATTTCTGTGACCATATGCATGTCCAGAAATCTCTTAAATGTCCCCAATGACCTTGCTTCCACAACTGCTGCTACCAACGCATTCCATGCTCTCACAACTCTCTGTGTAAAGAACCCGCCTCTGACATCCCCTCTATACTTTCCTCCAACCAGCTTAAAACTATGACCCCTTGTGTTAGCCATTTCTGCCCTGGGAAATAGTCTCTGGCTATCGACTCTATCTATGCTTTTCATTATCTTGTATACCTCAATTAGGTCCCTTCTCCTCCTCCTTTTCTCCAATGAAAAGGTCCGAGCTCAGTCAACCTCTCTTAATAAGATAAGTCCTCCAGTCCAGGCAGTATCCTGGTAAACCTCCTTTGAACCCTCTCCAAAGCATCCACATCTTTCCTATAATAGGGCGACCAGAACTGGACGCAGTATTCCAAGTGCGGTCTAACCAAAGTTTTATAGAGCTGCAACAAGATCTCACGACTCTTAAGCTCAATCCCCCGTTAATGAAAGCCAAAACACCATATGCTTTCTTAACAACCCTGTCCACTTGGGTGGCCATTTTAAGGTATCTATGTACTTGCACACCAAGATCCCTCTGTTCCTCCACACTGCCAAGAATCCTATCCTTAATCCTGTACTCAACTTTCAAATTCGACCTTCCAAAATGCATCACCTCGCATTTATCCAGGTTGAACTCCATCTGCGGAGGAGAAAGTGAGGACTGCAGATGCTGGAGATCAGAGCTGAAAATGTGTTGCTGGAAAAACGCAGCAGGTCAGGCAGCATCCAGGGAACAGGAGAATCGACGTTTCGGGCATAAGCCCTTCTTCAGGAATGAGGAAAGTTTGTCCAGCAGGCTAAGATAAAAGGTAGGGAGGAGGGACTTGAGGGAGGGGCGTCGGAAATGTGATAGGTGGAAAGAGGTCAAGGTGAGGGTGATAGGTCAGACTGGGGTGGGGGCGGAGAGGTCAGGAAGGCGGTGCTGAATTCGATGGATTTGACTGAGACAAGGTGGGGGTAGGGAAAATGAGGAAACTGGTGAAATCCGAGTTCATCCCTTGTGGTTGGAAGGTTCCTAGGCGGAGGATGAGGCGCTCTTCCTCCAACCGTCGTGTTGTTGTGGTCTGGTGATGGAGGAGTCCAAAGACCTGCATATCCTTGGTGGAGTGGGAGGGGGAGTTGAAGTATTGAGCCACAGGGTGGTTGGGTTGGTTGGTCCGGGTGTCCCAGAGGTGTTCTCTGAAACGCTCCGCAAGTAGCCGGCCTGTCTCCCCAATATAGAGGAGGCCACATCAGGTGCAGAGGATGCAATAGATGATGTGTGTGGAGGTGCAGGTGAATCTGTGGCGGATATGGAAGTTTCCTTTGGGGCCTTGGAGGGAGGTGAGGGGGGAGGTGTGGGCGCAAGTCTTGCACCTCCTGCGGTTGCAGGGGAAGGTGCCGGGAGTGGAGGTTGGGTTGGTGGGGGGTGTGGATCGGACGAGGGAGTCACGGAGGGAGTGGTCTTTACGGAATGCTGATAGGGGAGGGGAGGGAAATATATCCTTGGTGGTGGGGTCCGTTTGGAGGTGGCGGAAATGACGGCGGATGATGCGCTGTACATGGAGATTGGTGGGGTGGCCAGCTCGCAGATACCTCCTCCTCCTGCCCCCTTGACCATGACCCCACCCCCCACCGCCAAACCATCATCTCCCAGACCATCCATAACCTCATCACCTTGGGGGATCTCCCATCCACCGCCTCCAACCTCATAGTCCCACAACCCCGCACCTCCCGCTTCTACCTCCCGCCCAAAATCCACAAACCTGACTGCCCCGGCCGACCCATTGTCTCCGCCTGCTCCTGCCCCACCGAACTCATCTCCGCATACCTTGACACCGTCCTGTCCCCCTTAGTCCAAGAATTCCCCACCTACGTTCGGGACACCACCCATGCCCTCCACCTGCTCCAGGATTTTCGCTTTCCCAGTCCCCAACGCCTTATTTTCACCATGGACATCCAGTCCCTGTACACCTCCATCCCCCATCATGAAGGACTCAAAGCCCTCCGCTTCTTCCTTTCCCGCCGTACCGACCAGTACCCTTCCACTGACACCCTCCTTCGACTGACTGAACTGGTCCTCACCCTGAACAACTTCTCTTTCCAATCCTCCCACTTCCTCCAAACGAAAGATCTTCGCAAGTGGCGAAGCAATTGCATTTCTCGTTTCCCAAAGCAGCCGAGAACAAATCTGGCCCAGGCCTGGCAACTTGTCAGTCTTAATGTTTGACAAAATTTTCAGCACATCAGCTTCCTCTATCTCTATCCATTCCAGCATGCACACCTGCTCTTCAAAGGTTTCATTCACTACAAAGTTCGTTTCTTTCGTAAAGACAGAAGCAAAAAACTCATTTAGGGCTTCCCCTACCTCCTCAGACTCCACACACAAGTTCCCTATGCTATCCCTGATCGGCCCTATTCTCTTTGACCATTCTCTTATTCCTCACATAAGTGTAAAATGCCTTTTTGTTCTCCCTAATCCGTTCTGCCAAGCTTTTCTCGTGCCCCCTCCTGGCTCTCCTCAGACCATTTTTGAGCTCCTTCCTCGTCTGCCTGTAATCCTCGAGAGCTGAGCTTGACCCTAGCTTCCTCCACCTTATGTAAGCTACCTTCTTCCTTTTGACGAGAAGCTCCACCTCTCTCGTCATCCAAGGTTCCTTTATCTTACCCCTTCTTGCCTGTCTCAGAGGGACATATTTATTCATCACTCGCAACAACTGTTCCTTAAACAGTCTCCACATGTCTATAGTGCCTTTACCATGGAACAATTGCTCCCAGTCCATGCTTCCTAACTCATGTCTAATCGCATCATAGTTTCCTCTTCCCCAATTAAATATCCTCCCATTTTGCCTAATCCTCTCCTTCTCCATAGCTATGTAGAATGTGAGGCAGTTGTGGTCACTATCACCAAAATGCTCTCCCACCACAAGATCTGATACCTGCCCCAGCTCATTTCCGAGCACCAAGTCTACAATGACCTCTCCCCTCGTCGACCTGTCAACGTACTGAGTTAGGAAACCCTCCTGAACACACCTTACAAAAACAGCTCCATTCAAATCTTCTGCTCGAAGGAGGTTCCAATCAAATTGGGAAAGTTAAAGTCACCCTACTACGTCCACACTTTTCCAAAATCTGCTGACCTATGCTTTCTTCAATCTCCCTGCTGCTATTGGGGGGGGCCTGTAGTAAACCGCTAACGAGGTGGCTGCTCCCTTACTGTTCCTAATTTCCACCCATACTGACTCGGTAGGCAGATCTTCCTCGACAGTGGAAGATTCTGTAGCTGTGACACCCTCTCTGATTAGTAGTGCTACACCCTCCTCTTTTTTCCCCCTCCCTATTCTTTTTAAATGCTCTAAACCCTGGAACATCCAGCAACCATTCCTGCCCCTGAGAAACCCATGTCTCTGTTATGGCCACAACATCATAGCACCAGGTACTGATCCATGCTCTAAGTTCATCACTTTTATTCCTGATACTCCTTGCGCTAAAGCAAACGCACTTTAACTGATCCCTTGGTTCCTTCCCAGGAAAATCCTTCCCACTTGCTGGTCTACCTTTTGTTATTGCCTCATCTGCATCAACTCTCACCGCCGGTACACAGCTCAGGTTCCCACCCCCCTGCCATACTAGTTTAAACCCTCTCGAACTACTCGAGCAAACCTTCCACCCAGGACATTGGTCCCCTTCCAGTTCAGATGCAACCCGTCCTTCTTGTACAGGTCCCACCTTCCCCAGAAGGCATCCCAATTATCTACATATCTGAAGCCCTTCCTCCTACACCAGCTGCGCCGCCACGTGTAAAGCTGCGCCCGCTCCCTGTTCCTCGCCTCGCTATCTCGTGGCACCGGTAGTAAACTAGAGAACACTACTCTGTTCGTCCTGCTTTGCAGCTTCCATCCTAACTCCCTGAAATCACTTTTTATATCCTCAATCCTTTTTCTGGCTATATCATTAGTGCCAATATGTAACACGATTTCTGGTTGTTCGCCCTCCCCTTTTAGAACCTTATACACCCGATCAGAGACGGGCCGGACCCTCGCACCAGGGAGGCAACATACCTTCCGGGAATCCCGATCCTGACCAAAAAATCTCTTGTCGATTCCCCTGACTATCGAGTCCCCTACCACGAGTACTTTTCTATTCTGTCCCCTTCTCTTCTTTGCCACAGCATCAGGCTCAGTGCCAGAGAACTGACTACCATGGCTTTCCTCTGGTAGGTCATTTCCACCCCCCCCCCCCAGCAGTATCCAAAACGGTATACTTATTGCTGAGGGGAATGTCCACAGAGGATCTCTGCACTGTCTGACTGTCCCCTTTCCTCCCCCTAACTGTAACCCATTTATCCTTATCCTGAGTCTTAGGAGTGACCAACTCCCGGTAACTTCTCTCAATTACCCCCTCAGCCTCCCGAATGATCCGTAGTTCATCCAGCTCCATCTCCAATTCCCTAACACGGTTTTCAAGGAGCTGGAGTTGGGGGCACTTCCCGCAGATGTAGCCAGCGGAGACGTGTGCCATGTCTCCCACCTGCCACATTCTGCAGGAGGAGCAAGCAACTGCCCTATCATCCATACCCCACTTATCTGAACACCCATTCAGTACTAAAGTAGAAAGTAGATTTTTCTGCTCCTCGGATGCTGCCTGAACTGCTGTGCTTTTCCAGCACCTCTAATCTAGATCTGGTTTCCAGCATCTGCAGTCATTGTTTTTACCACATTCGGGAAGTTAACCAAAAGAAACATTGAACACACAAGTTGAATTGTTTGCATAAGGAGCTGTCATTAACAGTTTGACATTTTGTATCCCATCAGAGCCAACATAATTTATAAGAAGCTTATTAACAGCTAAATAAATGCAGCTGATTGTTCTGTCAGACTGTCCTCACTTAATTCTGTTATGAAACCATGCTTTTATGAAAAAACAATCATTTTTGAAATTACCAGCAGGAAATAGTTTTTTTTAAAAAGAAGATTAAAGCCTCATTCCAATAACTTGGAATTATTGACCAAGTTAATTGCATATTTGCATCACTGTACAAGTATCTTCTACTTTCCAAAATTATTGAAATAGAGACATGTCTGCAAAGTTGCACCAGGAGCAATTGCCTTGAAAAAAAAGAATGGGGCACTCTCATATTACATTAACAAAGCATGGTCAACATGGGGTTCAACTGGGCAGAGATAAACAATTTGATGTAATTCTTGTGATATCAATTAAAAAGAAAATGAAAATAATCAAGAAACCAGGAAATTACCAATAGCTGCTTAGTGCTGTAGGCTTTGCTGTGGCAGTGCACAATATGTCCTGAATCTCTAGAATACTTGTCTGTTGGGCTACGCTACAATATCATGCTGTGATCCCAGCTGGTTTTATTACTGGATACATCAGATCTCAGACTGAAATTGGGCTTGATAAGTCATTATTGTTTTTCACTGAAACACCATAACAATGCTGAAGATTTGGTTTTAACAATAAAATAATAATTTATTAGGCAAAAGAAATAACAAAAAAACACATTAAACCAATAAAATTTAAATACGACACAAGTTTAAAGATTGTGAAACATCTGGTAAAGTACAATTCCATTCACTAAAGCAGTGCTCTGTTATAGGACTCATATTCTTCCTTTTCGTATCTATGGGGCTCTGTTAATTATAGCTACAATTTCCAGCCTCAAAAATCAGATAGGGTCTTCCTTGAGACTTCATAGGCTAAACATAGAATTCCTCACTGTCATGAAATATTTCTCATCTTGAACGTCCAAACTAGCTCTTTATACTAAGGTAATATATTTCTCAAGAGTATTAAACTATTTCCTTTTTTTAAGAGCAATGCTGTTTTTACATGCAACTTCAGCCAAGACATCTGCAGACCACTAAACTGAAATCCAGAAGCTTTCATCAAGCTATGAATGTTTCCCGCAAGAGAAGGAAAGAAAACTACTCACTGAGCTTCAAAGTGAAAGTCTGGTGCCCAACTGTTTCCATTGCTTGCTCTGGATGTAAGTTTGCTCGTTGAGCTGGAAGTTCATTTTGTGACGCTTCGTCACCATACTAGGTAACATCATCAGTGAGCCTCCGGTGAAGCACTGGTGTTATTGGCCGCTTTCTATTTATGTGTTTAGATTTCCTTGGGTTGGTGACGTCATTTCCGGCAGTGGTGTCATTTCTGCTTCCTTTTCTCAGTGGCCTTTTACCTCTGAGGAAAAGAACCGGAAATTACATCGCCAACATAGGAAATGACATCGCCAACCCAAGGAAACCTAAACACTTAAGTAGAAAGCGGGCCATAAAAGCAGTCCTTCACCAGAGGCTCACTGATGATGTTACCTAGCATGGTGATGAAACGTCTGAAAACAAACCTTCCAGCTCAGCGAGCAAACTTACATTATTTGCTGATAAAAACTCTCTAATGTAAACAGATTTCATTAGCCTCCACGAAATATCTATTTCAGGCTTTGTTTTTAAGAAATCACTATGGCTTTGGAAATACTTACTCTTAATCATTGAGTTGCTTCAGACACATAGACCAAACACCACTAGCTTAAATGCTAATTCTAAAGTAAATGAAATTAATATATAGATATTATGCACATGTCACATCTCAATATTAGTAGAGGTTTTCAAAAATTGATTTTCTATGGCTTCCCAATCCTATGTGTGAGACTGACAAGCTTCTGGAAAGAAATGAAAGATCCAACAACAATTATGCCTGCTTTCTCTAGAATTTAGAAGGTGATTTGATCAAAGTCTTCAAGATACTTACAGGGGAAGACAGGATAAAATTAAGATAAACTATTTCCATGGTTGGAGATTCCAGAACTCAGGAGCATAATCTAAAAATAAGGGCTAGACTGTTCATGAAAGATGTTAGGAAGCATCTTCCATACGTGAAGGGTAATACAGGTTTGGGACTATCTTCCACCAATGATATTTGATGCTGGATCAGTTGATAATTTTAAATCTGTGGCCGATAAAGTTTTGTATTCAGAGGTATGGGCCAAAGGCAGGTATATGAAGTTAGGCCATGATCTCATTGGATTATGGAATAGGCTCGAGGGGCTGAATGTATTACTCCTGTTCCCATGTTCCTAATCACTTGAAAAATGGCACTCTGGATGAGAGAGGAAATTCCAAGTCACAACTTAAGCAAGGTCTAACTAACTATGACTATATTGGGTCACTGGACAGTTGGAAAATGTTACATGACAAGCCAAATCTTTAAATAACTACCTTCTCTGCAGAAAAGGACACACAACTGTGTTGCTGATTGATTAACTGACTATATTTCTACCCTTTCTCCATTCAACTTGCAAGTTCAGCACGTCTGCTGATTTTGATTTTCCAGGTGCTACAGACAAAGATTTTGAAAGGAACACCACTCAATTTTGTTGCCTGCAGAAGAAGTATAGATAAATCACTTTAAGTGTCTCAATGTCACAAGCAGCAGGGTAACTGTGCCAGCCTGAAGCCAGCCAAATCGCTAACCTTCAAGTGTTGGGTACCTTTTAAATTTACTGGACTCTAAACTATTAATCGATACTCTGTCAATGATCTCTGCATGTGTGAATTTTGGGACTTCTTTATGTTTGTTCAGGGGGTGAGGGTGTTGCTGGCTACACCAGCATTTATTGCCCATCCCTAATTGCCCAGAGAGCAGTTAAGAGTCAACCAAATTGCTGTGGGTCTGGAGTCACCTATAAGCCAGACCAGGGTAAAGATGGCAGTTTCCTTCACTATGGGTTTTAGTGAACCAGATAGGCTTTTTTTAACAATTGGCAATGGTTTCATGGTCATCACCAGACTCTTAATTCCAGATTATTTTTGGTTGAATTCAAATTCCATTATCTGCCATGGTGGAATTACTTTATTCTGACTGGGTTAAGTAGAACAAAAAAAGCTATCCTATTTCTTATTTAAGACTCAAGAAATCTGTCTGATCATGTTTTTTTTGGTCACGCAAGTACACAGTTAAGCATGGAATTGGCAAGGACATCTGTTTTACTTGAAAAAAACACATGCTGCAACGAGGAGTCAAGAGGGAAGCCATTTGATGCTCCCTCAGATGAACATACCAAATCTCTTAACCATTTCCACACAGAATCTTCCATGAAATTTTCAATTGTAACAACTGATTGTAGAAATAGGTTAAGTTTCATTGCCAAACCATACGGCTGTTAATATTTATATCAACCCTGGATATGTCAATTATGTGGGCGTTGTAAATGGTTCACAATTTTCTCATGAAAGATTTATTAAAATTTCAGAAAAGAGTAGATGGGTAGATATTCCAGATCTGTCTCCTAGATCTTCATTTGGGTTGTTTCTCTTGATGTATATTATATGTCTGGTCCCCATCTTAATGCACAAGTCTGCGTCATTCATCGATTCTTCTGCTCCTCGGATGCTGCCTGATCTACTGTGCTTTTCCAGCAACACACTCTTGACAAGGAAATGGAGACAACCCATTTATATGTATCTTAAATTATTGCTAGTTGTTTAGAGGAGTTAGCAAATGTTTGCTTCAGTGGAATATTTCATTGCAAAATAAGTGCAACTAGTTATTTATGCCAAATAAAATGGAGCCAGATTTTTGAGTTTTTCTGTATTCCGAAGACAGAAAAATAGCTAATCAGAATTTGGAAAGGATAGTTTCTGAAGAGGTCACTGGACTCAAAGCATTAACTCTGTTTCTCTCTCCACTGATGCTGCCAGACCTGCTGAGTTTCTGCGGGGATATCTGGTTTTGTTCCTGATTTCCAGTATCTGCAGTTCTTTGTTTTATACGATATTGGATAATCAATCCTGGGTTATCCAGGTTAAACCTGCGTTCCATTTGTTTCATAAAAGTAATTTCAATCCAACCCTGCTTCTCAGAAAAACCTAAAGAGACTGGGTGAAAAGCTGAAATTCCACCATTGCCACCCATTCCAGTTCCACGCTTTATTGAAATCTGTGGAGAGTAAGATTGTGCTGCATGGAAAACTGCTCAACCCAATCCTACGGATTTCCTGCTGAATGAGTTAGTTAAAACCACTTACAAGGTTTCGCATATGGAAATGAACTGGTGTGCTGTTTAAAAAAAATTGGCACCGCAAATTGTTTATCAACTGTTGGCGGGGGTGGATTAAGTCTCATTGTCAAAGCAAGCGGTTGTGTCTCGCTTCCATACTGTTAACAATTATATCAACCCCAGATTTTATCAGAAATCAAACTTTGTGGTTGAAATTTCTAGATGGCAACAAAGTTGGCTGTTTGCAACATTAACTCGTTTGATTCAGCAGGGCATCAACATATAATTACTGAATCTATGAAAAGAAAGAGGCTGGTGCTACTTTTATCTCTGCAAAGACAAATCATTTTGATGAAGGACTCAATAGGGTCAAAGCCCTCAAAGCAGGTTCCTGAGGTCAGTGGAGACTGACAAAGTTGCAGTATTGGATTAGGATTCTTGGACATCTTCCAAAATATCTCTGGAGATGACGGAACAGTTGCAAGCAGTTGTTACCATCAAAAAGTAAAAAGGAGAGAGCAGAGGTTGTCAGAATTGTCATGCTATTTAATTTATTTCTATAACTAATGAGACTGCTTCTTCAAAATGTCATCTGTCCTTCAACTCAGAGTAAATCACATTACTGTACTTGGTCGATTGAAAGGAATTGTATGGAGCTGTGTAAGAGACTTATTCTGAGTGGTTGACAGGTATTTGGCTTAGTTCTGGGTCCTTTCGTAGTCTCAAATATGGGCCTGATTGTCCTGTTTAAATTAAAGTCTCCCAGTTGGTAGAGTGTGTGCTGAAGGGTTGTGACTCTGTATTTGTAACCAACTATTTTGAACTCCTCTTCTCAACTATTCTTGGTGACACAGCATGACACATACTAATTCAGTGGCTCACCAACCTGAGATGAGGCGAGACAAAACCTTGGTGTATGAGCTTTTCTTTGTGAACAACACAGATACTGAAACAGTCCATTTCCCAATGTAGCAAGACGTGGACAACATTCTGGCTTGGACTAATAAATGGCAAATGGGGAGACAGTGGTATTATCATTAGTCTGTTATTTGAGACACCCTGGTAATGATCTTGTGGTGTACATAGACTAGTCCTAGTTCGGGATAGACATTCTGCAGACCCATCCTTAGGTCGGTTTATAAAGGGTCCAGTGATGATTTCCAATATGGAGGGAACTCATAGTCAACGAGTTCCATGGGAAGATTAGTTAGTGATTCCCTTGTGGGCCTTGTAAGTGTTATCATGGGTTAATTTGGCAGTGGGTTCTTAAAGTAAAAACGCATCTGAGTGCTTCCCTAGTGGGGACTTCGCTTTGGGACAGGGAGAGGGGCTAGAAAGGAAAAGTGGAATCTGCTTGTGCTGAACTACAGATTTACAATAATGCCCTTGTAAATCTCTGAAAGCCTTTTGCTGCCTAATTCAACATATGGACAATGGTCTATTAAACAGCTTGAGTGTTCTACAGTGAGTAACTAATCTCTTGACTACTCAAAGCCTGTTCACTGTCTACAAGTCTTAACTCAGGAGGAATACTCTACATTTGCCTGGATGAATGCAGCTCCAAAGCTGTAAAGAAGCTCAGTGCCATCTAAAATGAAATAGTCTACTTGACTGTCATCCTATCCACCACCTTCAACACTTACTCCCTCCACCACAGATGCACAGTGGCAAGATATACGGCAATAATTCACCCAGGGTCCTTCAACAAAGAAGGTCAACAGCAATAGATGTGTACCTCCTGAATATTTCCCTCCAAGCCACACACCATCCTGACTTGGAATTTTATCACTTTTCCTTCTCTGTTGCTGGGTCAAAACATCCTGGAGCATCCATCCCAGCAGCTCTGCGGGTCTTGTTACATCAAACAGATTGCCATTCAAGAAGGCAACTCACCACTGCTTTCTGAAAGGCAAATAGGGACGGTCAATAAATGTTGTCCAATGCCTACTTCCCATTAAAGTATAAACAAAACATGACTGCAATCTCAACTGCTAGGAATCAAATTATTACCAATTGACTCCTCATACAAACTGTATTGTACCAAAGCAAACATTTTTATTGTTGATATGGACTTTAATTTTAGAAAGCAATTCACTTATCTGTGGAGATATCCTGATCTCATTTGAGAGGTTAGCCTTTCGTATATATGGGGGAAAAAAAGACTAGCTTTGGGCAAAGCTCCCAGTAAAGCTGCAAATATACAACTGTGTTGTCAATATATCTCCCTGTGTGAAGTTGTATCCCTCATGTGTTGCCAAGGTCAAAGTGATCTCTTGACTAGCTCCAAGCTGCTGAAGCCAGTTATGAACTCCATCCTGAGACACAGAGATATCATTCTGAGAGTCTAGAGTGTGCCAAGAACTGCTGTCATTGCTGTCATACTCTGACCAAAAACATATCAGGGAGGTCACAGCATCTTTCTTGAGGACTTTAGGATGCTAAATGCCTTGGGTTAGGGAGTTCAGGAACAGGGCAAGAGGAATGGTAGCATGATGGTTCAATGTTAGCACTGCTGCCTCACAGTATCAGGAACTTTGGTTCGATTCCACCCTTGGGCAACTGTCTGTGTGAAGTTTTCACATTCCCCCTGTGCCTGTATGGGTTTCATTTGGGTGCTCATCCCACGGTGTAAGTTTGTGCAGGTTAGGGTTGATTGGCCATGCTAATTTGCCCATAGTGTTCAGGGATGTGCAGGCTAGGTGAGTTAGCCATGGGAAATACAGGGTTACAGGGATAGGATAGGGGGGTGGATCTGAGTAGTATGCTCTTCAGAGGGTCGGTGTGGACATAATGGGCCAAATGGTCTGCTTCCACACTGTAGAGATTTTAAGAATTGTTCTGGGAAGTGAAAAAGCAGCAACACAAAACTGAAGAGCAGGGATCCATAGTGGGTCAGCCCAGGTACTGATACATTGATCACCTAAAGGAGAAATAGTGGTGGGTTCAGAAATGTGAACAGCAGATTGTTGACTCCACTCAGGCTGTCTAGTTTTGTAAAACTTGTTTTTTTCTCTCTCTCTTTACAGTCATTCAGAATCAGGGAGGCAAACATTCAGTGATTCTCTTTTAAGTAGCAATAAGGTTGTGACTAAAACACAATCACAAGATCATATGGACAAATGTATCAAGACATTTTAACTTAATCCCAGTAAGAAATTATTGCACTAATCAATTCATAATCATGCCTACTTGCTATCGTTATCTTCGAGACCAAGATAACATTTATTAGAACAAGTGTGAGTCTATAGATTTTTGTCAATTAAAGTTTAGTGGACGTAGGTGAATGTGGAATTTGAAATATAAACAGACCACCATGCTCTTATTGAAAGATTTCCATCTGCTTCTAGTTTGTATGTTTATTTTCATCTTACATCTCCTCATCACTGTCCTAAAAGATGATCTCTAATTTTTAAACAGTGCCTCTCAGTTCTAGACTCCCCCATAAAAGAAAACATCCTTTCCACATCCAAAACTGTCAAAACTGTTCAGGGTCTTATAAATATCAATCAAATCACCTCTCACTCCAACCTTACATCCTTACTTTTATGTTCAGTTCCTCATGTTAGCCTTCTCAATTATTTGTAGCTGTAGACTGGGTGGTTATACATACTTCTAATATTATTTAACTTAGGGCTTTGGAATTTTGAATTGGTGAGATATTGTTCATCTGTGTATCTGAAGAGTTAATGATTAACTTGAAGGTATTTCTGTAGCCATAGTGATTTCTTTTAAAGCGTGTGCAGGAGTACCTTTGAGAACTGATGGGTTTTTCGTTACATTTGGAGGATTTATGTCTAAGCAATGTAAACGATTGTGCTCAAGATAAATTGGCAGCGGTCCATCAGGTGGTCATTCCAACTTTGATTTGTAATGAAAGGTTATGAATATCTTAACAAAATTCAAATGGCAGGTCACTTGGGTATTAGGGAAATACAGACTAAAATAATAAAATGTTTTTATTGGCCAGAATAAGAGAAATAAGGAGTCAACGTTTGTCGGACATACCTTACACGTCCATCTAAAGGGGAAAACCAAGCTCTCAACCGAATCTAAGTCTTCAATTCCAATATGAGCTTTTGAAGAATTGTTTAACAGGATCTTGATAGATTGTGTATAAACCCTACCTAATACCAGGAATGGGAAGCAGTATCTTTTAACAAACATGGCTTTTCCACAAGATTTCCTGAATCAACACCTTTAGGAAAAAAATACTGCTAAAGTGGTAATGGACCCATTAGTTCAATTTCATACAAGATATGGGTTACCCAAAGAAATGCGTAAGTTCAAAGATTAAATTTTTGTCAAAAATATTCAAAGAAATTATGACTAGCTTGGGAATTAAACAATTCACACCTGCCAACAAAAATGACATTGAACTTTGATCATGATTAGAGCTTATTTCCAAGAATGTCCTAACGATTGGAATAAGAGAATTCCTTTATTACTCTTTGCCATGAGGAATGTTCTGAATGAATCCAAAGTGCTGTGGGCTAATATATGGACATGAGGTGAGACGGTCACTTAAATTAAGTAAAACAAAAACTTGATAACCCAAAGGTCAAAAATGATACTTTCAATCTATGTTTGTTTTTATTCTATTTTATTTCTATTATTTTGGAAAATAAACTTCTGTTTTATTGTTAAAATCAGGTCTGCAACATATTGACTTATGCTTCAATGAGAGGCCACCTCAGAATCAAATGAAAACATTTCACAAGTTTTCACACTATATTCCATCTGCCATGTTTGGCCATGAACATAAACCATCACATCTATCTGCAATGATGTCCTCTCTGCATCATGCTTTTCCATCTATCTTTGCAGTGAAAGGCCAAGTAGATTTTGTTTTTTAACACTGAATCCAGTTGAAAACATAGACATTTATTAGATTACAATGTAGTTTGATCTTCTCTGCTAAAGTAATTATGTATTTTATAAATAGCTAAGTCTTTTGTTTAATGATTTGGAGATGCCGGTGTTGGATTTGTGTGTACAAAGTTAAAGCTCACAAAACACCAGGTTATAGTCCAACAGGTTTAATTGGAAGCACTAGCTTTCGGAGTGCCGCTCCTTCATCAGGTGGTTAAGGAGCGTCACTCCGAAAGGTAGTGCTTCCAATTAAACCTGTTGGACTATAACCTGGTGTTGTGTGATTTTTTTCTTTTGTTTAAAATACAAAACTGGTGTCTGCAAATTGATTATTTGCAATGTCTGGGATTGATCATTCAATAGTCTGGTTAGTGTGGAATATAGGTGAATTAATGTTATTTCTGCAATTATAAGTTCTGAGACAGAGGATTGTTTCTCGGCTAAGAGCTGAGTTAACAAGAATGGGAACTACATAGAGGAAGTATATAATCCGTTAAAAAATGGAATGTCAGCATGAGACGTGATTACAAAACAATGGTAGAAATACAGGCACGAGATAAAATGCTGTGAGGAGAGGCCTATATAAACAGTAGATTTCCCACTTGTACAGAGAAACAAGAACAAACCCCAATTAAAATGGCTTAGTGATAAGATGCTGTGAGGGGCAGCGCAGATGGAGGGAGTAGATAATGGTAAGCAAAGGATGGGATGACGTCAAACAACCTTATGGGAGCCAGAGATAGGCATTTGTCACGGACAAGGCCAGATAAACAGAAGTTGTGGGATAGGTTTTAGGGAAATGAGTGATGAAAGCGGAGGGGGGGGGGGGGGGGGCAAACAATGAAATAAGAAAAAATATATGGGAACTCAAATTGTATAAATTTCGAGAGTTTGTTGGATTTGATGTGTATTTGTCATTGCCTTACCTGGCATTAGACATTGCACCCACTTGCAAGTGTACAAATAAAGGACCCTACTGGTTCAGATTTATGTCTCAGACTGCAATTGTTTAGTGAGTGAGCTTTGTTTCTCACAATTGGGGGCTCGTCCGGGATTTTCTTCCATCGCTGGGGGGAGTGGCTGGCCTTGGACACTGGGAAGATGCGTCCCATTCCCCATTGAGGAGCGGTCTCGTGTCCCAGTTTGGTCTGCTCCCTTGGGCGACTGGTACGAATCCCACAAGAGAGACATCTGAATCTGACAGTGACGGGAGGTTGATAGACAATACGGCAAAAAGGGGCCAGGCAACTCTGTGCACAGACCAAGGTAGGAAAATTGACTTTTAAGTATTGCCTTGGTGGCCGGGATTGAGTTTTAGTAGTTAATAAGGGACTAACGAAGGAATTCAATATGGATTGTGCTGTGGGTAAGGAAAAAGCCTCCGGAAAAACAAAGTAAGGAAAAGGCAATGGAAATGGAGGTGTGGTCCCTTACAACATACCTCCAGAAAGTCCATTGGGCAGGATGTTGTGGAATTGGCAAAATAATACTTGTACAAGGGAGAAAGATGATTAAATATTGTTGCTTTGTATGGACTAAGGAATCCATTCTTCGTCCCGCTGTCTTCTGGCCAAAGTACAGATCGGACGAAGACTGGGTTTGTAAATATCTGAATTTATATGTCAATGTGCGAGAGAGAGAGAGAATGAAAAGAGCTGTACAGCTGGTAGGAAGTTTAACCCTTTGTGATTTGGTTTGAGTGAACATTTGTTTGTTGGTGATTGAATGTTTGTGTTTTATTCCCTGGAGCTTGAGTTCCAGGACTGTTTTGAATCTGATTTTTATTATGGAAACTCAACATGATTTCTTTTAAGGTCAGGGATTCTATCGAGATTATGAAAAAAACAGATAACTCCTGTTCTTTTTTCAGATCATGACTGCCTTACTATCAGTTTCTAACTAATCTCTTTTATCTTTACATAAAAGCGATTTATGGAGGACAGTTGAAGTTTCAGTTCAACATTAGATTGTAGTAAAAGCAAAATTCTATGGTTAATATCTGTGACCTTGGAATCAGCCGTTGTTCATGCATTAGAAGTTTTTTTTAAAAAAACTTGAATAGACAAATTCTTTTAAGGCAGCTCTGATTATTTTACGACTTATAGTATTGTAATTGAGCAATGATTGGTCAGGACTATTTAAGAAAACTAATTTTGGATTTAAATTAAAGGACCAAAACTGGGTAATTACAGTGAATTTCAAAATTGGGAACTGTATGCATTTTGCATTTTAAATATTAAATACTGAAGAAATGAACGTAAATATATAAATATATTTATAAGGTAGGAACAGGCTTTAAAGGTTAGTCAAGCATGAATTGATGTTTGAAGTTTTAGATTAGATTACAGTGTGGAAACAGGCCCTTCGGCCCAACAAGTCCACAACCGACCCGCCGAAGCGAAACCCACCCATACATTTACCCCTTACCTAACACTACGGGCAATTTAGTATGGCCAATTCACCTGACCCTGCACATCTTTGGACTGTGGGAGGAAACCGGAGCACCCGGAGGAAACCCACGCAGTCAGTCGCCTGAGGCGGGAATTGAACCCGGGTCTCTGGCACTGTGAGGCAGCTGTGCTAACCACTGTGCCACCGTGCCGCCCAGTTATGGGGAGCTAGAAATATTGCAATATTTCTTTTAAAAGAAAAAGGGGAAGAACGTAACGACTTATCCCCTTCGGGAGGTACCAATAGGGGACAAAGAGATTGGGTTTGTAAGTGCCCCCCTCACCAGTGGGGAGGTCAGAACATTTAAAAATGAAATGAAGGTCCTGGTTGAGGATCCGGTGGGGTTGTCTGAACAAATTGATCAATTTCTGGGGCCCAGTCTGTATACCTGGGCGGAGTTAATGTCTATTTTGAATATACTATTTACTGGGGAAGAAAGGGGACTTATACGAGGAGCTGCCATTAAAATATGGGACAGGAAACACCTGATTGGAGATGGGGATGCTGGACAGGGAGAGGTGAAGTTTCCCCTCAGAGACCCCCAGTGGGAAAACCAAAACCCGGTGCATAGAGAAGAAATGAGGGAATTGAAAGACCTGATTCTAAAAGGAATAAGAGAGGCAGTTCCAAAGTCACAGAATTTGACTAAAGCCTTTGAAGTTAGACAGGAGAAAGATGAGACTCCCTCAGCTTTCTTGCAAAGATTAAGGGACTCAATGCGGAAATATTCTGGAATGAACCCTGAGGACCCAGTGGCACAGGGTCTTTTGAAAGTACATTTTGTGACAAAAGCATGGCCAGGCATACAGAGAAAGATACAGAAGATAGAAGGGTGGAGTGAAAAACCATTAGATGAATTGTTAAGAGAGGCACAGAAAGTGTTTGTAAAGAGGGAGGATGAGAGACAAAAACAGAAGGCGAAAATGATGGTAGCTACGGTTGATGAGGTAGTTAAGAAAAGAATGGAACCAATAGTGAGCAACCGGAGTGGCGGGTGGCAGCATGTAGGACAGAGAGGAAAGGGGAGAGGGAGAGGGAGAGGGAGAGGACAAGGGGGAGCATTTGATAGAGGGTTTGGGTGACAGGGGCAGAGATGGAAGTCTCCACAGGCAGGATGTTATTATTGCGGAAAGATAGGGCATTTTAAGGGAAGAAAGGGCAATTCCGCTTATGAATTTTGATGAAGAATAGGGGTGTCAGGGGTTCCTGCCCTCGGGGGCCCACCAGGAACCCTAGATAAACTTGAAGGTGGGACCCTGTAGGGAAGAGGTAGTCTTCCTAGTAGATACGGGGGCAGCACAGTCATCGCTGAATTTTAAACCAAAGAAGGTAGAAATGTCGACACGGTCAATTACTGTTTCGGGGGTAAAAGGCGAAGGATTTACTGTTCCAGTATTTAAACCTATGATGATAGAAGGTCCAAAGGATAGGGTCATAAGGGAACTGCTGTATCTCCCTGATATAGGAAGTAACTTACTGGGGAGAGACTTAATTATCCTTTTAGGACTGGAGATTGGAATTCAGGAAAAAGAATTAGTTGTACAACTGGCAATGTTGACAGAGGATGTGGAAAGAGAGATAGACCCTATTGTATGGGCTAGGGAAGGGAATCGTGGAAAACTACAGATCCCTCCCCTTTTAATAAATTTAAAACGGAAAGGGGACGTTGTCTGTGAGCAACAATACCCTATTCCCATAGAAGGTAAACGACGACTGCAGCCAGTAATTGCAGGACTGATTAGAGATGGACTGTTGGAGCCATGTATGTCTCCTTATAATACCTCAGTTCTACCAGTGTGGAAATCTGATGGAACTTATCAATTAGTGCAGGATTTGAGAACATTACATCGAATAGTACAGATCAGGCATCCAGTGGTACCAAACCCCTATATGTTGTCAAGTAAGATCCCTCATGAATACAGATGGTTTAGTGTGATAGATTTAAAGGATGCCTTTTGGGCTTGTCCCTTGGCGGAGGAAAGATTTGGGACTATCCCCCTATGAAATCTTATTTGGATTACCTTATCTGGGAACGAATGGAGAATTGCCAATTCCCGAAACTAAAGATTTGTTTTTAAAGAAGTATATACTGGGCTTGTCCTCCTCTTTATCTTTCCTCAGAAAACAGGGACTATTGGCACAGACTCCGCCCCTTGAATTCACTGTTCACCGCATCCGGCCAGGAGATTGGGTCTTAGTAAAATCATGGACAGAGACTAAATTGCAGAGGGATATGTGCAATTGTACAAGTGGCAATTCCATTTACCTTGGCATTTGAGAAGGAAAAGATCGTAGGGAAAAAGGGAAGGGGTAAGAGATTACTGTTAGATACTTCTTTTGATGACAGGATTTATCTCGACTCGGTAGGAGTCCCTAGGGGAGTACCTGATGAATTCAAGGCTCGTAACCAGATTGCAGCAGGCTTTGAGTCAGCTCTCTTTTGGTGGGTAACAATTAATAAAAATGTAGATTGGATAAATTACATTTTCTATAATCAACAGCGATTTATAAATTATACAAGAGATGCGGTAGTCGAAGCAATTTGGGGGGGGAACCTATGAGATACAATTAAATGAAAGCAAATGGGAAGGATTTCGTGGGCTGTTGTTTTCGAATTAGTGTAGGACAGGGAAAACGGATAGAATTACTGGGTAATGAGATACAACCCTTCACCCCTCATATTTCAGCTGCAGACAGGCTCCCACAGTTTCTCAAGGAAGGATAAAGTAATTTGTGTCAATGCAGTCATAAAGTCATACTGCATGGAAGCAGACCCTTCAGCCCAACCAGTCCATGCCGACCAAGTATCCCAAACTGAATTACTCCCATTTGCCGACATTTCGCCCATATCCCTCCAAACCTTTCCTATCCATGTACCTATTCAAATGTTTTTTGAAATGTTCTAACTGTACCTGGATCTATCACTTCTGGCAGATTATTCCACATAAAAACCAACCTCTGTGAAAAAAATTGCCCCGCTGGCTCCTTTTAAGTCTTTCTCCTCTCACCTTAAAAATATGCCCCTTAGTTTTGAATACCCTCACCCGAGGGAAAAGACTTTTGCTATTCACCTTAACTATGCCCCTCATGATTTTATAAACCAGCCTCTCAGTAATTTTCCATCAGTGGGCTTTTGTGTTTAAGCCCTTACATCCTCACTCTGTTTGATAATGTCAGGCTGTTCTTGTCTTTTATTTTGCTTTATTTTGCCCTTTAGTGTCATCTGCAAATTCAGCTACTATGCCTTTGCTTCCATGTTATAAAATGCTGACCCCTGCAAGACTCCATTCTTCATATTTTGTCAGTCAGTAAGCGATTCATTTATGAATGCTGTCTGCTTTTCTGCCAGCTAGCCACATTTCTGCCTACCTGCCTTCCTGACTTAGAGAGCTAATTTTTAGCCAGAGTCTAGGAAACTTTGGAAAATGAATGCCCAGGCATTTACTACTTCATGAAGCATCCCTTTTAAAACCCTCAGGTGAAATCCATCAGGGCCTGAGTATATTGTTAGTATCCATTTCGATCAGTTTTCACAGTGTTGCTTCACTATTGATTGTCATTTCACCAGGTACCTCTCTCCCTTCCAACTCCTGATTTCTATCTATTATGGGAATTTTTTTGTATCCTCTACAGTGAAGACAGAAGAAAACAAAACCATTCCTCCATATCTGCAGGGTCCCATTCCTGAGAACCCTTGCAGTGCTCTTTAGAAATAGGTTAAAGATATTACAGGTGTGCAATTCCTGTCCGCGGATGTTGAATTTTGCCAATACTTACTTTTGACACAGGTAGGTGAAATTCATAATTTCGCAGATAAACAGAATTTGCCGTATTTGATATTCAATTCAATATTTCCTTTTTAACTCCCCACTCTTATTCGTTAGAGAACCATGGAGATATGGAGAAACATCTTCTGCCAGAGACTGGTGAATCTGTGGAATTCAATGCCTGGTCATTGAGTATATTTAAGATGGAGGTAGAGACATTGTCAAGGGGATCAAGGGTTACAGGGAAAGAATGGGAGAATGAGCTTGAGAAACCTATCAGCCATGATTGAATGGCAGAGCAGACTCAATGGGCTGAATGGCCTAATTTCTGCTCCTGTGTTTTATGGTTTAATGGTCTAACAATCACTTCAATCATTCTTTTCCTTTTTAACTCCTGTTATTCGTTTTTACATTCCTAACTAGCTTTCGGCACATACTTTAATTTTTCCTCCTGCTTAATTTTTAGTCATTCTCTGTTCTTTACATTTTGTCTATTTATATGACCTGCTCTCAGTTTTGCCCTAAGTTGATTATTTCCTTAATTCCTTTAAATAACCATGGATGGTGGGCCCTTCTCCGTAAATTCTTTTTATAGTCAGACATATATATTCTGAAATATCCCCATATCCATCTGTATATCTATCACCTATTCCTTAGTCTAGTATCCCTGTTCATTTCAGCTAGCCTCCTTAGTTGCTCTTCTTTAAGCTTCAAATAGTTGTCTTGGATTCACACTGAAGGGTCTGTTTCCGTGCTGTACATCTCTATGACTCTATGACTGTTCTCTCATTCCAGCTGGATGTAAAATGCAATCATTTTGTGGTCACTTCTGCCTAAGGTGCCTTTATTCGGAGGTCCTCAATAAATCCTGTCACATTGCACAATACCAAGCCTAATGTAGCCTGCTCTCTGGTTGGTTCCAGAATGTGCTGCTGTAAGAAACTGTTTCAAAACCTCTCATTAAGGCTACAATTGCCAATCTAATTTACCCAGTTTATTAAGATCACTTATATTTATTGATAGACTTCTATCAAAAATAACCACTACATTTTCTTGTATAATCCATCCCACTACTGGTAGTTACTGTTAGCAGGCCTCTAGATCACTACCACAAGTAACTTCTTTCCCCTACTATCCTTCATCGCCACCCAAACTGATTCCACACCGTGATCTTCTGAACTGAGGTCTACTCTAAATATTACATTAATGCCATCTTTGATTAGGAATGCTGGCCTCTGCCTTTATCTACCTTCCTATTCTTCTTGAGCATCCTAAATCCCCTCAATATTCAGAACACAATCACATTTCTGGAGTGACCATCAGATCATACTTATTCACTTCAATGGGTGATTTCAATTCATCAACTTTGTTATGAATACTTACAACTTCAGATAGAAAGCTATTGATTTTGATTCTTTTCATTATCTTTGTATCAGTCTTGGCTTCTGGTGCATTCATATGCTTTATCTCTCTGCCCCCCTCTACCATTCTCAGAGCTTCATTTTCCACACTCTAACAGAAGAATATATTGTATATATTTGGGTAACAGTCAATGTCATGTGAAAGTTGACCCCTTATCTTTGGCCAAATAATCTGGATTTTCCATATTCCTCATATAAAAGTCAACCCTAGTTCTTCACAGATAATAGATCAACCTATACTCTGTTCCTGGTCTTACAGTCAGCCAGTTTTTCAGCTCTGCTCCTGGTCTTTAAATCCATTGCGGGTATTCATAATTACCATAATTAACTTTTTTTATTACATTACTTACAGTGTGGAAACAGGCCCTTCAGCCCAACAAGTCCACACCAACCCACCGAAGAGCAACCCACCCAGACCCATTCCCCTACACCTAACACTACAGACAATTTAGCCTGACCAATTCACATGACCTGCACATTTTTGGACTGTGGGAGGAAACCCACACAGACACGGGGAGAATGTGCAAACTCCACACAGACAGTTGCCTGAGGCAGGAATTGAACCCAGGTCTCTGGCGCTGTGAGGCAGCAGTGCTAACCACTGTGCCACCGTGCCACCCAATCAATTCAGGATCAATTGGGCTTCTGCTAATGATACTGTATCCATTTTGACGTGCATGAATTGCAGCCTCTCAAAAATAGTATCTATGTAATAGTTGACCCCTTAAATTTAACTTTAAAAGTAGTCACAAAAATTCAACTACTACTCAAATATATAGGGTAACAACAAGGCACAGGAGTAAGCAATTCAGCCCCTCAAGCATGTTCCTCCTGTTAATACGATCATTGCTGATCTCATCTTAACCTCAACTCCACTTTCCTGCCCGCTCTCCATACCCTTTCAACCCATGACTGATTAAAAGCCCTTCCTGATGAAGGGCTTTTGCCCGAAACATTGATTTTCCTGCTCCTCGGTTGCTACCTGACCTGTTATGCTTTTCCAGCAGCACTCTCATCTTGATTAAAAGTCTGTCTGTCTCCTCCTCACACTTAATCGCTGTGCCAGCACCCACCCTACTCTGGGGTAGTAAATTCCACGGATTCCTGACCTTTTGTGAGAAATGATTTCTCCTCATCTCTGTTTTAAGTCTGCTAGCCCTTATCCCAAAATGGTGACCTCTCGTTCGAGCTTGTCCTACAAGAGGAAACATCATGTCTAAGTGTACCTGCTCACTCATTCCACCGTCCCACCACCCTGTTTAGTCTATCGCTCTCTTTATTTCCCAATTATTCCATTCTCGCGAATCCCAGTCCCATTATGTTTCAGATGGAAATGTCTCAATAGTGAGAAACTCACTTTTCCCAGGACCCATGTTAGTGTCCAGCAAATTGGAACCAGCTTCTCCTACATCAGTACTTTGCTAATATTATTTATTATATGCCAATTTGAATGTGGCCCAGGCCAATAAAGCAAAGATTGTTACCTTTGAGATTCAGCTTCTCAATTCAGCATACACCCTCAACAGAACCTCTTTCCTAGTTCTACCTATATCATTGGTACTAACTTGGACCACAGTCAGTGAATCCTTGCCTTCCTACAACAAGTTATTTTCCAGCCCACACCAGATGTCCACTGGATAGATAACATAGCCACATTGACTCATTGTTACAGAGAACAATGTTGATTCCCCTCACTATACTGTAACCCACTACCATTACATTCCTTCTTACTCTCCCTTGCACTTGAATAGTTTCTGTATCACAGTGCCATGTGCAGTTAGCTCATTCACCCACAGCCCTCACTCTCAGCCAAATACCTGAATAACATTGACATGCTGCATCTAAGCAAGTTTTGTATGTTTAAAAATAACAAGGGAATTGCATAACACATGTTCCAGAATATCGTGAATTCTAAAGCTGAAACACAAAACCGCCACCAATAATAATTAGATAAAATATTTGCCAGTTTAAAAAGCATAAAATGAAATCACATGGCAGTCACAAATTGCTTGAGTAAATTACTGGTTTGTTTCTTTTGGATTCTGTATAGCAGAATTATTACACTTTCAAACACATCACTGTGGCATGAATCCATATCTATTTGATAGAAATAACCAATATATTTGTTTCATCTGAACTGAAATTTTAACCAAGAACATTTTTGACAGCTAATCTTTGAGGAACTATAATGTTTTGAAAGATGAGTACTTCTATTTTACAACTTACATGGTGCTCTGCCACACAGATGAGTAAAATCCTAATCTTCCAGACCATGGCAATTCCATAAAAGAAATGCAAGGTTTTATCATTTATCCTACCTAGAATTCTCCTTATATGGATTACTGTATCCCTGCAGTGTAGAAGCAGGCCTTTCTGGCCCATCAAGTCCACATCAACCTTCCAAAGAGCAGCCTACACAGACACCACCCCATCCTATCCTATCCCTGTAATCCTATGGCCAATTCACCTAACCTGCGTATCTGTGAAGGAAACTGGAGAACCCAGAGAAAACCCATACAGAGATGGGGCGAATGTGTAAACTCCACACAGGACAGTCACCTGAGGGTGGAATCGAACCCAGGTCTCTGGCATGTAAGGCAGCGCTGAAACATTGTACTGCCCCACATTTTTTGTCTGAGTTCATCGTGTATTTAAAAAGAAAATAAAGTATTATGGCTATGGGGAAAATTAAATGGGAGTGTGCAGTTTAACTTGCTTGAACTTTCAAAGATCTAGAATTGGGCTGAATGGCCAAAAAGATTCCATGCTCAGAGGCTTAAACCTTTGGAGAATCCATTTCAAAAAAGAAGCACATTTTCCATCATTCTGACGTGGTCTAGTACTGTTTATTATTCATCTTTATAAAGTCATTAACTCTGTGTTTACATTTCTACAAAATATTATGAAGGCAACTTGATAAACCTGTAGATTGTGAGCGTGGAAAACATATTTTCTTCAGTTAACCTGATTGGCTTTAAGCAGAGAATTTATTAGAGAGAATTTACAGTTGTACATTTTTCAGAAAGGAAATTTACAATTCCTGAACCCCTGTGAGTTACATAATGAGCAACTGATCCAGGTGTAATGTGAAGAGGAATTTTATAATTCTCCATTTCTAGGGATCCTTCAGCCGTAATCGGAAAGATTGCTTTTATTTTTTAACTTCACTCATTTCCTCCAACCAAAAAACAGCTGATTCAGAAATCTATACAAGTTATGGCTACTCATCACTCTTTGTAGAATATTTGGTCCAGTCTTTATTTCAGTTCCAAACTTTTTCCAGTTTGCATCCTTCCCTGAGCAATATGCAATCCATTTCTGTCTCTCTGTTTATTTCCTCAATTTCACCATCTCCATTTCTGGGAAGAGACCGTCAACCAATATCTGCTGTCAGTCAACTGACTGCTACAGATATCTTTGTTGTGTAATGTGAAAGCTGGATGTTGAAGGATACAACTGGAGCCAATCCATTTATACATTTATGGTCTTTTGTTACAGCTACCTAGACTACACCTCCTCCCACCCTGCCCCCTGTAAAAACGCCATCCCATATTCCCAATTCCTTCGTCTCTGCCGCATCTGCTCCCAGGAGGACCAGTTCCAAAACCGTACAACCCAGATGGCCTCCTTCTTCAAGGACCGCAATTTCCCCCCAGACGTGGTCGACAATGCCCTCCACCGCATCTCTTCCACTTCCCACTCCTCCACCTTTGAGCCCCACCCCTCCAACCGCCACCAGGACAGAACCCCACTGATCCTCTCCTACCACCCCACCAACCTCTATGTACAGCGTATCACCGCCGTCATTTCCGCCACCTCCAAACAGACCCCACCACCAGGGATATATTCCCCTCCCCTCCCCTATTAGCGTTTTGAAAAGACCACTCCCTCCGTGACTCCCTCGTCAGGTCCACACCCCCCATCAACCCAACCTCCACTCCCGACACCTTCCCCTGCAACCGCAAGAAATGCAAAACTTGTGCCCACACCTCCCCTCTTAATTCCCTCCAAGGCCCCAAGGGATCCTTCCATATCCGCCACAAATTCACCTGCACCTCCACACACATCATCTGTTGCATCCACTGCACCCGATGTGGCCTCCTCTATATTGGGGAGACAGGCCGCCTACTTGCGGAACGTTTCAGAGAACACCTCTGGGACACCCGGACCAACCAACCCAATCACCCCGTGGCTCAACGCTTCAACTCCCCCTCCCACTCCACCAAGGACATGCAGGTCCTTGGGCTCCTCCATCGCCAGACCATGGCAACACGACGGTTGGAGGAAGAGTGCCTCATCTTCCGCCTGGGAACCCTCCAACCACAAAGGATGAACTCAGATTTCTCCAGTTTCCTCATTTCCCCTCCCCCCACCTTGTCTCAGTCAAATCCATCGAACTCAGCACCGCCTTCCTAACCTGCAATCTTCTTCCTGACCTCTCCGCCCCCACCCCACTCCGGCCTATCACCCTCACCTTGACCTCTCTCCACCTATCGTATTTCCAACGCCCCTCCCTCAAGTCCCTCCTCCCTACCTTTTATCTTAGCCTGCTGGACACACTTTCCTCATTCCTGAAGAAGGGCTTATGCCCGAAACGTCGATTCTCCTGTTCCTTGGATGCTGCCTGACCTGCTGCGCTTTTCCAGCAACACATTTTCAGCTCTTAAGCATAGGAGAGCCAGTCAGGGTACAAACCTTCAACACTGAATAAGAGTCAGCCCAAGTGGAAACGTGAGACCTGTGTAAACTACTTGCCACTTTCATTTTATGTAGTGATATACTATTGTGACTACGGGCATATATGCACATCTGAAGATGCTGTTCCTCAACTGCCTGCGGCTGATCAGGCACTCACCACTTGCGCTGTTCAGTGTTCGACCATTTGACGCAGAGATCCATAGTAGCAAGCTAACAATGGAAAGAGAACATCAACAGGCATCCTGACAGCAAAAATTACATGGGGAGGAGCATCACCTCGAGGAACAGCCAGCAACAACATGCATGCATAACATTAAGAGACCAGCACAATTTAAAGACTGTGTGCATTCTCTAAGCAGAGACTGAATAATGAATTACTAATGCATGAGAACTATTGGGTAACTGGGATAACACAAAATGTACTTGATAATATATTTTATGGAGTTTTTTTGTATGAAAGGAGGATGCTTGGGATAGAAATGCGATCTGTACCAATGTGCCTCCCAGCTTGTCACAGTCATGTGACCACCATTATGAGTTTCAACCAAGTCATAACACAGACCAGACTGTTGTCTTAAGAGTTCATAACATTTATTAACTTTATGTACTTAATATCTCCTGGTAGCTTTTCAAACACAATCGACCTTTAAACATTTCACTTACTGAAAAAGGGGGCACAGCTCCTGTGTCGATTCACTCAAATGCTGCCTTTGTGATTTGTTGAGCTGTGTCTTTTGGGATGGCTCCAGCATTAGATGTTGGTCCAATAAAACAGATGAAGGTACAAAGGTAAATTCTTGTCTTATCTCGGGTGAAAATAGGGATTCCGATTCAGATTGGTAGACTTGAAGCCTATGTTGTTGGTGAGTAAACTAAAACTTGAGATGAAAGTTGCCTGAATGTATTACCTGCAGGCCAAGACTGATAATAATTACTCAACTATTGAGTTATTGGATATAACTGGGTTAGTAGTGGATCAAAGGATAGCACTCAGACCTCTAAATCCAGAAGGTTTTGTTCCTGTCTTTTCGACTTCTTTGTTTCCAAGAGTTGGCCCATGGATTTCCATGAGATTGCTCCACATTTATAGGGAAAGAACTGTCATGATTTGCTAATCCCTTCTGCAGGGTGACTGACCAGGAAACTCTCCCAATCTTACTGTCTGCCATGGCAGGTAATGTATGGATTTACAAGCTGTCAATCAATGTGTTCAGCCACGCCATTAAGGCACGCTCCTTAGCCAACAAGCTCTGGAATGGGAACCCAAACCTAGAGCTTCTGGCCCAGAGGTAAGGACAGTACCCATCTCACCTCACCTTCAGTACAGTATATAAACAAATCAATCAGTAATCTGGTCCGGGATGAAAGTTGGCACAGGACAATTGATCTGCCCTTTTATTTTGCAACATTTGTTAGCTTTCCTTCTTTGTTTTGATACAGAGCTCTGTTTGAACTGATGTGTCTGAGGCAGCAACAAGTCTGAAGTAGTTTGCAGAAAGAGGAAATCATTATTTATTGAGCCACAAGCATTTGTTGAAGTAAATTTGGCCACAATCTTGATCCAATTCTTCAGTGTATTACTTCAAAGGTAATAACTTGCTGAAGCAATTTAATCTGAATGTGTAAACAGGAGATTCAATGAAGCTTCCACTTTAGGTGCTTTGACCTGGTTTCGGTAAGGTGCCATTTTTACATTTTTGATTGCAATTTTGTCATTTCCATTCCGAGCAGGGAGAAATTTCAAGAGATATGAGTCTTTACTTTGTATTATTCCCATCACATTCCAGGTCTCCTTACTCACAACGGTATTTTTTATTTAACATGTGGTTGCAATAGATATCAGCTATTGTACCAGGAGCTCTAGGTCAATCTGCCCTCTACTTTTAAATTGTGATCTGTTCCTTTAAAAAATTGCTGTGACGGTTAAATCCAACAAGTTGGAAAGTCATCAAAGTATGGTTCCCACCATTTGGCCCATACATTATGTAATAAAGGAATATTAACATTACGATATTTACTCGTTGCAATATAGTGAAACAACAACTCATTAAGTCTCAAAATTATGAGACTCTATGTTGAATCTTCACTGAGTAATATGTCTGTTCCCTGGTGCTGTGCTGTACAAAGGCGGTTTGTAGCAAGGACCAAAGAAAGATGATCGGGCCTCTTTATCACAGTACTATCACACACTTGCTGCTGGTTAACCAGAAATAAACATTTAAAAGACTTGATTGATTGAAGAATGTAAAAGCATGAGGGGTCTTGTCACGGATATGGAATGGGAGAATCCAAGACTAGAGCGTTTAGAAATGAGGAGGTGCCCATTGGAAACAGAGATTAGGCAAGTTGAGTTTCTCTCAGGGGCTCATAAATCTTTATAACTTTTCCGGTAGAAGCAGAGCCACCGAATATTTTAAAGGCCAAGGGTGAATAGGTTCTCTTTTAGCAGGAGGCTGAATAGTTACCAGGATCAGGTAGAAATGGGATTGTTTGAGATTACAGTCACTTCAGCCGTGACCTTGCTGCATGATAGAGCAGGCTTGAGGGCTGAATACCCGATTCCTCCTTTCTAGGTTTACATATTTAAAACTGGTGACACATTGGAAGGAGTAAATGAGAAAAGCTTAGGGAAAAGAGATGCCTCATGACAAATAGATTCTTTGAAAAAAATGTTGTGGTTCATAATACATTGGATAGAAGTAATTCCTGTATGATAATTTTATCACAATAGTTAGGGTCTAAAGGGGATTAAAGGAACAGTAACACTGTGAAAATGAAGTTAACTAATGGACCAAACGCAGAGAATAATAGCAGCATAGTGTTTTTGGACTGAAGGAGAGTGTATATTGAATTGAATTTGAATTGAATTTATTGGCACGTGTACAGAGGCACAGTAAAAAGCTTTGTCTTGTGAGCGATACAAGCAGATCACATAATTAAGTAGCATAGATAAGCAAGTAATAGGTAAACCACGGAAAAAACAAAAAAACAGAGTTATTACTAATTTTTAAAAGCATGCAATTTACTTTAAAGACTGTAGAACAATTGTAGGAAATAGGAAACTTAGATCTGCACGCAGGAGCTCACAAGGAGCTTCATACGCACAGGCCCTTTTCAATGGCTGAGGTCCCCAAAAATTTAGAAATATAGCAAGCAATCAGGAAGATAGTAACACATTTCGGGAGGACGTTGACCAACTGATGAAATGGGAAGCGATGAAACTCAAAGATGTGATGTTACGTATTTGGATAGGAAGAATGGGGAGAGGCAATATAAACCAAATGGTAAAACCACCTTCTTGTTCCCCTCCAGGTCACACACTATATCAGCTACTTCCTGGCTGTCAAAGTCCTGGGACACCCCTTGACAACAGCACTGTGGGTGTCCCCACATCACGAGGAGTGCAGTGGTTCAGGAAGGTAGCTCACCACTACCTTCTCAAAGACAATAAATGTTGGCCTACCAGCAACAATCACATCCTGTAAATGAATAATAAAAACAAAAATAAATCCTGGGGGGTGGGGATGGATCACAGGGGTGGGTCATATGGCCATTAAACTCTGAGATGGTAGGACAAGTGGTGACGGCAATTGAAAAGGACTTGGGATCTTTGCTTTCATTAATAGATACACAGAATTCTAAACTCAGGAAGGTAGAATTAACTTTTATAAAGCATAGGTTAGGTCCGAATGGGGTATGGTGTTCTTTTCTGGACACTAGGCTTAAGATGGATTAAAAACCTCAGAGAGAGTGCAGAGGAGATTGACCAGAATGGTATCAGGGATTTAGTTAGGTTGGGAAATGAGAGAAACTTGCATTCTTCTCCTCAAAGCAGAAAGAGTTGAGCAGAAATGTGCTGGTGCTGTTTAAAATCATGAACAGTTTCAATGGAATATAGAAACAGAACCTGATCTAAATAATGGTATTTAGAGAGTGTGAGGTTTTTTGAGGTACAGTGGTAGTGGCCCTACCTCTGGCCCAAAAAGAACACCCTTCGAGTGAAGATGTTTATCCTCAACTCAGTCCTAAGTCTGTTTCCCCTTATTTTCAGACTGTGCCCCCTTGTTCCAGTTTCTCTTGGAAACAACCTCCCTGCTTCTGTCGTATCTATTTCCTTCATAACTTTATATGTTTCTATAAGATCCTCCCTCAGTCTTCTAAACTCCAATAAGTACAGTGCCCGTCTACTTAATCTCTCCTCATAAGCCAACACTTCTAATTCTGGAGACTCCTCTGCACCCCCTCCAGTGCCAGTACATCCTTTCTCAAGTAAGGAGGCCAAAATGTACACAGTACTCTCAGTGTGGCCTCACCAGCACCCTATACAGCTGAAGCATAACCTCCCTGTTTTAAACGACATCCCTTTAGTAATGAAGGACAATATTATATTTGCCTTCTTAATTACCTTTTTAGTTAAAGCAAACCAATATTTTGTGACTCATGCACAAGGACACCCAGGTCCCACTGCACAATAGTATGCTGCAATATAAATAACATTTCTGATCAGCTGGGTTAAAATAAAAATGATCAAGCTGGTTGATTGGCAAAAGAATCAAACACAACAAATGTGGAAACGTTATTGTATCTTCGAATGCACTGTCTGAACCAATGGTGAGAGCAGACTCCATGCAGGTAACCCTGCTATCCGAAAGTAAAACATTCCTATGAAACCTTTCATAATAGTGTAAAGTGAAGAAGCAATTGCCATTGGTTTATATGGGAAAACATTTTGAGTGTTCCCAGACCCAAAATATAACCTACCAAATTATAACACACAAAACCTAAAATAACACCAACATATAGTAAAAACAGGCGCAATATGATAATACACGGCCTATATAGCATAGAAATAATGTATGCACAGTGTCATTTCACTTACCAGAATGGAAAGACAGCAAACACACTGAAAGGCTGAGAAGTGGTGATGGTGATAATGGTACATGAAGCTGGGTTGTCAGAGGTTGGAGTGGTGGTGGGAGGTGCAGAAGACTGGGATGTAAGAGAGAGAGGAAGAGGGTAATCTATTAACAGTTCCGTGGAAGGCGGTTGACGGTGCCACTCTTGCTGCTCGGGGTGCGCGCCACCTCTATAACAGCTCGCTGCAAAACAAACACTGAACGCTACTTTCACTTTTCGCCTTTTCTCGTAAAAGCAAAACACCTCTTCGGATTTCTTTCGGTTGTTGAAAACAGGTACAAATGTGGGTCTTTCGACAAAGTAAAGTGGTCTAAAGTGAACTTTCGAAAAGCGGGGGATACCTGTAGTAACATTAAAAGAGAATTTGAAGAATCTTACAGGGACACTGGAAAATATAGGGGGCAGTGGAACAAATTGGATAATTCCAGGAGAGAGCTGGCATAGGCATGATGGGCTGATAGGTCTTATTCTGGGCTGCATTATTCTATGGGGATTCATAGGGAGTTGAGGCGAGGACTTGAGGTAGGCAGTCAGAGGCAGAATCATTGGAGCTGGTTGGAATTGCAACTTGGTCTATTACAGAGGAAGGAGCTAGCTGTTTGGAAAGTTTCTGATAAGTGGTTAAATTTTTTCCTATTCTTAAATGTTAACATTGAATATAAATCAATGATAAAGTGAATCATACACATGAAAGACAACAGAAGTCATTCAATATTATAATTAAATAACTTAAACTCATTCAGGACGGTAGTTCAGGTGAATTATCAAAGTGGCAACATGTGAGAGCACCTGGATTACATTGTGATCCAGGTCAAACAAGTCTCAGGTGAGGGCCCTGTTGTGGCACAATGGTAGTATCCCTACCCCTGGACCAGAAGGACTGGGTTCAAGTCCCACCTGCTCCAGAGGTGTATAATAACATCTCCGAAAAGGTTGATAGGAAAAACAGGTTAACCCAAAAAAATGTCTCAGGCAATTATTTGGGGTTAAGAGGCTTTGACTCAGAGTTTATGAGTGAGAGGCTGAGCAACAGACCCTATCATAGGGAGAAGAGAAGTTAGCTGGATTCCTTGTACTAGGAGGATGGTATATCACTTAGGAAAGGGTTTTGTCAGTGGTCAGGATAAGGAGGTGTGCCTGTGAATGAGGCAGATAAAAGAATGGGGAGGCAGAAGTGTCAGCCTCTGTCTACTGGATTTGAGATTCTCTCAGCATGTTTGGACGGGAGTGAGAGCTGCAGGATAGATGAGCAAACTGACCATGGAACAGGAAGTCATTGAAGTGGGGGTAACAAAGAATGTGGGACTAGCAGGTGAAAGTAAGAAGGATTGACACCATTCTCTTCTGCAATGCTTGAAAGCTTTGTTGCCTACCTGTGCCAGGGTTTGGAACAATCAGTTAGGGGCAGAAAGGCATTTGTAGTGGGAGAAAGAGGATTCAGTGGTCCGTCTAAACACCAACAACATCAGTAGACATAGGGAAGAGGTTTTGCATTGGAAGTATGAGGAGTGAGGCACTTTAGAAAAGCAGAACTTCAAAGATTATATTCCCTAAATTATTAGTCATGAGCAAATTAGCATCAGATACCTAAACCTAAAGAGATTATTGCATGGCTCAAAACTGCCATGGAAGAAGTGGGTTCCAGTTAATGGGCCACCGTAACCGGTATTGTGAAAAGTGGGCTACTGTACCATTGGGATGGTCTACACCCGAACTGTGCTCAGGCCAGTGTTCTTGTGAATCACATCTATCGGGAAGTAGAGAAGGTTTTAAAATAAGTAATGGGGACAAATATGGAAAGATATGTTATATCAAAGAATAGAAACAAAGTAACCAAGGAAGACATGGGAGATGTGATTGAGTCAAGACTGGATCTTAGATAGCAAAATGTCCAAAACTAAAGGCTTTGTATCTGAATACATGTCAAGTTCATAACAAAGTAAACAAACTGATAGCACACATTAAAGATATATGATTTGATGCCTATTATGGTGACATGCCTTCAGAATAATAAAAATTGGGTCCTGAATATTGAAGTGTATATGTCATTCAAGAAAAATAGGAGCCTAGACAAAGATGGAGGGGTAGCACTTTTAATCATTAATGGCATTTGTTAAATAGCAAGAGATGACATTTGTTCCAGAAACTGGAATGTAGGCTTGATATTGGTAGAGATAAGGAATAATAGGGAAACAAAGTCACTTGTGGGAGTGGTCTACAGGGCCACAGTAACCATAGCAGTAAGCACAAGGTAGGACAAAGTGTACAAGAAGAAACATTAGATACTTATGATAAAGGGATGTTGGTAATCATAGGTGATTTACATGTAAACATATACATGTAAACAGGAAAAATCAAAATGGCAGTAACAGCCTTAGACAAAGAGTTTATAGAATGCTTTCAACATGGTCTCTTCGGATCATTTTGGATCATTTATATTAGGCTTGGAATTGTGTAATGTGATAGGATCAATGAATGACCTCAAAGTTAAAGCACTCCTAGATAGAAGTGACCACAACATAGTTGATTTTTATATTCAGTTTCAAAGGAAGAAGACTGGGTCTAAGACCAATATCTTAAACCAAAATAACAGTAACTATGTCAGCATGAAACCTGAACTGGCTGACGTGAACTGGCATACTCAGCTAGACAATAGATGGCAGTAGCGTGTTACTGAATGAGTAATGTTACTGAATGAGTAATCTACAATCCCAGGTTTTTGCAAGGTTTGTGAAGGTTTGTAGCTCAGGTTGAGGTTTAGGGTGTAGGTTTGCTCACTGAGCTGTAGGTTTGATATCCAGATGTTTCATTACCTGGCTAGGTAACATCATCAGTGGCGACCTCCAAGTGAAGCGAAGCTGTTGTCTCCTGCTTTCTATTTATATCTTTCTCCTGGATGGGGTTCCTGGGGTTTGTGGTGATGTTAATTCCTGTTCGTTTTCTGAGGGTTGATAGATGGTATCTAGATCTATGTGTTTGTTTATGGCATTGTGGTTGGAGTGCCAGGTCTCTAGGAATTCTCTGGCATGTCTTTGCTTAGCCAGGATAACACATCTATCCTGGGACAGGATATGGAAGATATAGAAAGTAGCAAAATAGATGGTGACACCTTGCAAAATGTCCATATTACAGAGGAGAAAGTGCTGGATATCTTAAAATGCATAAAGGTGGATAAATCCCCAGGACCTGATCAGGTGTACCCGAGAACTCTGTGGGCCTCTTGCTGAGATATTTGTATCATCAATAGTCACAGGTGAGGTGCCGGAAGACTGGAGGTTGGCTAACGTGGTGCCATTTTTAGTAAGATTAGATTAGATTACATTACATTACAGTATGGAAACAGGCCCTTCGGCCCAACAAGTCCACACCGACCCGCCACCCACCCATTCCCCTACATTTACCCCTGTACCTAACACTACGGGCGATTTAGCATGGCCAATTCACCTGACCTGCACATCTTTGGACTGTGGGAGGAAACCGGAGCACCCGGAGGAAACCCACGCAGACACGGGGAGAACGTGCAAACTCCACACAGTCAGTCGCCTGAGGCAGGAATTGAACCCGGGTCTCTGGCGCTGTGAGGCAGCAGTGCTAACCACTGTGCCACTGTGCCGCCCTAAGGACAAGTAAAGGTAGTAATGACAAGCCAGGGAACCATAGATCAGTTAGCCTGACGTCGGTGGTGGATCCTCTACTTTTTGTCATGTACATAAATGATTTGGATGCGAGCATAAGAGGTAATCCACAGAGCCATGTTCTGGGGACCTGGGTTCGAATCCCACATGGCAGTAAGTTTGCAGATGACACCAAAATTGGAGGTATAGTGGACAGCGAAGATTACAACAGGATCTTTATCAGATGGGCCAATGGGCCGAGAAGTGGCAGATGGAGTTTAATTCAGATAAATGCAAGGTGCTGCATTTTGGGAAAGGAAATCTTAGCACGACTTACACACTTAA
Source organism: Chiloscyllium plagiosum (assembly GCF_037043375.1). Classification (NCBI taxonomy): domain Eukaryota; kingdom Metazoa; phylum Chordata; class Chondrichthyes; order Orectolobiformes; family Hemiscylliidae; genus Chiloscyllium; species Chiloscyllium plagiosum. The sequence goes on along the minus strand of NW_028270161.1, from coordinate 13,540,447 downwards.
TGTTAGAGGGAATCTGGAGGGACAGGATCTACATGTATTTGGAAAGACAAGGACTGATTAGGGATAGTCAACATGGCTTTGTGCATGGGAAATCATGTCTCACAAACTTGATTGAGTTGTTTGAAGAAGTAACAAAGAGGATTGATGAGGGCAGAGTGGTAGATGTGATCTACATGGACTTCAGTAAGGCGTTCGACAAGGTTCCCCATGGGAGACTGATTAGCAAGGTTAGATCTTACAGAATACCAGGGAAACTCGCCATTTGGATACAGAACTGGCTCAAAGATAGAAGACAGAGGGTGGTGGTGGAGCATTGTTTTTCAGACTGGAGGCCTGTGACCAGTGGAGTGCCACAAGGATCGGTGCTGGATCCTCTACTTTTTGTCATGTACATAAATGATTTGGATGCGAGCATAAGAGGTAATCCACAGAGCCATGTTCTGGGGACCTGGGTTCGAATCCCACATGGCAGTAAGTTTGCAGATGACACCAAAATTGGAGGTATAGTGGACAGCGAAGATTACAACAGGATCTTGATCAGATGGGCCAATGGGCCGAGAAGTGGCAGATGGAGTTTAATTCAGATAAATGCAAGGTGCTGCATTTTGGGAAAGGAAATCTTAGCACGACTTACACACTTAATGGTAAGGTCCTAGGGAGTGTTGCTGAACAAAGAGACCTTGGAGTGCAAGTTCATAGTTCCTTGAAAGTGGAGTCGCAGGTAGATAGGATAATGAAGAAGGCGTTTGGTATGTTTTCTTTTATTGGTCAGAGTATTGAGTACAGGAGTTGTGAGGTCATATTGCGGCCATACAGGACATTGGTTAGCCACTGTTGGAATATTGCGTGCAATTCTGGTCTCCTTCCTATCAGAAAGATGTTGTGAAACTTGAAAGGGTTCAGAAAAGATTTACAAGGATGTTGCAGGGTTGGAGAATTTGAGCTATAGGGAGAGACTGAACATGCTGGGGCTGTTTTTCCTGGAGCATCGGAGGCTGAGGTGTGACCTTATTGATAAATATAGAGGTTTGCAAAATTATGAGGGGCATGGATAGGATAAAAAGGCAAAGTCTTTTCCCTGGGATTGGGGAGTCCAGAAATAGAGGGCATAGGTTTATGGTGAGAGGGGGAAGATATAAAAGGGATCTAAGGGGCAACATTTTCACGCAGAGTGTGGTACGTGTATGGAATAAGCTGCCAGAGGAAATGGTGGAAACTGGTACAATTGCAAAATTTAAAAGGCATTTGGATGGATATATGAATAGGAAGAGTTTGGAGGGATATGAGCCGGGTGCTGGCAGGTGGGACTAGATTGGGTTGGGATATCTGGTCGGCATGGACTAGTTGTATTGAAGGGTCTGTTTCCATGCTGTATATATCTCTGACTCTATGACACATTGCTGTGGATCTGGAGTCACATGTTGGCCAGACCAGGTAAGGATGGCAGTTTCCTTCCCTAAAGGATATTAGTGAACCAGATAAGGGGTTCCAACAACAGTTTCATGTATCCTCGTTCGACCCTAAATTCCAGATTTTTATTGAATTCAAATTCTGCCATGTGGGATTCGAACCCAGGTCCCCAGAACATGGCTCTGTGGATTAACAATCCACTAGATCCACTAGATCCCGTAAATCGAGCATGCCAGTACCTGCCATCTTCCCGACCACATGGAAAATTGCGCAGTAATGTCCTGTACACAAAAAAGCTGGACAAATCCAACCCAACCAATTACCTCATGGCATCAACATGGACTTCACCAGTTTCCTCATTTCCTTTCCCCCCACCTTACCCCAGTTCCAACCTTCTAACTCAGCACCGTCCTCATGACCTGTCCCACCTGTTAATCTTCCTTCCCTCCTCTCCAACCTATCACCTTCACCTCCACTTCCACCCACCTATTGCAGTCTCAGCTACCTTCTCCCCAGCCCACCCCCCTCTCATTTATCTCTCCACCCCAGAGGCTCCCAGTCTCATTACTGATGAAGGGCTTTTGCCCGAAGCATCAATTTTCCTGCTCCTCAGATGCTGCCTGAATTGCTGTGCTTTTCCAGTACCAGTCTAATCTTGACACTTAATCTCCAGCATCTGCAGTACCCACCTCCTCCCAACCAATTACCCCATTAGTCTAGTCTCGATCATCAGTAAAGTGATGGAAGGTGTCAAGTAAAAGTGCTATCAAGTAATACCTGCTCAGCAATAACCTGCTCAGTGATGCCCAGTTTGGGTTCTGCTAGGGCCACTCAGCTCCTGACCTCATTACAGACTTGTTTCAAAGATGGACAAAAGAGCTGAGTTCCAAAGGGAAGTGAGAGTGACAGCCCTTGACATAAAGCCTTATTTTACTGAGTGTGGCATCAAAGAGCCCCAGCAAAACTGTTGTCAGTGGGAATCAGAGCAAACTCTCAACTCGTTTGAATCATACCTGGCACAAAGGATGATGGTTATGGTTGTTCGATGTCAGCCATCTTAGCACCAGGACAAAAAAAAGACCAGAGCTGTTGCTAAACTGAATGAAAAGATCATCAAATTTGAAAAAGAATTGGAAAGTAAGACAGTGAACAAACATTTAGGAGGAAGTTGTAAAATCTCCACTTTTACACAGTCTCCACTTTTGAAGAATCAGTGCGTGGAAATAATTCTGTGCAGAAGGCTATGGTACATCCATCAGATAAACTAGAAAATGACTTGAGTAAAAAGAGCGAAGCTCTCTCAATGCAACTTTATTCATCAGAAATGGCAATATCGATTATGGAAGAAGGGGTAAGGAGGAAGCATTGAGGAGGATAGTTTTGAAACTGGTTGAAATCCATGGTACAAATGTAGTAGCTGGTTAAGATGTTTCTAAATGAAACTTTGATGCATTTTCAATGCAATTCGGTTGATCATGGAAAAATTATGAAAGAACCCAGTTGATGTGCTTCCTGGAGTTAAGGGAAAGGGATAAACAAAACATTGGCACTGAATTATGTCAATATTATGAACATGAAAGATCTGTGATAAATTCCTGCACTGCATCCTGTAAAATAGTACACACTACTGCTACTGAATGTCAATGGTGGAGACGATGGATGTTTGTTGATATATTACAAATCAACCGGGCCACTTTGTCCTGGGTAGTTTCAAGCACTTTTAGTGTTGTTGAAGCTGAACTTCTCCAAACAAGTTGGGAGCATTCCATCACACTCGTATCTTGTGCTTTGTAGGTGATGGACGGGCTTTGGAATGTATCGCTGCAATATTCCTAGCCTCTGATTTGCTCTTGTAGCTCTAATTTATATGGTGAGTTCAGTTCAATTTCTGGTCACGGTAACCTCCAAGATGTTGAGAGTGGGGATTCAGTGATTGTTTGTCTTTGAATGTTAAGACGTGATTTTTAGATTGTCAGTTATTGGAAATGGCAGCTCATCAGCCCAAAACTGGGTACTGTCTAGATCTTGCTGAGCTTGAGACATGGACCACTTTAATATCTGAGGAGTCATGAATGGTGCTGAACATTGTGCAATCATCGGTAGGCATCTCCACTCTGACCTTAAAATAGAGGGAAGGTTGTTGATGAAGCAGCTGAAGATGGTTGGGCCTAGAACAGCTGCCTTTGTTTCAGTGTCTTGTACAGAACACATGTTTGACCACATCACATAGACAGTCTGTCCATTTTGGAATATCTCCCTTTAAGTTACTGGCTGCTGCCAGATCTCCTGCGACAGGTGTTAAAGTGTTGTCACCACTTCATTTCTTCATTAACAACTCATGTTTCAAGTGTGAAAACTGGTTCTTGAAACGGGTTTTTTTCTTTAGTAGAGCCTAGTTCTTAATGCCACTTCTGACATTCTTGCATTTCCTTATACTAACCTATCTTGGTCCTGGGCTAGTCTCTTTTTCATTTTATCCTGTTTAACCCAATAATCATGGGAGAAAGTGAGGACTGCAGATGCTGGAGATCAGAGCTGAAAATGTGTTGCTGGAAAAGCGCAGCAGGTCAGGCAGCATCCAAGAAGCCTTCCTGAAGAAGTGCTCATGCCTGAAACGTCGATTCTCCTGCTCCTTGGATGCTTCCTGACCTGCTGCGCTTTTCCAGCAACACATTTTCAGCTCATAATCATGGGGTCCACCTTACAAATGGAGAAACCCAGGATAAATCCTGGAAAATCTCTATTTCACTCACTTCAACTGGCTCCCTTGACATGCCAAAAATATCATATTTGTAAATCATTTCCTAGAAATGAAAGCCATCCTTCAATATGTAAATAGGAACTATTCTCACAGTGACAGTTCCACTAAGTTACTTGATAAGTTAACTTCATACAAGGGAAAATGTCCATAAATCTCATCAAGATTCCTTATTAATACTTCCTCTTTCTTGAAACTATCTGGAAACCAAGTTGTGTCATCAGTCACCATGAATGGCTGATCTACCCGAATAACTTTCAAAATATTAGTTTGTTTACTTGTGCTGTGGGAGGATAATGTGACTTCCCCCTTTAGAGACAAAGATTCTATCTCCAATAATCTGACACACTGTGCCAGTACTCAAGGAAGAATTCCCTTGACTGTCCTTAGCTACTCTCCACATTCGAGTAGGTACTGAGGGCATATGTTTCATGTGCATCATTGTTACTGTTTTCACACGCATTTCCTTTATGTGTACTGTCTATTCTGAATACATCTCAAGTGTTCCTATTACTCTCACTAGTTTACCATTCCACTGGCAACAATTTGTTTTTGCATGCCTTGCCTTAATGCAATGAAAACGTAATGGTTTTCTAATACTATTTGCGCGCTTAATGTTATAATTTCTATTGACTGTACCAGTTTCTTTTAAAGAATCTAACCTAAGCTTTCCTTTAACTCTCTATAACTTTTACATTGCCCATTTGCGACACTTCCTTTCCTTTTCTTGATATGTCTCCATTTCAGAAAATAAACCGTCCACTGCTATCCAATCCAATGCCACTGACTCCCGTAGCTACCTTCACTACAGCTGGCCACACCCCACGCCCTGTAAGGATTCTGTCCTATTCTCCCTGTTCCGTTGCCTATGTCATATCTGTTTGGATGATGCCACCTTCCAAAGCAGCGCTACTGACATGGCTTCCTTTTTCCATAACCTTGGTTTCCCGCACACTGTGGTTGACAGAGCCCTCAACGGCATCCAAACTATCACCCGTGCTTCTGCCCTTGCCCCTTCCCATTACTCACAGCAGTGTGATCGGGTCGCCCTTGTCCTCACTTTTCCTCCCACCAGCCTCCGCATTCAAAGGATCGTTCTCCAACATTTCAGACAACTTCAGCAAAATGCCACCAGCAAAGAACATCACTCCCCCGTCTGCATTTCGCATGGATCGTTTCCCCCGGGACACCCTAGTCCATTCCTTGACTCTCGCCACCCCCACAGCACCTTCCCACGTAACTGCAGAAGGTGCAAGATCTGCCCTTTATCTCCTTCCTTCTCACCGTCCAAGCACCTGAACAGTCTTTGCAGTGGAAGCAGCATTTCAGCTGTACCTCCTCTAATCTTGTGTATTGTATTCACTGCACCCAATTGGAGAAACCAAATACAGACTGGGTGACCATTTTGCTGAACACATTCATTGTGAGCAAGCAGGACCCTGACCTTCCTGTAGCCAGTCATTTTAACACAGTGTCCTGCTCACATGTCCACATTATCTGTCCTCAGTATCCTACAGTGCTCCAGTGAATCCCAGGACGAACAACATCTCATCTTCAGATTAGGCATTTCCAGACTTAATATTCAGTTCAACACCTTCAAATTGTGAACCCACTCTCATTCTTTCCCTCTCTTTCCACTTTACTTGTTACATTCTTTGTCACCATGTCCTCTCTCCCCTCCCCCCACTCCTGGGGACTGTCTGTCCTTTCCAGTCTGATAATTAGACACACCATAGTTCTGCCATTCTCACACTCCAATCACTTAATCTGAACTGTCAACATCCTTTCTCCCCCAGCATCCTACACTCCACACCCACCAGCTATTGCATAAATACTGCTCCCTCCACAATTCACGTCAACTCTGATGAAGAGACATCTAGACTTGAAATGTTAGCAGCATCCATGGATACTGCCTCACCTTCTGAGACCTCCAGCACTCAGTTTGTTTTCAGATAAGCTTTTCTTTAGTTGGTTTTTTCCCTTGTTTATTTCTATTTCAAAGTTCTCTTTCTCTTGCATTATCTCTTTGCTCTCTTGCTAATCTCTATATCTGGAGTTTGAGTTCAAACAGTTCCCTTTCTCTTTTGAGTTTTCTCATGTTTTTTGTTCCTTTTGTCTGTCAAACTGCTTCATCTGCATCTGAAGTTTAACAAACTCAAGTTGTGTTCTGCTTGGGTTAGACATTTTGTGGTTCACTCCCTTTGTTTCACTCTCTTTGTTCAGCCCCACTTTTAACCTCAACTACAACTTTTTGCCACTGTTATTTCTATTGGTTAATCTTTGCAAATCACTCAGGAGTAAGTGAAGCCGCAGGTAAATGAAGAAGGCTTGTTATGCTTGCCTTTATTAGTGAGTGCATTGAGTATAGGAGTTGGGAGGTCATGTTGCAGCTGTGCAGGACATTGGGTAGACCACTTTTGGAAAATTGCATGCAATTCTAGTTTCCCACCATATGAAGGATGTTGTGAAACATGAAAAGGTTGAGAAAAGATTCAGAAAGATGTTGGCATGGTTGGAGGGTTTGAGCTATAAGGAGAGGTTGAATAGGCTGGGGCTGTTGTCCCTGGAGTTTCAGAGACTGAGGGGTGACCTTATAGACCTTTACAAAATCATGAGGGGTATGGATAGGGTAAATGGACAAGGTCTTTTCCCCGGAGTGCGGGAGTCCAAAACTAGAGGGCATAGGTTTAAGATGAGAGAGGAAAGATTTAAAAGGGACATAAGCGGCAACCTTTTCAAGCAGAGGGTGGTATGTGTATGGAATGGGCTGCCAGAGGAAGTAGTGGAGACTGGTACAATTACAACATTTAAAAGGCATCTGGATGGGTATATGAAGAGGAAAGGTTTAGAGGGATATGGGCCAAATACTGGAAAGTGGGACTAGATTAATTTAGGATATCTGGTCAGCATGGATTAGTTGGACTGAAGGGTCTGTTTCCGTGCTGTAAATCTCTGTGACTCTGTGATACATATTCTGTCTCCATAATTATCATAGTTACTTTAGTTTTCATTTTATGTAGTCAAATGTGCCTTGAAAATCTTTGGAGCTTTAAGCAAAGCAGCTCATAATATGTCACGATGTTTACTGTGGTCCACCTAGCAACAAAACCCAATCCCTATTGTGAGGCAGAATTGGAATGGAATTGATTTTTGGGGACAGTCAATTGAATCAACCTTTAGGACTTGCTATTCTTTAACTGTTATAGTGGTTACAGAATGCTGGCTCACAGCACATATCACATAAAACGAAAGAATGATGTGTACCAACTTATAATACAAGCACTTTAATTTGAAAGGTTACGATAATACTGTAATTTGTTCTTGTACTGTTTTATATCACACATTCGGCATTTAAACATAATGTAGCTTGCTAAGTGTCAAATTACTTCCCAAACCTAGCTTATTTTCACAGCATTTGTTTTGACAATAAACCATAACATTGCCTCATATTTTTTAAACAAACAAGCCATAAAATGTAAAAGTGGGTCTTCCCCAGGAATTGTCCTGTAATTAAATCATAAATTCTTGGGCCTAAGGCAGTTGTGGCACATTTCATTGAACAAACAAAAGGCCTACATGGTGTTAAACTGGTATCTTACATTGACCACAATTAAATAGAATATAATATTAATACCTTAATTGCTTGATCATTACACATAACGAAAATAAAACATGATTTGGAGGTGCTGGCTTTGGATTCTGGTGGACAAAGTTAAAAATCACACAACACCAGGTTATAGTCCAACAGGTTTAATTGATAGCACTAGCTTTCGGAGCGCCGCTCCTTCATCAGGTGGTTGTGGAGCAGAATTCTGAGATACAGAATTTATAGCAACAGGATTGCAGTGTCATGGACTGTGATGTTAAACAGATTTAGCATAAGTCTTTCATCTTTTAGAATGATCATGTTAGTTTTGGTTCCTTCATACGTAAATCCCAGAACTTTTTGAAGTTACATTTTCAAGATGGCTTTTAACAATACGTGTCACCTCAGCGCAGATAATGCATTGAGGGTGTGAAGTTACAGTCTGTCTGTGTCCCAATGTTAGATCAGATTGATTCTATTTCTAAAGTGGGAGTTACAGAACCTTGCATGGAGTTATGCAGTCTTTGAGCAAAATAAAATGTACTTCTGCAAATACAAATTCAGCCCACAAACTTATATGTATGTGTTTTTTTGCAGGGGAGACCAAGTGACTGTATGTGAGTGTGTGTGTGGGGGGGTATGACTGTCTGTGAGAGAGTGTGTGTCTTTATGTGAGTGTATTGGGGTATATGTATGTAAGAAGGTGCGTGTGTAGGTGTGCGTGTGAGGTCTGTGTATGTGAGCATATGAGAGACAGCTTGTGTATGCAACAGAGTCTGTGTGTGTGTTTGTGTGTGTGTGTGTATGTGGGTGTGAGAGAGAGTGTGTATAGTGTAGTGGGGTCACCTGTAGTGTGACATGAACCCAAGGTCCTGGTTGATGCCATCCCCATGCATACCGAACTTGGCTATTAGCCTCTGCTTGGCCACTTTGCATTGTTGCCTGTCCCGAAGTCCGCCTTGGAGGATGGTCACCTGAAGATCTAAGCTCGAATATCCCAGACCGCTGAAGTGTTCCCTGACTGGGAGGGGACACTTCTGTCTGTTGATTGTTGTGCTGCGTCCATTCATCCATTGTTGTAGCCTCTGCTCAGTCTTGCCAATGTATATTGCCTCAGGGTATCCTTGCCTGCACCACATGAGATAGACAACGTTGACAGTTGCATGTGTACCTGCCATGAACATGGTGGGTGGTGTCCCCACGTGTAATGGTCTACTGTGACAAGGTTGTATGGTGTTGTCCTGAAAGCCGGGCAGTTTGCAGCGAACAATGATCTGTTTGAGGTTTGGTGGTTGTTTAAAGGCGAGAAGTGGAGGTGTGGGAAAGGTCTTGGCGAGGTCCTCATCCTCATTGATAATGTGTTGCAGTTTGCGAAGAACATGGCGCAGTTTTTCTGCTCCTGGGAAGTACTGGACAATGAAGGTACCCTATCTGTTGCAGCTTGTCTCTGTCTCCTGAGGAGGTCATTACGGTTTCTCGCTGTGGCACGTTGGAATTGTCGGTCGAGTTGAGCATCGTACCCTGTTCTTATGAGAGCATATTGAGTACTTCCAAATGTCAATCACGTTCCTCCTCATCTGAACAGATCCTTTGTATGCGTGGGGTGTCCATAGGGGATGGCTGTTTTAATATGTTTCGGGTGGAACCTGGAGAAGTGTAGCATCATGAGGTTATTTGTGGGTTTGCAATTGAGTGAGGTGCTGAGGTGTCTATCCTTGACAGAGATGCATGTGTCCAAGAATGAGACTGATACTAGAGAGTAGTCTATGGTGAGTTTGTTGGTGGGATGAAACTCGTTGATATCACTGTGTAGTTGTTTCAGTGACTCCTCACTATGGGTCCAGAGGAAGAAAATGCCATCAATATATCTGGAGTATTGTGTTGGTTGGAGGTCCTGCGTAGAGAAGAAGTCTTGTTCGAACTTGTGCATGAAAATGTTGGCATATTGGGGTGCTAATTTGATCCCCATAGCTGTTCTGTGTGTCTGGATGAAGAATTGGTTGTCAAAGGTGAAAACGTGGTCAAGGATAAAGTGGATGAGTTGTAGGACGGTGCTCAGAGATTAGCAGTTGTTGGTATTGAGTACTGAGGCTGTTGCTGTGATGCTGTCATTGTTGGGGGTGCTGGTGTAGACTGCTGACATGTCCATTGTGATGAGGAATGTTCCCAGTTCGACTGGTCCGTAGGTGCTGAGTGTCTGTAAGGAGTCTGTAGTGTCGCGACAGAAGCTAGGGGTCCAATTGCCTGATATGATGGGATGTCCTGGTGTGTTGGCTTTGTGTATCTTCAAAAGACAATAGGAGTCACCTATCCAAGAAGTACATGAGATGAGGGTGCGTAGGGAACTCTGAAGGACTGGATCCAAAGTCTTGTTCAATGCATTAAGTTAATGAGTGTGTTCTTTGGTCAGATCGGCCAATAGTTGCCTGTAGTGTTCCTGGTTGTTCAGTTGTTCATACACTTCCTTATAGTAGTTCATTCTATTCTAAGTGATGATAGCTCCTCCTTTATCTGCTGGTTTGATGACAATATTGCGATTGGTTTTGAGAACATGGATGGCGTTGTGATTGGGTGATGTTTTGCTCTACCTTGTGGATGCAGCTGATGAATCTGTATTTATATATTTCCTGACGGTTTGAGCATACATGTCAAGCCCAGGGCAGCGGCCCTCCAATGGGATCCAAGTTGACCCCATCTTTGGTCACTCCTCTATGGATCCCTGTGATGACTGTTCCGGTTCGTCAATGAGCTCATTGGGATCACTGCTGGCATCTTGAAAGAATTCCCGGAGTCTCATTCATGATGACTTCCTCCGTGTCTGCTACAAGACCACTGGGGTCCGTTTTGGTGGTGGGGCAGAAATTGAGACCCCTGCTAAGAACTCAACTTCCTGTTGAAGGGTGCGGTCCAATAAGTTGATGATCGACTTTCCTGGGTTGATAACGTTTTCCACCGTGGTGCCAGGGTGGGCTTGGCTACTGCTGGTGGTGATGCCAAGTGTCTCCAGTTTCTTGTTTGTGGTGTGTATTTGTCGCCTTGCCTGTTTGGCAATATCCTGTGACTGTACTGCTGTATCCTGAGTGCAGGCTGAGAGTGTGGACTCCATCTTAATTTCCAGGTTGTGGTGTCTGTTGTAGATTTTGTGCACGAGATGATTGAGGAGTTTGCGAGAGGTGCGGTGGCAAAGTCTCTCTGCATAGTCTGTGTTGTTGGTCGACTTGGGTGGGTTCGTGATCCGTAATCCTTTTGGGATCTATCTTGCTTTCCCGCATTTCTGCAGAAACTTGATGTCTGTGTCGATATATGCGATCTTCTTGGAGATTCTTGGAAAAAAATTATTTTTTTAAAAAAATAAACTCAATCATGCGGGTTAATTGCTTAAAATTGATGACTTAATGTGGCTAAGTTAAAGCTAACGAAACAACTAGAGAATTTCTTGATGTGGACTGGGGTGTACAAAGCTAAAAATCACACAACACCAGGTTATAGTCCAACAGGTTTAATTGGAAGCACTAGCTTTCAGGAGCTGATGAAGAAGCAGTGCTCCAAAAGCTAGTGCTTCCAAATAAACCTTGTTGGACTATAACCTGATGTTGTGTGATTTTGGCTAATTTCTTGTAATTATTGCCAGTCCATGAATTATCAGCAAGCTTGCTTAGTGTCTGCTGGAACTGCAGATCCTTATTTGTCATATTGCATTGACCCAACAGTTTAGTTTTTCCTCCTGGTGGTTGCATCTTGTTCCAACTTGTAACCTCAACTTTACAATCAACAGCTTTAACTTTGGTTCACAAATTAGAGGGGCTTTACAGATTGACCCCCCCCAGTGCTCGTCTTGACAGCTCACCTTCACTCGATACTCTCCTGCAGTCATCATCCTAACAGTTACAACACATTTGTCACTTTGGCCCTGGACCCATGCTTGCCAAATGCTTCTGCTCCTTCCAATTGGAGCACTGTTATTCCAAGAATGACTATGTTTTATTTTCTTTGACATGTTTTCTTTAATAATATTTACATCCTGTACTCCACTCTTTGTACTGTCGCATCTGTTTTTTTCTAACCTTTTCTACGAAATGTTATTCCTGTGAGGCCTAACCCTCTCTCAGAATTGTGTAAAGTCTTATCAATTCTCTGCTCAATATTCTCGAGCTGATGATTGTCAACCTCCGAGCCTTTGCGCACTAATTTAGTTTTCCTGAGAGTAAGCTTCTCTCCTCTCAGCAGATGCGGTCTCACAGTAGGTTTTCTTATTTCTCAGTCAATCCTACCTCTGATGAAATCATCTGGCATTTATCCAAATTCCTAAGGTTCATCTGGATGACTCAGTAATACCGATCAATTTTCTTCCTCTTTTCTGATGTGAAACACATGCTGGTTCAAAAAGAAGAGTTAGTGTATGGTTCCAAAGGACCCATTTTGAATTTTACAGATTTCTCCTGATTGGCTTTTTTCCTTCTCAGTGAGGTTCAGAATGCAATTCAGCAGGTTTTCCCAACAGTGATAGCAGAGTTAATCTGTGACTAATTTATAATTTGTGATTGAGACTAAAAGAAGTTCAAATCCTGTGTCAAATTGCTTTTTATCTTCATAGGAGCAGGGACTGGAAATATGAAAGTCATACAGACTCACCCATTTGTACAAAGTGACTATTCTTATTAATTACCAACACCATGTTCTCTTACAGGTCTCAACATTCACACAATTTTAGCAGCTCATTTCTGCTGCCTTCATCCATTTGTAGCTTTAATGGCATGCATTGGGGGGGGGGGGGGTCACATGACAATGGTAAGTCACAGTGCACAAACTGCAGTGAACAAAAGCATTTATCCACACTCTATGAGGCTGAAATAATTCCACAGAGGCTGTTATCCCATCACCAGGTCACCCTCTGTCACACACGGGAGCCACGATGTGAAGGAGCTGGTGTTGGCCTGGCGTGGACAAAGTGGAAGTCCTCGACACTGATTCAGCACCCTCAGAGTCAGCACCCAGAGTGTCAGAATGTCTCTGACATTCCTCTTTTTATCTGTCAGCCCAGGCTCCCCGATTGTACCAGATTAATAGCCCCAATCCTGGGACTCATATTCCACCTGGCTGGCCTTATTACAATCGCCGCAGAAATGGTTAAGTTGTGTTAGTTAAAAATGACTTCAATCCTGCAGACTAAGTTATGCATTCTGTTCCACAAGGATCACCAACATTAACCTCACAAATTAAATTATTCTGTCTTTTGCTGTGTTTGTTACAGCTTAGACACAATCTGCTTTACTCATATGCTGCCTGACCTGCTGTACTTTTCCAGCAACACATTTTTCAGCTCTTTACTCAGTTAATGTCAAGTATGGTGACTACTATTAGCCACCCTAGCTATTTTTAAGCTAACTGTCAGGGAGCAGAGGTGAGTGTGGTGACCTTCACAAAGGAGAGGGTGTTGGGCAGGTGGAAGGATCTGAAAGTGGATAAATCATCGGGACTAGTGTTCTGAAGGAGTTAGGTAAAAACAAGGACTGCAAATGCTGGAAAGCAGAGTCTAGATTAGAGTGGTGCTGGAAAAGCACAGCAGGTCAGGCAGCATTCGAGGAGCATGAAAATCGACGTTTCGGGCAAAAGTCCTTCATCAGGAATAGAGACAGGGAGCCTGCAGAGTGGAGAGATAAATGAGAGGGAGTGGGGGTGGGGAGAAAGTAGCATAGAGTACAATAGGTGAATGGGGGTGGGGATGAAGATGATAGGTCAGAGAGGAGGGTGGAGTGGATCGGTGGAAAAGAAGATAGACAGATAGGACAGGTCATGAGGGCGGTGCTGAGCTGGAAGGTTGGAGCTGGGGTGAGGTGGGGGAAGGGGAAATGAAGAAACTGGTGAAGTCCACATTGATGCCATGGGGTTGAAGTGTTCTGAGGCGGAAGATGAGGCGTTCTTCCTCCAGGCGTCGGGTGGTGAGGGAGCAGTGGTGGAGGAGGCTAGGATCTGCATGTCCTCGGCAGAGTGGGACGGGGAGTTGAAACATTGGGCCACAGGATGGCGGGGTTGATTGGTGCGGGTGTCCCGGAGATGTTCCCTAAAGCGCTCTGCTAGGAGGCGTCCAGTCTCCCCAATGTAGAGGAGACCGGATCGGGAGCAATGGATACAATAAATGATATTGGAGGATGTGCAGGTAAAACTTTGATGGATGTGGAAGGCTCCTTTAGGGCCTTGGATAGAGGGGAGGGAGGAGGTTTGGGCGCAGGTTCTGAAGGAGTTAGCTGAGGAGATTGTGAGACATTGGTGGTGATCTTTCAGAAATCACTGGAGTCAGGGAGGTCCTCGAGGACTGGAGAATGGTTAATATAGCAGCCTCGCTTAAGAAGGAAGACAGCAAATTATAGGCCAGTTAGCCTGACCTTAGTTGTTGTTAAGAGTTTAGAACCCATTTTTAAAGATGAGATTGTGGAGTACTTGGAAGTGCATTGTAAAATAGGGCTGAGTCAGCACGGCTTTGTCAAGGGGACATTATACCTGACAAATCTGTTAGAATTCTTTGATAAGATAACGGGCAAGACAGACAAAGGACAGCTAGTAGATGCAATATGTTTGGATTTCTAGATGGCCTTTAGTAAGGAGACTGCTAAATAAGATAAGAGCCCATTGTGTTAGGGGCATGGCATTGGCATGGTTAGAGGATTGGTTGACTGGCAGAAGACAGAGAGTGATGATGATGATAAAGAGGTCTTTTTCAGGTTAGCAACCAGTGACTAGTAGGGTTCTGCAGGGGTCACTATTGGGAATCACAACTATTCACTTTCTATATTAACAAACTGGGTGAAAGAACAGAGGATATTATTGCTAAGCTTGCAAATGACACAAAGATAGATGGAGGGACAGGTAAAGTTGAGGAAGTAGAGAGGTGGAGAAGGACTTGGACATCCTGGAGAGTGAGCAAACAAGTGGCTGATGGAATACAAACTGGGAAAATGTGAGGTCGTGCACTTTGTTAGGAAGAACAAAGGTATAGACTATTTTCAAAATGGGGAAAGGCTTCTCAAAGTGAAACACAAAGGGACTTGGGTGTCCTAGTTCAGGATTCTCTTCAGGTTACTATGCAGGTTCAGCTGATAGTTAGGAAAGCCAATGTCAGCCTTCATTTCAAGAGGCTGAGAATACAAGAGCAGAGATGTACTGCTGAGGCTGCATAAGGCTCTGGTCAGATCGCATTCAGAATGTTGTGAGCCATTTTGGGTCCCGTATCTAAGGAAGATTGTGTTGACATTGAAAGGAGTCCAAGAGAGGTGTATGAGAATGTTCGCGGCGATGAAGAGCTTGTCATATGTGGAGCGTTTAAGGACTCTGGGTCTGTACTCGGAGTTTCGAAGGATGAGGGGAGATCTGTTTGAAACTTACAGAATACAGAGAGGCCCGGGCAGAGCGGATCTAGAGAAGATATTTCCACAAGCACGGACTAGGTCCTAAGGCACAGCCTCAAAGTGAAGGGATAACCCTTTAGAACAGAGACAAGAAGGAATTTCTTCAGTCAGAGGGTGCTGACTCTGTGGGACTCATTGCCTCAGAGGGTGGTGGAGGCCAAGTCATTGTGTGTATCTAAGACAGAGATAAATAGGTGTTTGATGAGTAAGGCGAGCAAGATTTACAATGAGAAGGCAGGAGAATGGGGTTGTGAAACATATCAGGGATGAGGCCTGATGAAGGGCTTTGGCTCGAAATGTCAATTTTCTTGCTGCTCGGATGCTGCCTGACGTGCTGTGTTTTTCCAGCACTACTCTAATCTTGACTCTAAATTCCAGCATCTGCGGTACCCACATTCACCCTGTGAAACATATCAGCCATGTTTGAATGGTGGGCAAACTTGATGGACAAGCAGGAGGCCAGGAGAACACAGCAAACCAGACAGTATCAGGGGGTAGAGAAGTCAATGTTTCAGGTGTAATCCTTCTCCACCTCCTGATGCTGCCTGGCTTGCTATGTTCTTCCAGCCTCCTGCTTGTCTACCTTGGATTCCAGCATCTGCAGTTTGTTTTTTTTATCTTGGAGTAACCTTGATGTGCTGAATGGCCTACTTCTGCTACTAAGTCTGATGGGAAGAGATTATCCTAGAATTTATGGTTTTACAGGACAGGGGTTATCCACCAGAGGATGCAACTGTAGGTTAACAAGAGATTCCTGCAGATTCCTTAGAATGGCTCCAAGGTTTAAGAGTGGAACAGTCCATGTTCCAACAATATCCTGAGAAATAGTCTGAGTAAGAACTCCAATCCTCACTGGGTGGGTTACTCTTTGGAGAGTCAGTGTGGACTTGGGCCAAAGGGTCTGTTTCCACACTGTAGGGACTCTATAGTTCTCCAATCCATCGTCTGGTAAAGGGCCTCTCTGCATTTGACTTTCTGGTTTGTGTGGATTACCTGACATCTGCTCGTCCTAGAGTTGGCTCTACCTGGTGCTCATTGAACAGGGCGAAAGTGAGGACTGCAGATGCTGGAGATTAGAGTTAAGATTAGAGTGTGGTGCTGGAAATGCCCGAAACGTCGATTTTCCTGCTCCTCGGATGCTACATGACCTGCTGTGTTTTTCCAGCACCACACTAATCTAGAAATGCACAGCAGGGCCAGGCAGCATCCGAGGAGCAGGAAAGTCATTTTTGAATGCTTGTTGAACAGGTCCTGCCTGCCACATCATTCCATGTCAAGATTACCCTCTTGAGTCCCGGCTCTGTTCCCTACCCAAACACACACAGACGCAGAGACCCCTCTATTCCTGATGAAGGGCTTTTGCCCGAAACGTCGATCTTCCTGCTCCTCGGATGCTGCTTGACTTGCTGTGTTTTTCCAGCACCACTCTAATCTAGAATCTGGTTTCCAGCATCTGCAGTCCTTGTTTTACCTAGACACAGAGACCAGCCAAATCACAACCTTGTCCCCAACACTCAGCTCTGTACAAGAGCAGGAGGCTAAGGGCTGAGCGCCAGGAAATGAGCTTCAGTGAGGTGGGGGGGTCGAAGTCAGCAGAATGTTCCTGCTAACAGGAAGGTTGGAGGTGAAATGAGCCCTGCAGCAGGGAATATCCCATGTTTCTGAGAGCCTTGTTCATAAGGAAATTGAACGGGGAAAGTCCAGTAAATCCGGTTTGGTGTGCACATGTTTGTCGTTTATACTGTTGTCCATTGTGGCGTACGGGTAGAGTGAGGTGAAACCGAACGCCCTTGTTCATTTCCCAGTACTGCATTCCACTGAACCGTTTTAACTCATTATCAGTGGGAAGGCCAAACCTCCTGTTCATGCCCTCTGCTCCTGAGTCTGTTCCAGCTGCCCACTCCCTGGTTTCAGGATTGGAAAACCCGATTTTTCATGGGTTTCTAGGAACTTCACGTTGCAGGGGTTAACGGGAAGAGGGTGTGATTTTAAAGACAGATAATATAAACTGAAAGCGAAAGTTACACAATGTCCATGAGCTGCCTTCGCAGCGTAAGACTGGTGGGGACGGCCCTGGGTAATGATCATCTGAAAATCTCCTTGAAAAAGATCTGTTTAAAAAGGGGGGACGAAGCGAGGGGCCCCGAGGATGGAAGGACTGCGACCTGGGATTAGAAGAAGATACTGAGCTGCTGCTGTCGATCCCCTTCCACATGGCTCGGATTAAGCAGCTGTTTCTGCTCTGGTCAATGTTTCAGGCAACCTTTGCTTTTAAAGGTAAGCACATTGTAAATGCAATGAAATGCTATCTGTACAGAGCAACGCTACTGTTATCCTCAGGACTTGGAAACGCCGGTGGGTGGACAGGGGTGGACAATGTTAAAAAAATCACACAACACCAGGTTATAGTCCAACAGGTTTATTTAGAAGTACTAGCTTGGACTATAATCCGAAGTAGTGTGATTTTTAATCTTACCCACAGAGATTATGGCCCCTGGTCAGTGTGACACAATGTGGATTGATCGTTTTCCTACACTATCTTCCTATGTACCTGTGACACCGGTGGCGCTTTATAAATGTAAGTCCTTCCCCTGCCTCTGTACCGTATTTGGGAATTTCTAAACTTGGACTCGCATGTAGAATCTGGTTACCACCTCGGGTTAGCTGTCGTCGTTGCTCATTTATCAACAAAATATTCAGGACAATGAGGTTCCTTTCTTCCCAAAGAGTCACACAGTTATTTTTGTTTGTAAGTGCAACTCTGCCTGGGAAATTAATCTAGGATAAGCATGACCAGATCCGAGGGAGTGTTTGGAATTATTCTCTCAGGCACAGTGTAAATGACAGAGGTCAATGCAATAAAGGCAGGGAGCAAATTTAGGACCAACATATTTTTGGAAGGCTTGATGTGAAGGGGAGGATCCTTAAACATTTATTTTTGAGATGAGGGCAGTGTTGGCTGTGCCAGCGTTTATTGCCCGTGCTTACTTGCTCTTGAGAATGTGGTGGTGAGCATCCGCCTTGAACCGCTGGAGTCTAGAGTTATAGATATTGCAAGTGCACATCTAAATACTTCTCCAATCTAATAAGGCTTTCTATCTCTACACCCTTACAGGAAGTGACTTTCAGATTCTGACCAACCTCTGGGTGAAAATATTTTTCTTCACATTCAATGTATGCACACCAGTGTATGGAAGGGAGTTTTGAACCAGCAACTCTGAAGGAACAGTGATATAGTCCCAAGTCAGGGTGGTGAGTGGCTTAGAGGGGAACTTTAAGGTGTTCCCATGTATCTGCTGCCCTTGTCCTTCTAGATAGAAGTGGGAGTAGGTTTGGAAGGTGCTGTCTAAAGAGCTCTGGTGAATTTGTGCAGTGCATCTTGTAGAGAGTGCACACTGGTGCTACTGAGCATCGGTGGTGGAGGGAGTGAACATTTGTGAATGTGGCGCCAATCAGGACTACATTGTTCTGGATTGTGTCAAGTTTCATGTGCATTGTTGAAGCTACACTCACCCAGGAAATTGAGATCTATTCCATCAGACTCCTGACTTGTGCCTTGTAGACGGTGGACAGGCACTAGGGAGTCAGGAGGTGAGTTGCAGGCAGTCACAAATACTTGACTTACAGTTCGGAAGGAAGGACTCAGCATTCTGATACCTCGATCTCCAAGATGCACCAATGTACTGGATTCAAAAACTCTGAATTTACTGTTCTTGGGGATGTTTTCATCACAAATTGTTTTATTTTAAATAAACACTTTATTCATAAATTATCTGTAAGTAAATGCATCAAGCACAAAACAGTTCTGTCTGCACTTGCAGAAAATACAGAGGAATTTTGACATTCCTCATTAGTCTTTCAATTCAATTGTAATAGAGCAGGTATTTTCTAAACATGAAAGGAAACTACTTGTATTCCCATTAAAGCCATTAGGGCATCTCAAAACATAGCCGACCCGCAGAAAGACCTTAGGCGGTGGTTTGTCCCTTGGTAGCAGCTGCCCCAAGCTTTAGTGCATCCCTCAGTACACAGTCCTGCACTTTGTAACATATCAGTGTGCAATGCAAGGTCACGGTCACAGTTAATGCCCATCTGTGGTTGCTTTTGAGAGGGAGATGTTGTGTTGCCTTCTTGCATCACTGCAATCTCTGTGGTGCAGGTACACTCTCAAAGCTATTAGAATGGCTTTCCAGCAGTTAGTGCCAGTTCCAGTTAAACAGGGATAGGTTTCCAAGTCACTTCAAAGAAAACGTGCCCCTGGTAATGTTTTCTGTAAAGTAATTCGAGGTAATGATTCATTTGTACAGCGCTCTATTCAGACTGTTCCTTGAATGTTGCATTTTATTCTGGCTGCGAAGAAACAGTGGAGCTATTCAAATGAATTTAATATAGAACCAATGATGTCATTGTCTATTGCCAAAGCTCTGACTTTGGTGTGAAAATAGACAATTCATTCAAAGAAGGGAGAACCTGAGATTATCTTATAGAACTATATGAGACTGGTAAGAACATGGTGAAAATTAACTTA
Organism: Chiloscyllium plagiosum; assembly: GCF_037043375.1. Taxonomy (NCBI): domain Eukaryota; kingdom Metazoa; phylum Chordata; class Chondrichthyes; order Orectolobiformes; family Hemiscylliidae; genus Chiloscyllium; species Chiloscyllium plagiosum. The sequence continues at coordinate 13,520,762 of NW_028270161.1, read as the reverse complement.
CAATATTACTGAAAATTAAACTGTGAAATATAGCTAAGTAGAGCTTTTTGTATTCATTCACGAGATGTGGGTGTCATGTTACCCAGTTAAATGTCAACCATATTACTGTGGGTGTGGAGTCACACGTAGTCCAGACCAGGTAAGGGATGTCAGTTTCCTTCCCTAAAGGACAGGTGAGATTTTCTTGACAATTGACAATAGTTTTATGGTCATCATTAGACTCCTAATTCCAAATATTTATTGAATTCAAATTCCACCATCTGCTGTGGCAGGATTTGAACCCAGGTCCCAGAATATTACCAGGGTCTTCAGACATACAGTACAGCGATAATACCATCTCCACGATCAGCAACACCAATTGTAATAATTTTTATTTGTTTGCAGCTTGCATATCATTTTATGACTGATATGCAGAAATTCTTCACACAGGGTGTGTACATGTAAATAAACTTTCAGATGAAATAGTAAGGGGGAAAAGAAGCCCTGGAAATATTTAAGAGACGATTGATTGCTACAACTCAGGACAGTTGATATAATGATTTGTTATGTGCTTGCGATCCACTTGTGAGACAGTAACATTGTATTAATTTTACAAACTGCGATAACAAAATACTTCCCTGCTCTTTGGCAGTTTGTGACTTTGCTTCGGGATCATTCCTACAGTTCATAATGTGAGGAATGTACAGCTAAAATGTCTCATGACGCCTTTGGTGGTTGTGTGGTTAGTGTTTCTCATGATCTTCAAATTATCATAAATTGTGTCTGTCAGTGTGGTCAGACAGCAGCCAGAGATGTTTTCAGCAGTTATATTCTTCCCTTTCTAAAACACTGTGATTATTGCCGATACAAGAGATTGTCTCCATATTCAGGGGCTAGAGTTTTGTCAGAAATTCTAGATTCTTCACTTCAACATGCAATCCCATTGGACAGAGGATCAATGCCAGTTCACAAAGAAAGGTACAGAGAATGATTACACTGGTATATCATCTTTCATAACCTCCATACTTGGTATTTTACAGCCAGTAAAGTAAATTTTTGAAATGTGGTCACTATAGGAAATCTGGCAGGCAAGTTGTGCACAGCCTCCCCTCAACAAGAAATGTGATAATAGTCAGATGATATGTTTGGTTATGCGTTAAATATTGGTCACGACTCCATTGATCATTGATCTATATAGAGCAGCTCAACAAAACAGTCTCACTAACTGGCTGTGCCGCATATCTAAAAGAACAATGACTATCTCTCAGTAAAAACCGAAAGAACAATGCAAACTGTAAATCTGAGACAAAAACAGAAATTGCTGGAAAATCTCAGCAGGTCTGGCAGCATCTGGAGAGAAATTAGAGTTAATGTTTTGTGACCTGAAACGTTAACTCTGATTTCTCTCCACAGATGCTGCCAGATCTGCTGAGCTTTTCCAAAGAATATCTCTCCCTTAGTTCTTTGATAAGAGAACATCTCACCCCAGCCAACACTACATCCAATCAAGAGCATCGGACCCTACTTCAGGTGAGGAATAATGGGAGAACTAAAATTTGACTACAATCACGTCCTTCCTAATCTTGATTTGGTTTTAGAATTGCTTTTGTCTTTTTCTCTTGTTAATTTTGGTGAATGGTTTCAAAACCTTTATGGCTGGTGTTGGAAAACGTCTGCATGCAGCCTGAAATAAATAAATATATGTTTCCTTTATTTCCTTAAAAAGACTTAAACAAAATCAAGAGAGACGGGGATAGGGCAAGAAAAAGAAGTGTAGTAAGGTAGAAGATCAGTCATGGATACAGTACGGTTAAGCAGACTCGAGGAGTCAAATAGCTGACAACTGCTGTTTGTTTCTAAACAAGTCTAATGTGCAAATTGGAAGATGTCACTTGATACACTGCTCATTATCTAATACAATATACAAGAAGCATTTCATCAGCTTTCCATAAGTGTCCTCTATTTGAGACTCAAGCCACACCCCAGCTTCTTTTCGTTTACATTTCTGTGTTGAAACCTGTGTCCTTATCTTACTTACAGACCAGAATCGCTGTAACCCTTGTCATTCCGCCTCAATGTTATTTGGTGCCTGCTTTTATTAAGTGGGTAGCATTCCAGCCTCTAACTCTGGAGGTCGGAGTCTGGAGTGCTACCTCAGAGATCATGAGTACGAAAATCTCGAAAATCCCGGTACAGTGCTGAGTGTGTACTGCATTGTTGGAGGTGCTGTCATTTGGATGAGGTGTTAAGTTAAGGCTAGCTCATGTGGACATAAAAGGTCCCAATACCACTATTTGAAGAGATCAGGGTCTGGCCACTATTTATCCTTCAACCGATATCATTAAAATAGATGATCTAGTCATAGTATGTTATGGCTTTTGCTCGAAACGTCGATTTTCCTGTTCCTCGGATGCTACCTGACCTGCTGTGCTTTTCCAGCACCATTCTAATCTAGTCATAGTATGTTGCTGTATGTTGTGGGATCTTGCTTTATGTAAGTTGGCTGCTATGTTTCTTGTATTATAATGGTGTCTATATTACAGAAAGTACAGCTCGTTCTGCTATCATGCATGTTTTGTTAATGCAATTTCGCTATAACATGATTGACATTGTCTCTATAGCGTGAACTTTTAAAGCGTGTAATGGTTATAGCACAATTCTGGCCCCATTAATTTTAAATGGTGCTGCTATTATGAGATTTTCTTATAATGCGGGATTGCATGAGAACGGAACTACTGATCAGAACAGCAGAACTGACTGTACCTAACTGGCCAGAGAATGCAAATCCTGATGCTGTGAAAGTGATACAAATGCAAATTCTTTCTTTTTGATTCTAACATTTCACTCAGTTATTAATTGAATATTGGTAAGCCATGCTTTTGTAGCAGGGCAGCATGGTGGCTCAGTGGTTAGCACTACTGCCTCACAGCGCCCGAGACCCAGGTTTGATTCCACCTTTGGGCACCTGTCTGTGTGGAGTTTGCACATTCTCCCAGTGTCTGCGTGGGTTTCCTCCGGGTGCTCCAATTTCCTCCCACAATCCAAAGATGTGCAGGTTAGGTGAATTAGCCATGCTAAATTGCCCATAGTGTTAGGTGCATTAGTCAGGGGTAAATATTGGGTCTGGGTGGATTACTGTTCGGAAGGTAAGTATGGACTTGTTGGGCGAAAGGACTGTTTCCATACTGTAGGGAATCTAATCTAATCTAATCTAGTCTGCACTCTTGGAATCTACCTCACGCACACCTGTGACAACAGATTCATAGTCCTAGAGAACATTCTTTCGTCTTCTGTGAAGGGAGTTGGTGAGCAATAAGAGTGATTACACCCACTTTTGACTTTTAGCCATGGATGGATGTCTTTATCATAAAATCCCTACGGTGTGGAAGCAGGCCATTCAGCCCATTGAGTCCACACTGATCCTCGGAAGAACATCCCACCCAGTCCAACCCTATCCCTATAATTCCCATGGCTAACCCACCTAGTCTGCACATCCCTGGACAATATGCATAATTTAGCATGGCCAATCCAGCTAAGTCACATGTCTTTGGACTGTGAGAAGAAAGCGGAGCACCCAGAACAAACCCACACAGACACAGGGAGAATGTGCAAAACTCCACAAAGTTGCCCTGAGGCTGAAATTGAACCCAGAGCCAGCTGTGAGGCAGCAATGCCAACCACTGAGCCACTATGCATCTATAATGTATGCTGAGACTGGAGTATGGCTTTTGGCTCTGACAGAACTGCCATGATGTTATCAGTTGTGGCACAACACAAACTATTCTGTATCTTCCTTATTGTTGCAGTGGAAGCAAAACATTGCCAAGCCATGTATAACCTACAAATCTGGTTTAATTGCATGTTAAAAATTAAACAATTACAAAAGATCAAAATAACTGAGTACTGCATGCAATTCTGATCTCCTTTCTATTGAAAGGATGTTGTGAAACTTGAAAGGTTCAGAAAAGATTTACAAGGATGTTGCCAGGGTTGGAGGATTTGAGCTATAGGGAGAGATTGAATAGGCTAAGGCTGCTTTACCTGGAGTGTTGGAAGCTGAGGGGTGATATTATAGAGGTTAATACAATCATGAGGGGAATGGATAGGATAAATAGACAAAGTATTTTCCCTGGGGTAGGGGAGTCCAGAACCAGAGGGGAGAGGAGAAAGATATAAAAGAGACCTAAAGGGCAACATTTTCATGCAAGGGCTGGTGCAAGTATGGAATGAGCTGCCAGAGGAAGTGGTGGAGGTTAGTACAATTGCAACATTTAAAAGGCATCTGGATGGGTATATGAATATGAAGGGTTTGGAGGGGTATGGGCCGGGTGCTGGCAGGTGGGACTAGATTGGGTTGGGATATCTGGTCGGCATGGACGGGTTGGACCGAAGGGTCTGTTTCCATGCTGTACATCTCTATGACTCTATGACTGTTTTTGCATGATGAGCTCAACAAATGTGTTGCATGCTAAAACCACGTGTCTGGAAACAATGCTGTCATTTCAGTTTTGTCCTTTATAAGGTGTCCTAGCATGAACTTGTATATTCAGCAGGCCTCACTCCCTCTTAAATTGTGAACAGTGTAGGAGGATATCTCGGTCGATAATTTTGAAAGCTGCAGTGAGGTTAAGTAGGATCAAGAATGGGAGTATCCTAGCTGCAAACGTATTTCTGATTTTGATTCGGGCTGTTTCAGGTGCACTTTCACTCACACACTAGCAGAAGACAAACTGACAGAAGTAAGCTGCAGGGTGGGAGGACAGGTTATGTCAGCAGTGTACAGATGTTGATGGATGGGCCAGGATGGTTTTAGATTGGGTTCAATGATCTTTCTGGAATCTGCATCGAGAACAATTCAAAACCCATGGGAAATAATTTCTCGCTTTCCTGGAGTCAGCAGCTGCTGGTTTGATTTAACCTGTTCCCCAACAATAACCATGAGCCAGTTGATTTCAGTTTGTGAAAGAGGCCAGGCGTGGACCTGACTAAGTTCTACAAACTTCTGAGGGGCAGAGAGAGATAGGGTGAAATGAAATTCCCATTATAGAGGGTTCACTAACCAGGAGCCACAGATTTGAGGTAAGGAGCAAGCAGTTTAGAGGGGATTTTATTTTTATGCAGAGGATGGTGGGTGTCTGAAAGCCCCTACATGAAAGGTTGGAACCATGATAACATTTAAGGAGTATTTAAATGAATACTTGAAGGACCATAGTGTACAAGGCAAGGGGCCAGGTGCTGAAAAGTGGGACTGCAGTAGAGAGGGATATGATGACTGGCATGGTTTTATTGGGTCAAAGGGCCTCTTTCTGAGTTCCACTTGATGACTCAATAATTGAATTGAATTTATTGTCACCTGTACCGAGGCACAGTGAAAAGCTTTGTCTTGCGAGCAATACAGGCAGATCACAGAGTTAAGTAGCATAGATAAGTAAATAATAGGTAAACAGCGACAAAAACAAAAACACAGGTACAGGCAAATGGTAAGAGTTTGTGAGCCCATTCAGTATTCTAACAACAGTAGGGTACAAACTGTTGCGAAACCGGCTGGTGCATGTATTCAGGCTTCTGTACCTCCTCCCCGATGGTAGAGGTTGTAGAAAAACATTTGCCAGGATGGGATGGATCTTTAAGAATGCTGGCGGCCTTTCCTTGACAGTGGATCTGATAGATGGATTCTATAGATGGGAGGTTGGCCTTTGTGATTGTCCGGGTCAAGTTCACCACTCTCTAACCATCTCCGATCTTGAATGGTATAGTTGCCATACCAGGTAGTGATACATCCAGACAGAATACTCTCAATGGCGCACCTATAAAAATTGGCAAGGGTATTCGCCGTTATGCCAAATTTCCTCAGCTGCCTGAGGAAGAAGAGACGTTGTTGGGCCTTTGTAACCAGTGCATCCACATGAAGAGTCCAAGAAAGCTTGTTGTGAATGACCACTCCCAGGAGCTTGACACTCTCCACTCATTCCACCTCTATGCTATTAATGTGTAGGGGGGCGTGAGTAACATCCCACCGAAAGTCAATAATGAGATCCTTGGTTTTACCGGCATTGAGTGCTAAGTTGTTCTCAGTGCATCATTTTTCCAGGTCTTCCACCTCCTGTCTGTAGTCTGTTTCATCGTCATCTGAGATTCAACTGACTATGATGGTGTCATCAGTGAACTTATAAATGGCATTATTCTGGTATTTGGCAACACAGTCGTGGGTGTACTGTGAGTTCTGTAGGGGCTGAGTATGTACCGCTGAGGGGCTCCAGTGTTGAGTATTAGTGAGGATGAAATTTTATCCCCAATCTTCATTAATTGTGACCTGTGAGTCAGGAAACTGAGGATCCAGTTGCAGAGAATGGGGCTTAGTCTGAGATCACTAATCAATCTCGAGGGGATATTAGTGTTGAAGACTGAAGTCAATGAGTAGGATTCGTATGTAGGAGTTCTTGGTGTCAAGATCTCCCAGGGAGGAGTAAAGGGCAAGGAGTATGGCAACTGGTTCGATAAGCAAATTGGAGTGGGTCAAGATTAAAATGATCAGATTGTTGCTGGAGGAATTTCTTTCCCAGCCAGGGTCCATTGTCCAAAGTGATTGTGTCTCATGGCTTAGTACACACCCAGTTGAACACATAGGTGCTGCTTTGCGATTGTGTCAACAATACAAGAGATGAGTCATTCACACTCATCTAAATTAGGAGAGTAGTTACCGACAGACAGGCTCACTCCATTCCAAAATTGTAGAATGCAGCTATGCAGTTTTAGAAGCTGCTGTTTTAAATAATTTAAAATGCTGTTTTGCTCAGTTTGTTAACTTCCTGGTGGTTTCAGCTCACTCAATAAAGAAAGAAAGGAATTCAGGTTGAATCCTTGGGTGTTGACAATTGCAGAACTGAAAGTCTAATACATGGACAGAGTGACACCTGAGAAAAGCCAACTTCAAGCTTCACCTTCAGTATAACTTTAAGGAAATTGTCAACAGTGACATGTTGTCATCATCATTCTTCCATGTAAAAATTGACCTTTTCCTTTGGTGACTTGTTTAAGAAGGATAGATTGCATCTGAATTGGAAGAGGACTAATATACTGATGGGAAGATTTGTTCTACTCAGGGGGCTTTAAACTAGCAAGGAGGGTTGGGGAGGATGGGGAGCCCAAAGAGATAGTGAGAAAAGATATAAGTCTGAGGCTGGTATAGTTGAGAAAAGGAGCAAGTCCAACAGCCAAGGCAGACAGGGGAAAGGCAGAGAACAAGGTAGGATTGATCAATTAAACTAGGTAAAAATAATGACTGCAGATGCTGGAAACCAGATTCTGGATTAGTGGTGCTGGAAAAGCACAGCAGTTCAGGCAGCATCCGAGGAACAGGAAAATCGACGTTTCGGGCAAAAGCCCTTCATCAGGGATACATTAAACTGTATTTATTTCAATGCAAGAGGCCTGACAGGTAAGGCAGATGAATTCAAGGCATGGTTGGGGACATGGGACTGGGATAAAAAGCTATTTCAGAGATGTGGCTCAGGAATGGGCAGGACTGGCAACTATAAGAAGGAAAGAGAGGAGAAAGAGGGTGTTTTTGGTTAGGGATAACATTAATCCTGTACTTAGGGTGGATGTTCTGGCAAGTACATCCAGCGAAGTTAGGTGTGTGTTACTAAGAAATAAGAAAGGGGTGATCTCTTTATTGGGATTGTCCATAGAGGTGGTGGTGAAGGGTTGCTTTCTGGACTGCAGATGTGTCAGCAGTAGTGTACCATAAGGATCAATGCTGGGTCCACTGCTTTTTAACATTTATGTAAATGACTTTGGTGTGAGTATAGGGGGTATGGTTAGTAAGCTTACAGATGAAATTAAAATTAGATGGTAGATAGTGAGGAAGATTACTTCAGAGGACAACAGGACAAGTGGGTGGAAAAGTGACAGATGGAGTTTAATTTAGATAAGTGCGAGGTGTTGCATTTAGGTAAGGCAAACTAGGGCGGGCTTATACACTTAATGGTATGATCCTACGGAGTATTGCTGAACAAAGAGACCTTGGAGTGCAGGTTCATAGTTCCTTGAAAGTGGAGTCGTAGGTAGATAGGATAGTGAAGAAGGCATTTGGTATGCTTGCCTTTATTGGTCAGTGCATAGTGTATAGGAATTGGGAGGTCATGTTGTGGCTGTACAGGACATTAGTAAGGCCACTTTTGGAATACTTTTCAATCCTGGTCTCCCTGTTGTCGGAAAGATGTTGTGAAACTTGAAAGGATTCAGAAAAGATTTGCAAGGATGTTGCCAGGGTTGGAGGATTTGAGCTAGAGGGAGAGATTGAATAGGCTGGGGCTGTTTTCCCTGGAGCATCGGAGGCTGAGGGGTGAGCTTATAGAGATTTATAAAATCACAAGGGGCATCAATAGGATAAATAGACAAAGTCTTTTCCCCAGCGTTGGTGAGTTCAAAACTAGAGGGCAGAGTTTTAAGAGAGGGGAAAGATATAAAAGGAATTTAAGAGGCAACTTTTTCATACAGAGGGTGGTGCGTTTATGGAACGGGCTGCCAGAGGAAGTGGTGGAGGTGCATATAATTGCAACATTTAAAAGGCACCTGATGGGTATACGAATAGGGAGGGTTTGGAGGGAGATGTGCGAAATGCTGGCAAATGGGATGAGATTAATTTAGAATATCTGGTAGGCATGGATGAGCTGGACCAAAGGGTCTGTTTCTGTGCTGTACATCTCTATGACTCCACAACAAGTAATTGTTCTATAACATTTTACTGTAATGCCCTCAGTTCAAACTGAGGAGTAAAGTAATTGTCAGGATTTCACAGTTTAATGTATCAGTCATTCGCAGTAAGTGTTGATGGCTGGATCAGATCCTGGAGTGTGTCATCAAGCATGCATCCATCATTTCTTTTAGGACAAATCCAAGCTGTTGGATCACAGCCAGATAGGATCCTGACTTGGTATCCTGTTTGGAGAAGAGATTCCAGGACAATAGGAGATGAAAGAGGACTTTACCTTGGCTTCAATCGAGGAAAAATGTTGGCAGTCATCTATTATTACAGCGCCCAGATAAGCATATTACAGACCCTGCCCATTAGCATTTATGCACCTGAAGGACTGTTTAGTTTTTATGTTTGATTTTAACTCAAACATTAAAAAAAATTACTATTGCTGTCCTAGATCTGGTTCACAAGACATCACAGCTACAATATGACTGAAGAGCATTTGCAGCGAACTGCAGTTGGACATGTTTTGGTTTTGCGATTCTCATTTCATTATCCCCATGTTACAAATGCTCCCCCATCCTTGGGGGATAGCCTGCTTTCATAACTAGCCTGAATTGTGGAGTTAGAGAGTTGCCAACCATCTGGAACTGACTCAAACAAGTAATTAATCTCCACTGCAAACCCAGAGGAAAACCAAAGGGCCATGACATTTTGTCTTGCCTTTTAATAATTAATTGGAGCTTACAGCATTCAGCCCCCTCCTTACTAGCTCTTTGAAAGAGCTTTCCCACATCTGCCCACTCCCCAGCATCTTCCCCATCAGCCTACAGATAAGTTCCCTTTAAACACATGCCCAAATGCTTTTTAAAAGTTCCTTTTGATTCTGATTCCATCACCCCTTCAAGTAGTACACTCCAGATCACAGTGTGAAATATTTATTTACCCTTTTGCCAATTTATTTTAAGTCCCCTCTAGTTGCTGACCAACTTGCCTCGTTACTTTTGTTACGAAAATATTCCACAATTTTTATACCGCTCTTACAGTCTCCCCGTAACTTTCTCTGCTGTAAGGCAAAACCTTCAGCATGAGGAGAATGGAATGAGAACCACTAAATCAAAACATGTCCAACTGCACTTTGCTGTAAATGCTCTTCGATCATATTGTGGCTGTGATGTCTTGCGAACCAAACCAAGAACAGCAGCATCAATTTTTTAAAAAACCTTTGCGTGCCCAAGGAAACATAAAAGAAGGGAAAACACTCTCCAGCATCTTTTATATCTATTGAGAGGACAGAAGGTACCTCACCTGGAAGACGCCCCTCTGACAGCGCAATGTTCCCTCAGGGTGTCGGCCAAGATAATGAGCATGTGTTTCGGGTGTACGTCGACAGATTTCTGATCCAGAGGTGAGAATGCTACCAAATGGACCACAGCTGACTCTTTAACTTCAGCTGCAGGTGTAGAAGAAGGCACAGGTTTAAACTGCAAGGATAACTTTAATGCTGTAAATCCTTCACACTCAATAATCAACGTGTGGTACAAAATTTCAAATAGAACAATGGAAGTAAAATTGTCGATTAGTTTAAGAAGCAATTGGGTACCGTAGTAAGGAAACATTTTCTTTTGGGCTAGATGAATTAAGATACGCTTCATAGCCTCTCTTATCTGTAATTGTGAACAGTGAAAAATTGTCATTAACTTGATTTAAGTCAACACAGTTCATGGTATAGTTGATAGATATTGATTTACAGAACTGCCAGCGTCTTTTTATGGTTTTCACAGAATCACAGAATTGTTACAGTGCAGAAAGAGGCCATTTGACCCATTGTAACTGCATTGGCTCTACTACCCAATGTCAATCTCTTCTTTTCCTCATACCCCTGCACACCTTTACCATCCAAATAATGACCCAATGCCCCTGTTGAATGCCTCAATTAAACCTGCCTCTAACATATCTCTAGACAGTGCATTGCAGAATCTAACTACTCACTGTGGGAAAGGTTTTTTTTTCTCATATCACCGATGCTTGTTTTATGTATTACTTTAAATTCAAATTTACTGTACCTCACTTTGAAGCTAAGTACTAAGGATACTGGAAAAACCTAGCAGGACTGGCAGCACCTTTGAATACAGAAACAAGAGGTAACAGTTTGGAATTCAAAGTAGACTTGTTGTTGGGCAGGATGTTACAGCAGTCTGAATGGCGTGAGCTTTAGGGAACAATATGTCAGAATCATGCGAGAGCTCCCACAGGGCCAGTCTCAGTGTCAGGAGGGAATCGCTGCATCTTTTACGCAAATCCCGGGCAAGATTCTTTTACTGCACAGTGGGCATTTGCCAATTAGTTTGTAAATTCATAAGGTATAGGAGCAGAATTAGGCCATTCGGCCCATCGAGTCTGCTCCACCGTATGATCATGGCTGATATGTTCCTCACCCCAATTTTCCTGTCTTCTCCCCATAATCCTTCAACCTATTACCAATTAAAAATCTAACTCCTCCTTAAATTTACTCACTGACCCAGCATCCACTGCACTTTGGGGGAGTGAATTCCACAAGTTCACAACCCTCTGGGAGAAGTAGTATTTCCTCAACTCTGTTTGCATTTGCTAGCCCATTATCCTAAGATTATGACCTCTCGTCCTAGAATTCCTGACAAGAGGAAGCATCCGCTCTCCGGCCATTTTGTCCACACCTTTTACCATCTCGAATACCTTGATTTGATCTCCTCATTCCTCTAATTCCATGGAATACAGGCCTAAACTGTTCAATCTCTCTTCATCTGACAAACCCCTTACCTCTGGGATCGATCTAGTGAACCCCCTCTGAACTGCCTTTAAGGGGATCCAAACTGTGTACAATACCCCAGATGCGGTCTCACCAATGCCTTGTTGCAACAGTCTTTCCTTAACTCTATATTTGCTTTAGCTATAAAAGCCAACATTCCATTTGCTTTCTTTAAGGAGGATTATGTTAGGTATTGACCTTGTTAACTGCAAATCTCATCTCATTAATATGCAGCTTCACAAGTCACCAGTCCTGCTGAGCAAAAGAATCCTCGATATGCAAGTATTCCTCTGGACTTGCAATATTAACTCAGTTGCTTCCAGGCCTGCTGAGTTTCTCCAGCACTTTCAGTTTTTAATTTCAGTTGTATGCTTGCCAGCAATCCTCACTCCAGGCAAGGTTTCAGTCAGGGAGCATCCCAGAAAGTGAAGTCAACAGAAACCTCCAATTCCAGCCCAGAGATTTGGACACAGTCAGCTGGCTGTTCAGGGCAGTTGGTGGCAGGATTTTTCCTGAAGCGGTGAGGAGCCAAATGTTGGACTGCCACGCATCCATCTTGACTATAATTGGGGGTTGGTTTCCATCTGGAATGAGAGGGAGGTCAGTATTAAGGGCCACGAAAGTGGGTTTGCACAGGTATTACTGTTGGTGCAGGTTGGGAGATGTCTAAGTTGCATGACTGCTCTAAGTCATAGAAACCCTATAAGTGTAGAAAAAGCAGGCCATTCGGCCCATTGAGTCCACACTGACCCACTGAGGAGCACCCCACCCAAACCCATCCTATCCCAGTAACTCTGCATTTGCCATGGCTAACCCACCCAGCCTTCATATCCCTGGACACTATGGGACAAGTTAGTGTGGCCAATCACCTAATTTGCATATCTTTTGGACTGTCGGAGGAAACCGGAGTACCTGGAAGAAACCCGCACAGACACAGGGAAAATGTGCAGAATCCACATAGACAGTCTCATGAAGCTGGACTTGAACCTGGGGTCCCTGGCCCTGTGAGGCAGCAGTGCTAAGTACTGAGCCACTATGCTGCTGCTAGGGTCTGAAGAGAGCAATCAGCTCACCAACACCATTTGCAACGTTGACCCCCGAATCCAGAAGTGCCTGCCTCTCACTGATGTGGGAGGTTCACACAGAGGGAAAGGGTATTAATGGGAATGCTGTTTCTGTGTGAGCAGAGATCATGCAGTGTTCGGGTTGTCAGGGATTGGGGTGAGTGACAGCAAGTGAGGGAAGATGTCACATGCAGTAATGAGAGTGGTAGAGCATGAGCGTTGATGGGAGGTGGGTACAGTAGCAAAGATTGAGTGAGTGGGAGGTTTCAGAGAGAAGATAGTGGCATTTACCCTGGCTGAGAAGGAAAGGTCATTGACCTTTCTTACGGTGTTGGGCATTCGTCTGAATGGTTGTCACCTCAAACCAACTTGACATGACCTGCTGTTATATCCTCCTGTGCTGGTCCTGAGGGGAGAGGGCATCTCGCCTCTGCATTGCCCCATCCACCAGGACATCTAGGTTCCTGTCTGTAAAGTGAGACACCAATTTTCCCTTCTGTGCCTTGTCAGAGGGCAAATGTCAGGATCCAGGCAGGGCAGCTCCAGACCGACAGCAGGTGTCCGCATGGACAATGGGCTTTTAAAGATTGCACTGGTGCCAGTCAATTGCAGGGTACCCTGGGAGTTGCGAGCAGTTCCACAAAGGCGTGATAGGATGGGGCTAGAAGTGGGCAAGAGGGTGAGCCAAAGGGTTGAGGTAGGTATTTAATGAAGTGAGTTTGGTAAGATACAAGAAATCTTATTCGGCCAAATGGAGAGAAACCCTCTAAGAATTTGACAAGACTAACCCTGAGTCAAAAAATGGAAGATTCAGCCTGTGAACTCTGTTTTTGTCACCCACATATGTTGCTTAATATCTATTGGTCACATGACTTGAGAGGAAGCCCGAATTTATTTCCTCATGAACGCCATGGCACTGATGTTCATTACTAATCTTTAAAGATGAAGTGTTACGCTAAAACCAAGCCAATCTATGAAAAATGTTATAGATTTTTCTGAAATAATCTTCACTAAATTTGAGGAATTAATTCAAATGCAGCCCTCACTGAGCATATTAGTCACCATTTTGTTTTGTCATTAGAGGGAATATTCGTTATGTATCACAGTACCGCAAAGAGACTTGCTCATGATATTATCAATGTGTCATGGTATGTGATCTCACAGTGCAAAGGTCTCAGACTCCATCTTAGCTTTTTTTTTATAGATATTTTTATTAGAAATTTAACATTTTTACAAGTTTACAAAAATAAACAAAACTCTCAAATATAAACATTGATATACAATTAAATCAAATATACAATAGCCAAAATTTAACAAAAGAAAAAAAAATACCGAAAAAGAAAAAAAAACAAAACTCAACTATCTACTAATCTAACCTACAACTAACCAGAGTGTATATTTAAGTCTCTTACATGTTTGGAATGTGTTAACATCAGGTGTAATAAAACCCGTATTCGTGTGGGATTCCTCTCCCAAGGGGCCCCGGACCAGCCAGGTTTGTAATCTCAATTAAATAAAAGCCCTTGTTAGGATAACCGAAATATCTGTATTTATGTAATTCAAGAAGGGCTACCATATTTTATAAAATAATTCGGTCTTTCGGTGCACCATATTTGTAAGGAAGTCAAGAGGAATTCATTCCATAATTAGTCTGTGCCAATTTGAAAGTCCAGGGGGGCCCTCAGCCACCCAGTTCACCAAAATATTTTTCCTTGCACAGAAAGAAAGAATAGAAAATAGTCTCTTCCCGTACATATCCAGGGAGGGAAAGTTCAAAGAGCCCAAAAGGAGAGATACAGGGTCCACTTTAATTTCCATTCCTAAAATTTCTGTCAGGGTACTTGCTACTTTAGTCCAATATCTACGGATCTTATGACAGGTCCATAGGCAATGTACAAGAGTGCCCATCTCTATTTTGCATTTGGGACACATTGGAGATGCTCCTGCCTTAAATTTTGCCAGTCGAACCGGTGCTATATGGGCCCTATGAAGTATCTTCAGCTGGATAGCCTGGGTTCTGTTACAGATAGTAATTCTTCTAGCGTTTTCCCAAATATCATTCCATGTTTCTATAGAGATTTCTAGTCCCAAATCCTGATCCCATGTTTTAAGCAGATTATCCATATCTCCCGATACTTCATCATGTAGTAAATGATAAATAGTACTGACGGAAGATAGCCCCACTGGTCGTAGGACACTACATTCTCTATCTGATTTATAAAGACTATCTAATAACGTAGTCTTCTTCTGTATATAATCTCGAATTTGGAAATATCGAAAAAGGTCTCTATTAGGTAATCCGAATTTCTGATGCAGCTGTTCAAAAGACATCAGGATCCCATCCTTAAATAGGTCCCCTAAACATGAGATACCCCTGGATCTCCAGAGTTTAAAAGTGGCATCTGTAAACCCCGGTTGGAATCCCCATGCTCCCACTATCGGTGCATAGGGGGATGTTTTATGTGAGTTGCCCTCATTTTGCCGCATTATATTCCAAGCCTTAATTGTATTTAGTATTATAGGGTTTTTACAGTGATCTGTAATGATTTTCCTCTTGACTGAAAATAAAAGGTTAATAAGTGGGTATTTTACTTGAGAGGCCTCGATGTCCAACCAGATTGATTGTGGATCAGACAAGACCCAATCAGTTATGTAACTTAATAGGGAACTTAACTGATATTTCCTAAAGTCTGGGAAGTCCAATCCTTCCCTTATCTGTGGAAGCTGTAGCTTCTTCAGCTTAATCAGGGGCCGTCTATGATTCCAGATAAAGGAACCCAGCCAGCCATATAATTTACATAGTGCCAGCCTCGGCAGCATCACCGGAAGCATTCTCATAGGATATAGGAGACGGGGCAGGACATTCATTTTGATAAGTGCTATTCTACCCAACCAGGAAATTGGAAGGTCTCCCCATCGCTGGAGGTCCTGCCTTATCCTTTCCAGTAAATGCACAAAATTAGCCTTATACAACTGACCAAATACTGGAGTAATAAAAATGCCTGAATATAAGAAGCCCTCCAGGGACCAACGAAAGGGAAAAAGGGATCCGTCCATTAAGTGGGGTGTCATAACAAGGCCACCTGTTGGCATAGCCTCCGATTTTGAAAAATTAATTTTATAGCCTGAGAATGCGCTAAATGTATTAATAACTTGGATTAGGCGAGTTACGGACATCAGAGGATTACTGAGGAATAGAAGAACATCATCTGCATAAAAGGTAATTTTATGTTTACCTGTACCAATCCTCGGGGCCGTTATATTAGGATCAGCTCGTATAGCTTCTGCTAGTGGTTCAATTATTAGCGTAAATAACAATGGCGAGAGGGGACATCCCTGACGGCATCCCCTACCCACACTGAAGCTATCCAAACCTAATCCATTGGTAACCACAACTGCTTTGGGATCACTATACAATGTTGAGACCCATTTGGTAAACACCTGTCCAACGCCAAACCTTTCCAATGTGTAAAACAAATATGACCATTCAACCCTATCGAATGCCTTTTCCGCGTCTAATGAAACAACTACTCCTAGTATCTTTCCCTGATGACAGGCTTGAATCATATTCAAAACCCTTCTAATATTATTGGATGATCTACGGCCCTTAATAAACCCCGTCTGATCCTCCTTTATAATATGTGGCAGTACCCTTTCTAGTCTCAGTGCTAACGTTTTAGAAAGGATTTTAAAATCTACATTTAGCAAGGATATTGGTCTATATGATGTACAATCTTCTGGATCCTTTCCTTTTTTAAGGATAAGAGAGATATTTGCCTCTTTCAGCGAAGGCAGGAGACAGCCCTGACTATATGCATAGTTATCCATAAGTGAACCAGCCAATATTCCTGTAAATTCTTTATAGAATTCAGCTTGAAAACCATCTGGGCCTGGTGCCTTACCACTCTGAAGTTGCCTAATTGCATCAAGTATTTCTTGGACTGTTAGAGGAGCATTTAGGACCGATACCTGTTCCGGAGTTAGGCCTGGAAAGGTCAAATTTTTAAAAAATGACTGCATCCTCCTCGTCCTATCTTCACAATCCTGCGATTTATATAACTCAGAATAAAATTCTCTAAATATCGCATTACTCTTTTTGTAATCATGAGTCAAAATACCCATACTTTCCTTGATAGACGTAATAATCTGAGGGGCCTTTTTTTTCTTTGCAAGAAATGCTAAGTATCTACCCAGTTTGTCGTCATATTCATATAACCTTTGTTTTGCAAATAGTATTTCCCTCTTAGCCGTTTGAGTAAGCGTAGTGTTTAGAGCTGTCCTAAGAATCATAATCCTTTGCAATTTAATAATAGAAGATCTATCAGTGTATGCTGTTTGAGCTGCTTTTAAGCGAGCTTCAAGCAGACGCTGTTGTTCTCCCTCCAATTTCTTTTGGGTCGCTGAGTAGGAGATGATCAAACCTCGCGTGTAAGCTTTGATGGTCTCCCACATCATTGATGGGTTGCTAGCTGTACCTAAATTAATTTCTAAAAAGTTTTAAATTCTTGAAAGAAGTACTTTACAAATTTACTATCTTTCATTAGGAAGGGATCAATACGCCAATGCCGAGGGGATGTCCCATTGTTCCTCGCCTTAGTTTCCATATATACAGCAGCATGGTCAGAAATTGCTATACTACCTATTTTACAGGATGGTACGGAATTTAAAAAAATCGAGGGGGCAAAAAACATATCAATTCTGGTATGACATTTATGTGGATTGGAGTAAAAAGGAAAATCTCTGCCCTCTGGATGAAGACATCTCCATACATCTACTAATCCTAATTCTTTGTTCAGATTCACCAATTGTCTAGATCTGAGATACTCCTGCAGTACTCTTGGGAATCCTATCTATTTCCAGATCCATAATACAATTAAAGTCTCCCCCTATAATTGTATGACGGGCACGAAAAGCCATCAATTTTGAAAAGGCTTCCGTTATAAATTTAAAGGGGTGTGCCGGGGGACAGTACAAATTTAATATCCCATATTCCTCTCCATTTATGAGGGCTTTAATCAAAATATATCGTCCAGATTCGTCTTTTATCTGCTTTAGGATTTTGAAAGGGAAATTCTTCCGAACAAGAATAACAACTCCCCTGCTTTTTGAGCTAAAAGAAGAAAAAAAGGCCTGATCAAATCGACCCTGTCGTAATTTCAAGTGTTCTTTATCCGACAGGTGTGTCTCCTGTAGGAGAGCTATATCAACTCCTTCCTTCTTAAGATTTGATAATATTTTCTTCCTTTTGACTGGCGAATTACTCCCCTTGACATTCCAGGTGCACCACTTAACCGACTGATCAACCATAATCATTTGGGCAAATCCGAGACCTCGCGGGAGGGGAAACCCTATCCAAAACATCCCGAGCATAGAGCATATAAAATTTACAAAAATAAAGTCTCTCTAATACACTCACAACAATACAATAAAAAACTATTTCTAAATAAAAAAAATATATTTTTCCCAGGGGGTGTCACTTCCTCTCCAAAAGTCCATCATATCCTCTCCCAACCAATGCCCCACCCTTGACCCAGGCGCTCCTCAATAAAATGAGGAGAATTCAGATATAATACAAAGCTAGAGTTAACAGTGAGCACCCTACCCCACCCATACCAACACCTGGATATATTTGGTAATGTTAATACCATATATAAACATATAACTATAAAATTGCAACCTCAACAAATAATAATTAAATATAAATATAGTAATACAAAATTACAAGGGAGAAACAACCCCGCTCCTAAAGTCAGAGGTAAAATTGAATAAGGTAACCACCTCCCCCCACCAACATTAACCAAATCCCCCAGCTTATATATATATATATATATATAATACACATACATATATATATATATATATATATATATACACACACATACACATACATCCCACATATATACATAAAATAATAAAAGAAAACAACTCCAAGGTGGGGAGAAAATCAAATCCCTCTCCCCACCCCCCATGATAATATTAAACAGTAAGATAAGAGAAAAAAAAGGGGGGGGATATAAACCAAAGTGGGGGAAAGGCAAACCAACATCCATTATGTCTTACAGTTATCTAAGAGAGTTCAAGAATTCCTTAGCCTTTTCTGGCGATCCGAAGTTATACACGGATCCTTCATGGTTAAAGCGTAGCGTCGCTGGGTAGCGTAAGGAGTACTGAATATTTAAGTCCCTTAAACGCTTCTCCGCCTCGTCGAATGCCTTCCTCTTTCGGACCAGAGCTGGGGAAAAGTCCTGGAATAACATGATCTTGGATCCTTTATAGATCATAGCTTGGGGGTCTTTTCCAAGATTTCTAGAGGCTTCTAGGAGTATCTGCCTCTCCTTGTAGCTCTGCAGCCGGAACAGGACCGGGCGTGGGCGCTGGTTCGAGCCGGGCCCACGTATTGCGACCCGGTAGGCCCATTCTACCCTTACCCAGCCTGATCCAGCTTCCAGATTTAAAAGCTGTGGCAGCCATTGCTCGAGAAACACTGTAAGCTGGCCTTCCTCTTCCCATTCGGGAAGGCCCAGCAAACGAATATTTTTTCGACGACCTCGATTATTGAGGTCGTCAATGTGATTCTCTAAGGTCCGGACTCGCTGTTCAAGAGTCCGGACCCGATCCACGGCCGATTGAGCTGTAGTTTCGGAGGTCGTGGCCTTTAACTCCGCCCCTCCGACTCGGCGCTCGTTTTCGGGATTCTTCAATGAAAGCGTCGATCTTCGCGCCCAGTTTGGAGATCATTTCTACAAGGCTTGTCACCACAGGTACGTCCCCCGGGGCGGCTGTGGACGCCTCGGCTGCAGCTGGAGAGGGTGGGGGAGGGGTTCCTGCTTGTTGAGAGCTGTGGGCTCCCTTCCCTTTAGTCATTTTTACTAAAGATTAGATTGTTTAAATTTAATATTAAACAACTAATTTAATTAACGAGCTATTATAAATGATTTGGTAAGTGTGGTGGGGGTGGGTGACCCACTTTACCCAAGTCTTGGGAGGAGCACTATAGACTCAGACTTGCTGGGTCGCCGCCATCTTGGATCTCCCCATCTTAGCTTTTTTAAAAACTCATTCACAGGACATGGGCATCGCTGGCTGGTCAACATTTATTAGGTAAAAACAATGACTGCAGATGCTGGAAACAAGATTCTGGATCAGTGGTGCTGGAAGAGCACAGCAATTCAGGCAGCATCCGAGGACAGGCACCTGTTCATAGTTGCCCTTGAAAAGATGGTGGTGAGTTCCCTTCTTGAGCCACTGCAGCCCATGTGCTGTTAGTAGACAAACAATGCCCTTAGGGAGGGAGTGCAAGATTTAACCCAGTGACCGTGAAGGAATGATGATATATTTCCGAGTCAGGATGGTGAGTGGCTTGGAGGCGAAGTTGCAGGTGATGATGTTCCCCTGTATCTGCTGCCTTCGCCCTTCTAGTGATAGTAACCTTCGGTTGAGAGGTGCTAAGGAAACTTGGTGAATTTCTGCAGTGCACTTGTAGATGGTACACACTGCTGTAGCTGAGAGTCAGTGGTGGAAGGTGTTAACATCTGTTGAAGCGGTGACAATCAAGCGGGCTGTTTTGTCCTGGATGATATCTGACTTCTTGAGTGTTGTTGGAGTTACACCCACCCAGGCAAGTGGGGAATACTCCATCACACTCCTCGCTCTGCCTTGTAGTTGGTGGAAAAACATTGGGGTTTGGGATGTGAGTTAGTCACTTCAGGATTCCTAGTCCCTGATCTGCTCTTGAAGCTACAGTATTTATATAGCTGTTCCAGTTCAGTTTCTGGTCTACTGTAACCCCCAAGGACGTTGGAGCATGGGGACATTGACAAATTGGCCAAATGGACAAACACCTGGCAAATGAATTTCAAAGCAGAGAAATGTAAGGAAATGCATTTTGGTAGAAGAAACACAGAGAGACAATCCAGGCTCAATGTACAACATGGAGGGGAGTGCAGGAACAGAGGGTCCTCAGGGATCATATACATAATTCGCTGAAGGTGGGCCAGGCAAGTTTAAACAATTGTTAAGAAGGCTTATCAGATCTTTGGAATTATAATAGAGGCATAGTGTATAAAAACAAGGAAGTGATACTGCACTGCTACAAGTCATTGGTCAGGGAAGGAAACTGCCATTCTTACCTGGTCTGGCCAACATGTGACTCCAGATCCACAGCAATGTGTCATAGAGTCATAGATATATACAGCATGGAAACAGACCGTTCGGTCCAACCAGTCCATGCCGACCAGATATCCCAACCCAATCTAGTCCTACCTACCAGCACCCAGCCCATATCCCTCCAAACACTTCCTATTCATATACCCATCCAGATGCCTCTTAAATGTTGCAATTGTACCAGCCTCCACCACATCCTCTGGCAGCTCATTCCATACATGCACCACCCTCTGCGTGCAAAAGTTGCCCTTTAGGTCTCTTTTATATCTTTCCCCTCTCACCCTAAACCTCTAGTTCTGGACTCCCGAATCCCAGGGAAAAGACTTTGTCTATTTATCCTGTCCATGCCCCTCATACTTTTGTAAACTTCTATAAGGTCACCCCTCAGCCTCCGACGCTCCAGGGAAAACAGCCCCAGCCTGTTCAGACCAGAATTGCAAACAATATTCCAACAGTGGCCTAACCAATGTCCTGTACAGCCGCAACATTACCTCCCAACTCCTGTACTCAATACTCTGACCAATAAGGGAAAGCATACCAAACGTCTTCTTCACTATCCTATCTAGCTGCGACTCCACTTTCAAGGAGCTATGAACCTGCACCCCAAGGTCTCTTTGTTCAGCAACACTCCCTAGGAACTTACCATTAAGTGTATAAGTCTTGCTAAGATTTGCTTTCCCAAAATGCAGCACCTCGCATTTATCTGAATTAAACTCCATCTGCCACTTCTCAGCCCATTGGCCCATCTGGTCCAGATCCTGTTGTAATCTGAGGTAACCCTCTACGCTGTCCACTACACCTCCAATTTTGGTGTCATCTGCAAACTTACTAACTGTACCTCTTTACACACATCCAAATCATTTATGTAAATGACAAAAAGTAGAGGACCCAGCACCGATCCTTGTGGCACTCCACTGGTCACAGGCCTCCAGTCTGAAAAACAACCCTCCACCACCACCCTCTGTCTTCTACCTTTGAGCCAGTTCTGTATCCAAATGGCTAGTTCTCCCTTTATTCCATGAGATCAAACCTTGCTAATCAGTCTCCCATGGAGAACCTTGTCGAACGCCTTACTGAAGTTACATATAGATCACACTTACTGCTCTGCCCTCATCAATTCTCTTTGTTACTTCTTCAAAAAACTCAATCAAGTTTGTGAGACATGATTTCCTACACACAAATCCATGTTGACTATCCCTAATCAGTCCTCGCCTTTCCAAATACATGTAGATCCTGTTCCTCAGGATTCACTCCAACAACTTGCCCACCACCGAGGTCAGGCTCACCAGTCTATAGTTCCCTGGCTTGACTTTACCGTCCTTCTTAAACAGTGGCACCACGTTTCCCAACATCCAGTCTTCCGGCACCTCACCTGTGACTATCGATGAAACAAATATCTCAGCAAGAGGCCCAGCAATCACTTCTCTAGCTTCAACAGAGTTCTCGGGCACACCTGATCAGGTCCTTGGGATTTATCCACCTTTACCCATTTCAAGACATCCAGCACTTCCTCCTCTGTAATCTGGACATTTTGCAAGAGGTCATTGTCCACATTGGAACCAGGGATGTGTTGCAGTTATACAAGACAATGGTGAGACCGCATTTGGAGTACCATGTACAGGTTTGGTCCTGTTATTTGAAGAAGGATGTAATTGCATTGGAAGTGCTTCAGAAAGGTTCACCAGATTAAATCCAGAGATGAAAGCTATGTCTTATGAGGAGAGATTGAGCAGTTTGGGCCTATACTTGTGAGAGTTTCGAGGGTTGGGAGGAGATTTATTTGAGATATACAAGATGCTAAAGGCAATTGACAAAGTGGACGTAGAGAGCATGTTGAGATTAGAGTGGGAGGATGTTTCCTAGTGCGGGACAATCTAGTATGAGAGCTCACAGTTTAAGGATAAGGGTGACAGATATAAACAGAAATGATGAGAAATTACTTTTCACAAAGGGTCATGAATCTGTGGAATTCAATGCTACAGAGTGTGGTAGATGCTGGGACATGGAGTAAATTTAAAGAGGAGATAAATTTTTAATAAGTAATGTTTTGAAAGGCTATGGAGAGTGGTCAGGAAAGTGGAGTTGAGACTGAGATGAGATCGGTCATGATCGTGTTAAATGGTGGAACAGGCTCGAAAGGCTGAATTAGTCCTGCTTATTCCTGCTCCTGGTTTTTAATGTTCTTATTTACTTTAACCCCAAGATACTAAGGCCCATGCAAGTGATTACTGGAATTTGATACTGTACTGCTTTTGCAGAATTTCAGGTATGAGGAAGTGTTAAGGGAATTGGAATTGTTTTCTAAAGGAGAAGTTTTGAAGTTCAAGTTGTCCAAATTATGCAGCCCAAGCAAGGCAGTTTGCTCACTCTGAAGAAAGTGCTTCTTGGTTTATTACAAGAGAAAACACAACTTTAACACAGAGTGTATGAGAAAACCAGAGAGGATGGGTTTTCACTCAAAAGATACAAACTGTGGAATACAGTTGGAGGGAATTTTCTGGGATAAATGATTTAATTGCATATGTATTCAAAGAAAGAATAGATTGAAGTTTGGTAAAATAATGGATCAGTCCTAATGAGCCTAACAGAAACAGATTCTGTCTGTTAACTCTCTCTCTCTCTCTTACTCCCTCTCTCGCTCTCTTGCTCTCTCTCTCTCACCCCACATATGCCACAAGACTGTTGAGTACTTCCAGCAGTTTCTGCGGAATTCTGCTATTTCATGTGAAAACAACTGGGAGCACATTGCAGTATTCAGGGAGGTTTTTGGATACTTTTCACAAGAATGACAAACTCTCTCAACCACAACTGTGTTTAATTTACAAATTGGGCTTATTTTGAATACATAGTCACTTATTGGCTCCTCTCAACTGTGCCAATTGGCAGCTTGTTCCAATGCTGAGTAACTTAGCAAGATGAGTAAACTGCTTCAGGTACAAGTTGGGACATGACATAAAAAAGGTATTATTCAGTCACGAAGTAATTCACACAAATGTATTTGTTACACTTAGAAAAAGAACTTGTGGGGACATGAGAATGTCTTTTACAGGACATGTTATTTCCATCTGAAATGTGCCAGCTAAAAGAACAGGGGAAACTTGTTCCAAGAAATTGACAGAGGAGAATGAGATTTACTGTTGAAGTGACGCATATTTACAGAGCTAAGGGCAGGATGGGGGGGATCAAGCTTCTAAAGGGTCAGCAGAGGGACAGTGGGCTGAGTGACTGCCTTCTTTCCTGTAAATGTCCAGGATTCCATGTAGATTTGCATAGCAGTTTTGTAACCCTGTTCGTGCTGACGAATTTAGGATACTTCAAGCCCCCAAGTCAACCAAATTTGAGAAATAGCGTTTCAACTTTCGACTGCACATTTTGCAGCTTTCTGGACTCGCTCTTGAGCTCAACAATGTCAGATGGCAACCTCTTCCCTCATTTTGCTTTCCTTTTCTTACTTTGCTAGCCTGTTTTCCTTTCTCTCTTCTGTCTCTCACGTTTCCTTTGCTTGCAGATGGGAACTTTAAGAAATGAAAAGACAAATCAGAAAGAGGAGTAGACCACTCCACCCCTCAAGCCTGCTTTGCCATTCAATAAGATTGTGGCTGATATGATGTCTTCACCTTCCCGCCTTCCCCTGGTAACCTTTCATCCCTTGCTTATCAAGAATGTCTGACTTTAAAATATTCACAACTCTGCTTCCAGTCCCTTCTGAAGAAGAGTTGCAAAGTTTCTAAAAAAAAAACAGAGTGTCTACTGACCCCAACCCTCCCATAATAAATTGCGACCGTGCACATTCACATCTGATGTTGTTTTTTAAATGCGTGTACGCAATATAAAGCTGATCCTCAAAAATGTTTTAAAATCTACATTACTTAACATTTTTTCTTCACCTACATAAGTCTTCATTATTTATTTCCATTTTTAGAATTAGGTTTCATTGTCGCGCAGACTCAAATACAGGGATACATGAGTACAGCGAAAAGTGTACATTTGCCATTTTCAGCATCATTTTAGCTACAAAGATATTTAGGTTCAAAATCTTAGGTTTTCGAAGGTTCGTCGTTTTTTTTTTAATCATTCTTTATCACAATTTACAGCAGAGATCTTGTTGCTGCTACCTATTCTCTTGGGTGTCCCCAGAAGCAGCCTCATCACTACAGGACACATCCTTGGCACAACCATAATCAAGACTCATCAGGATCTTAGGTGTTTGAATCAAATTGCCTCTTACTCTTCTCAGTTCCAGACTAGACTAACCTGTCCAATTTCTCTTCATCAGACCTACTTCTGTACTGTGGTAAACCTTCTCTGACTGCTTCTAACACATTTATATCCTTCCTAAATAAGGAGACCAATCCCGTTCACAATACTCCAGCTGTGACACCACCAGTCATCCCCAGTATTGAGGCACTGACCACCCTAGATCAGCTATGATGGACTGGGCTTGAGCGACATGGGAGTCCCCAAGCAGGTCCTCTACTCCCAGCTCCAAAACGGGAGGCGACTCCCAAGTGGACAAAGGAAGCACCTCAGAGATAGCCTCAAGGCCTCACTAGCAAAGTGCAGCAATCCCACAGACAACTGGGATGGCTGGCTCAAATTCGTTCAAAGTGGAGGAAGAGCATGTAGGAAGGGGTCGAGACTTGCCGTCAGGTTAAAACGGAAGCCGGGGAAAGGAGCACACTGCCTCGCCAAGGCCCCACCCTCCCTTCCCATAACCACCTTCTGCCATGGGTGTAACAGAGCCTGCAGTAGCCCCACCGTTCTATACAGCCACCTCCAGACTCACCCCGAGAGTGGAAGAGAGCTATCCTCATCTGCAAGGGACCGGCAATGAATGAATGAAATTACAGCTGAAGCATTTTTGTAAAGCGTTGAGAAGATACTTCTCCATTGTGATGCCACCGTTCTCCCCATCTTTTCTCAGTCATGTTTTAAAATTATTTCAAAAGATGGCCCTGATGATTTCATGTTTTCGTTGCCTCTAAACGTGACAATTGAAACATCATCCAGGCCGGCCTCCCACATTCTACTCCATAAACTTAAGGTCATCCAAACATTTGCGTTCCACATCTTAACTTGCACCTGTTCACCTATTTCCCTTCTGTTCACTGACCGACATTGGCTCCCACCCACGCAATGTCCTGATTTTAAATCTGCCACCCTTTGCCTCATAACCCTCAAAAGTACAGGTGATCACCCAATTTTGACCACTTTTAACTTTAATTGCAGTGAAGTTGAGACTGTCTCTTCAGTTCTCTTGACCTTAAAACCTGGAATGCAAACACTACACCTTGCTACCCTTCCATCTCAATTTCCTCCTTTTAAACTAATTTCTTAAAACCTATTGAACTATCACAAAAATATGACATAAAGATAGGTGGAGGGACAGGTAGTGTTGAGGAAGCAGGGAGTCTGCAGAAGGACTTGGGCAAGCTGGAACTGTGGGAAGATAGATTACAATGTGGGAAAGTGTGGGCGGAAGAAAAGCGGCATTGAGTATTTTCTAAATGGGGGAAAGGCTGCGGAAATCTGAAGCACAAAACGACTGAGAGTCATAGAGATGTACAGCATGGAAACATACCCTTTGGTCCAACTTGTCCATGCAGAGCAAATATCCCAACCCAATCTCGTCCCACCTGTCAGCACCCAGCCCATATCCCTCCAAACCCTTCCTATTCATATACCCATCCAAATGCCTCTTAAATGTTGCAATCATACTAGCCTCTATTACTTCCTCTGGCAGCTCATTCCATACATGTACCACCCTCTGCGTGAAAAGGTTGCTCCTTAATTCCCTTTTATACCTTTCCCCTCTCACCCTACACCTATGCCCTCTAGTTCTAGACTCACCCCAGGGAAGAGACCTTGTCTATTTGTTCTATCCATGTCCCTCCTGATTTTATAAACCTCTATAAAATCACCCCTCAGCCTCCAGCGCTCCAGGGAATACAGCCCCAGCCTATTCAACCTCTCCCTATAGCTCAAATCCTCCATCCCTGGCAACAGCTCTATAAATCTTTTCTGAACCCTTTCAAGTTTCACAACATCTTTCGATAGGAAGGAGACCAGAATTGCACACAATATTCCAAAAGTGGTTAACCAATGTCCTGTACAGCCACAACATGACCTCCCAACTCCTGTTCTCAATACTCTGACCAATAAAGGAAAGCATACCAAACACCTTCTTCACTATCCTATCTACCTGTGGGCTCCACTTTCAAGAAGCTATGAACCTGCACTCCAAGGTCTCTTTGTTCAGCAACACTCCCTAGGACCTTACCATTAAGTGTATAAGTCCTAAGATTTGCTTTCCCAAAATGCAGCACCTCGCATTTATCTGAATTAAACTCCCTCCGCCACTTTTCAGCCCATTGGCCCATCTGACCAAGATCCTGTTGTAATGTGAGGTAACCTTCTTCACTGTCCACAACACCTCCAATTTTGGTGTCATATGCAAATTTACTAACTATAATTCTTATGCTCACATCCAAATCATTTGTACAAATGATGAAAAGTAGTGGATCCAGCACTGATCCTTGTGGCACTCCACTGGTCACAGGCCTCCAGTCTGCAAAACAACCCTCCTCCACCACCCTCTGTCTTCTACCTTTGAGCCAGATCTGTATCCAAATGGCTAGTTCTCCCTATATTCCGTGAGATCTAACCTTGCTAATCAGTCTCCCATGGGGAACCTTATCGAACACCTTACTGAAGTCCATACATATCACAGCTACTGCTCTGCCCTCATCAATTCTCTTTGTTACGTCTTCAAAAAACTCAATCAAGTTTGTGAGACATTATTTCCCATGCACAAAACCATGCTGACTGTCCCGAATCAGTCCTTGCCTTTCCAAATACATGTACATCCTGTCCCGCAATTTGCCCACCGCCAATGTCAGACTCACTGGTCTATAGTTCCCTGGCTTGTCTTTACCACCCTTCTTAAACAGTGGCACCACGTTTGCCAACCTCCAGTCTTCCGACAGCTCTCCTGTGACTATCAAATATCTCAGTAAGAGGCCCAGCAATCACTTCTCTAGCTTCCCACAGAGTTCTAGGGTACATCTGTTCAGGTCCTGGGGATTTATCCACCTTTAGCCGTTTCAAGACATCTAGCACTTCCTCCTCTGTCATATGGACATCTTTCAAAATGCCACCATCTATTTCCCTACATTCTATATCTTCCATGTCCTTCTCCACAGTAAACACTGATGCGAAATACTCGTTTAGTATCTCCCCCATCTCCTGCAGCTCCACACAAAGGCCGCCTTGCTGATCTTTGAGGGGCCCTATTCTCTCCCTAGTTACCCTTTCCTCCTTAATGTATTTGTAAAAACCCTTTGGATTCTCCTTAACCCTATTTGCCAAAGCTGTCTCATGTCCCCTTTTTGCTCTCCTGATTTTTCTCTTAAGTATACTCTTACTTCCTTTGTACTCATCTAAGGATTCACTCGATCTATCCTGTCTATACCTTACATATGCTTCCTTCTTTTTCTTAACCAAACCCTCAAATTCTTTAGTCATGCAGCATGCCTTACACCTACCAGCCTTTTCTTTCACCCATACTTTCTCTGGATTCTCATTACCTCATTTCTGAAGATTTCTCATTTTCCAGCCATCCCTTTACCTGTGAACATCTGCCCCCAATCAGCTTTCGAAAGTTCTTGCCTAATACCGTCAAAACCAGCCTTCCTCCAATTTAGAACTTCAACTTTTAGATCTGGACTATCCTTTTTCATCACTATTTTAAAACTAATAGAATTATGGTCACTGGCCCCAAAGTGCTCCCCCACTGACATCTCAGTCACCTGCCTTGCCTTATTTCCCAAGAATAGGTCAAGTTTTGCACCTTCTCTAGTAGTTACATCCACATACTGAATCAGAAAATTTTCTTGTGTACACTTAACAAATTCCTCTCCATCTAAACCTTTAACACTATGGCAGTCCCATTCTATGTTTGGAAAGTTAAAATCCCCGACCATAACTACCCTATTATTTCTACAGATAACTGAGATCTCCTTCCAAATTTGTTTCTCAATTCCCTGCTGATTATTAAGTGGTCTATAATACAATCGCAATTAGGTTATCATCCCTTTCTTATTTCTCAGTTCCACCCAAATAACTTCCATGGATGTATTTCCGGGAATTTCCTCCCTCAGTACAGCTGTAATACTATCCCTTATCAAAAACACCACTCTCTCTCCTCTCTTGCCTCCCTTTCTATCCTTCCTGTAGCATTTGTATCCTGGAACATTAAGCTGCCAGTCCTGCCCATCCCTGAGCCATGTTTCTGTAATTGCTATGATATGCCAGTCCCATGTTCCTAACCATGCCCTGAGTTCAACTGCCTTCCCTGTTAGGCCCCTTGCATTGAAATAAATGCAGTTTAATTTATTGGTCCTACCTTGTCCCTGCCTGCCCTGACTGTTTGACTTGCTCCTTCTCCCAGCTGTACCAGTCTCAGATTGATTTCTTTCCTCACTATCTCCCTGGGTCCCACCCCCCACCTCACTAGTTTAAATCTTCCCAAGCAGCTCTAGCAAATCTCCCTGCCAGTATATTAGTCCCCTTCCAATTTAGGTGCAATCCATCCTTCTTGTACAGGTCACTTCTACCCCAAAAGAGATTCCAATGATCCAAAAATGTGAATCTTTCTCCCATGCCATGCATTTATCTGCTCTACCCTCCTATTCCTACCCTCACTAGCTCATAGCACCGAGAGTAATCCAGTTATTACTACTCTTGTGGACCTCCTTTTTAAATTCCTGCCTAACTCTCTCTATTCTTCCTTCAGAATCTCATCCTTTTCCCTTCCTATATCTATGGTTCCAATGTGTACAATGGCTTCTTGTTAGGCCCTCTCCCCCATGAGAACATTCTACACCTCCCTGAGACATCCTTGATCCTGGCACCAGGAAAGCAACACACCATTCTGATTTTTCGCTGCTGGCTATAGAAACATCTGTCTGTGCCTCGGACTAGAGAATCCCCTAACACAATGGGAGCAGCACGATGGTTCAGTGGTTAGCACTGCAGCCTCATAGCACCAGGGTACCAGGGGGACTGTCTGTGTGGAGTTTGCACATTCTCCCCGTATTTGTGTGGGATTCCTCCGGGTGCTCCGGTTTCCTCCCTCAGTCCAAAGATGTGCAGGTCAGGTGAATTGGCCATGCTAAATTGCCCATAGTGTTGGGTGCATCATTCAGAGGGAAATGGGTCTAGGTAGGTTACTCTTTGGAGGGGCGGTGTGGACTAGTTGGGCCGAAGGGCCTGTTTCCATACTGTATTGAATCTAGTCTAATCTAATTTAAACAATCTATCTCTTGGCACCCAACATATCCCTCATTGCATTAGAGCCAGTCTCAATATCAGAAACTTGGCTGTTCGTGCTCCATTCCCCTGAGAATCCATCACACCCTGCATTTTCCAAAACAGCGTACTTGTTTGAAATGGGGATAGCCACAGAAGACTCCTGCACTACCTGCCTACCCCTCCTACCTGTCCTGGTGGTAACCCATCTACCTGACTGTATCTGTGACTTTTCTCCCTTCCTATAACTGCTATCCATCACACCCCCTTGCTCTTGTAAATTCCCCATTGCCTCTGACTGTCACTCCAACCAATCCATTCGATCTGATAGGATTCACAACTAACGGCATTTATTGCAGATATAATGCTCAGTAACACGTAAACTCTCCATAAGTTC
The DNA here is from genome assembly GCF_037043375.1 of Chiloscyllium plagiosum. Taxonomy (NCBI): domain Eukaryota; kingdom Metazoa; phylum Chordata; class Chondrichthyes; order Orectolobiformes; family Hemiscylliidae; genus Chiloscyllium; species Chiloscyllium plagiosum. The sequence goes on along the minus strand of NW_028270161.1, from coordinate 13,490,361 downwards.
CCACATCTGAAAAGAAGAGCATATCACTTTACTAAGGGCCATTTTTGCTTCTTTCAATCTACGGACCCAGAAAATAGTACTGTCTTATTCCTCTACAAACACTGCTCCAGGCTAACTTAATACTTATGACTTATATTTTTAAGTTTAATCAAGAGACATATCTCAATAAAACATATAATCAAGAAAAAACCCACTCTACTCACTACTACAGACTCACAGCAAGACCACACTTAAATCTATTCACTTATCTGTTTCGGTGCTATAACCTTCTGCTAAACAGGTTCCTCCTGTTCACTGTTTGTTAATTTTCCCAGACCCACTCCTATGTCCAGCGATACATGAATTCAAACAGCAAAGGCAGTAACTGCACAGATTCACTGCTGTTTCACTTAGCAATGTGGGTTTTTCTCTCTCTCTCTCTCTTCCCCCCCCCCACACTGATCATGTGCTGCCTATTGCCTGTCCTTCTCCCTTTTCAAAGTGCCGTTGGTTTGACGTTTAATTTTCTCTGAAGTTCCAAAACAATGCAACAGCATATAAAACAGTAATTGCTGCTCCTGGTATTCAAGGAAATCAACCCCTCCCATCCCTACACCAATCCACTCCTCCCCGGCTCCCCTACACCCCTTCCCAACCCGACACCAATCCCTCCTCCCCTATTCCCCTCCACCCCCTCCTATGACTACACCAACCCCCTCCTCCCTGCACCCCTACACCCCCTCCTCTCCCACTCCCCGACATCCCCTCCCATCCCCACATCAACCCCCTCCTCCCCGCTCCCCTATATCCCTGCCTATCTCTACCTAACCCCTCTGCTCCCACTCCCCCACACCCCTTCCCATCCCCACACCAACCCCCTCCTCCCTGCTCCCCTATATCCCTGCCTATCCCTACCTAACCCCTCCGCTCCCACTCCCCTACACCCCTTCCCATCCCCACACCAACCCCCCTCCTCCCCCACTCCCCATACCCAATCCCATCCCTACATCAACACCCCCCACCACACACACACACCTTACCTATTCCCATGCAACATGTCAACTATATCAGAAAGACTGCTCCTTTCTTGATCGGAAATATTGTCAATTTTCGTCCCTATCCTATATCCACTGCCACTGAAATGCCCATCCAGCTGTCTGTTACTTTCAGGTTGAACATCTATACTGGCATTATCATCACAGCTTTCTCAGTTTCTCGCGACACAACTCCATTGCAGGACCTGCAGCCATAATGACCCCAGTCATGAATTCCCATTCCTAAATGACTCCACCTTGATTCCACTTGTATTAAACAATCTGCCTGAAGACTGTCCTCTTCACCACCACCTTTGTGATCTCCTCTAACCCGAAGCCTTCTAATTCTCCCTTTAGTTCTGTTTTAATGTTTCCTCTGAGGAATGGTCACATGACCTGAGCTGTTAACTCTGATGTCTCTCCACTGATGCTGCCAGACCTGCTGAGCTTTTCCAGCAGTTTCTGGTTTCGTTTCTGATTTACAGTATCCGCAGTTCTTCGTGTTTTTAAAAAAAAACAAGTTTTTGTTTGTTTCTGCAACTGGACTTGGTTGGAACAGTTCCCTAGGCTATTGTGATATTATGGATCTCAGAACTTTAATAACTGCTGAGCTTTTCCAGCAACTTCTGTTTTTGTAGGTATAAACCTATGCTTTGCCTGCCTTGTACACCCCTAGGTGAGGAAAGAAAATAAATTGTTACATTTTTACAACCTTGAAACTTCTAAATGTAATTCACAAAGTGAATTCGGTAGTGCAGTACATCAATAACACAAACAAATCCTCAACAGATATTTAATGTGGTCTCAGTTTGGCTTTCAAAACAGCATATGCAATTTGTGTTTAGTTCTGTTTTAGCTAATCCTGATGTCTCAGTTTAAGTTAGTCAGATTGCCTATCCAGCTGTTTTGAAAACCACAAAAGTGTACATGACCTAAAACTGTAGAGCAAGACAGTGTAAACTTGGGACCTTGTTTTCAGATCCTGTTTTGATAAAGGCCAGCACGGTGGCTCAGTGGTTAGCACTGCTTCATCACAGCACCAGGGACTCGGGTTCGATTCCACCCTCGGGTGACTGTCTGTGTGGAGTTTGCATGTTCTCCCCTGTGTCTGTGTGGGTTTGTTCTAGTTTCCTCCCACAGTCCAAAGATGTGCAAGTTAGGTGAATTGGCCAAGTTAAATTGCCCATAGTGCGAGGTGTATTAGTCAGAGGTAAAGGTAGGGAAATGAGTCTGGGTGGGTTACTCTCTGGAGGGTTGGTATGGACTAGTTGGGCCAAAGGGCCTGTTTCCACACTGTAGGAATCTAATCAAAATAAAGGAGGTGTAAATTCTTTCTGTTGGACATTTAGAATTGGCGACCAGTGAGGGAGCAAGGCTGTAATGAGATGGAGAAAAGAACAGCAGTTAAATGATCAGAGTTTTAGAGAAAACAAACCCTGCGGTCTAACTTATCCATGCTGATCAGATATCCTAAATTAATCTAGTCCCATTTTCCAATACTTGCCTCAGATCCCTCTAAACCTTTTCTATTCATATACCTATCCAGATGTCTTTGTCATGACAGAGATTTAAAAAGAAACCTTTGAATGCCCTTTTTTATCTCCTGATGTAGTGATGAGAGCACTGCCATAAACAGGTTAGTATGACTTGGAGGGGCCAGTGTCGGACTGGGGTGGACAAGGTTAAAAATCACACAACACCAGATTATAATCCAACAGGTTTATTTGGAAGCACTAGCTTTTTGACAAACAGATTAGATATGTCAAAGATTAGCAAGAGTGGGGTAGCTTATGAAGAGAGTTTGAGGAGACTAGGTCTATATTCTCCAGAGTTTGGAGGAATGAAAGATTATGTCATTTAAGCTCAAAGTTAAAAATCACACAACACCAGGTTATAGTCCAGCAGGTTTATTTGGAAGTACTATCTTTCAGACCACTGCTCCTTCAGGTAGCTATGGAGCAGGATCATAGGACACAGAAAATTTGACAGGGTAAGATGCAGGAAGGATGATCCCCTAGCTGTGGATGAAGGGCTATAAGAGGGATACAGTCTCAAACTAAAGGGTCAGCGATTTAGAATGCAGATGAACAGGAATTTCTGAACTCAGTAGGTGGTGAATCTTTGGAATCCTCTACTCCAGAGGGTTGTGAAAGCTCAGTCATTGAGTGTGTTCAAGGCAGAGATCAAATGGATTTCTCAATCACAAGAGAAATCAAGATCTTGCAGGAAAATGGCTTTGAGGTGGACAATCAGCCATAATCTAGGTGACTGGCAGAATTTGCGTGACGGGCTGATCCTTTTCCAATTCTTTTGGTTCCTGCAGTTAGCTAAGTAGATACTGAGAAAATGTGACGTTCAGATTATGGAATCATATTACCCCAATGTTATTCAAATCACTATTAGCAGGAGCAAGCTGAGAAATGCAAATGTTCCCCAGGGTCTCCTTGCTGCCAAACTGACATGATACTGAACAATTCATGCATCACCTGGGACAGTGGGTGCAGATGTGGTCAACACTGCAGCAGACCAGAGATGGATAGCAACAGGGACCTGGGAGCTCTGGGGTTTTACATCATTGTCTTAGGGAATCAGTATTTATTCATGTCAAAGGTTTCTGAGGAGATCACTGAGTCAGATTGCATTCACGATAGGACAGATTGGGAATGTCATGTGGAAGCCTTTTTTGATTAGAAACTACCTTTGCTTGCGATTTTTATTCATTGGACATGGGCTCCATCAGCTACACCAATGTTAATTGCCCAGAGACCTTTAAAGGGTCATCCACATTGCTGTTGGGCTGGAGTCACACACAGGCCAGACCAGGTAAAGATGGCACTTCCCTTCCCTAAAGGACTTTGGTGAATCAGGTGGGTTTTTTTCTGAACAGTCAACAATGGACTCATGGTTGTCATTAGACTCTTCATTCCAGATTTTTATTGAATTCAGATTCCACCATCTGTCATGGTGGGATTTGAACCCAAATCCCCAGAACATCACCTGCGTTTCTGGATTAGTAGTCTAGCGATAACTAGCCCATCACTTCCCCATTGGATGGCTTTGTCTCTGAGAATCTTTCAATGGTCACAGACTCTCCAGGTGCACTGTGCCGAAACTCAACTTCCTCCATTTGCCAGGGTTTATCTGTCTGGGCCTGGTATTCCCTGAACCCACTTCAACCATGGAGGTGTCCACTCCCTGAAGCGGCTAGCTCTGAAATGGCCAATGTCAATAGTGACGGTGGTGAGGCTACTGAGATGGGAGCCCTCTGGCGGGGCTGCCAATTTCTGAGAGGGATGATCCTGTCTTCCACATTAAGGAATGTGCCTCCTTTGACCTCCTTATCTGAGGAAAGATGCCCTGGCTATAGAGAGAGTGCAGCAATTGCTTACCTGCTTAACAGCAATGTGTGCTATCTACAAGATGTACTGCAGAAATTCACCAAAGATCCTCAGACAGCATCTTCCAAACCTGCGACCACTTCTATTTAGGAGGACGAAGGCAGCAGATACATGCAAGGTCCCCCCAAACCATTCACCATCCTGACTTGGAAATATATTATCAGTCCTTCACTGTCACTAGGTCAGAATGCTGAAATTCCCTCCCTGACAGCATTGTGGATCTACCTACAGCATTTGGATTGCAGCGGTTCAAGAAGACTACCACATTCTCAAGGGCAACCAGGGATCGGCAATAAATATTATACTTTACATATCTTTCTACTTTACACGCATGTGCATGTGTGGTTTTCCCCTGGTTCTTTTTACATGCTGTTCCTCTAGTGCCTTTCACTTCTTATGGTGGGTGATTCTACCATTTTCAATCTTAGCAGAAATTTGAAATCTGGAAAGGGTATTTATTTCTAAGGAGGAAGCTGAGCAGCATGTTTAATGTGGACTGTGTGCATGAGCACAGCTGGGTTTATGTGATAATCCTTAATAATATTTTCAATAGATTGTACCACAATCACAAGTCAAAAGGTGTTCTTCCCGATAAATGTTTGGTACACAACACTCTGGAATCCTGTTAAAAGCTTCAGATTTTTATGTAATGTTGTGTTGCTATAACTGAAGACCAACAAATAAAAATTTATGCAGTAAAAATATTGACATGGCTGCAATGTCAGATTCACCCTGAAAACAACAGACTAAACTCAGGTTGTACGTTTACAACCTGAACCTCAACCTAAGCTACAAATCTTCTCAAAAATCACAAACAGACAAAACTGTTCAACAGCAAGCTCCACAATGAGGCATTCCAGTTACAGCTGAAGACTTAATTGGATAATCATTCCAAGAACTTGGATGAGTTTGTGGTCTCGTAGATGTACAAACCTACAGTAGAAGAGAGGAATGAGGAATTGAGAGGACATCTGCTAGGTCCTTAGGGGGCGAATCTTACACATAAGCTGACAGGATGCAGATGAGAGCTCACTTTGGAACTTTGTCGAAAGGTTGCTATATTTTTGCATTATTTCCAAAAATTACCCAATGGGACACACATGACCAAATTCCTGGTATCTCCTCCATCTCGTGCAAAGATCCAAGCTGGAAGCGTTAGACTGTTAAACAAATGACCAATGTATTCAATTGCTATTCTTCAAAATCATCCTCATGACAATATTCCTCAGGATGTTTTAGCTTTGCCCTTCACAAAGAAGATGCTGCAAGATTTTAGAGAGACTCGCCTCCATGCAGTTTCATTGAAGTGTGTTTATTGCTTTAACTTGGGTAAAGGATTAGTGCAACTGACATCAGTCAAACCAATTCTATATCGTTGCAGAAATCAAAACGGTTTTTGAAAATGAATGGTAGCTCTCAAATTCGACGAGACATTACAGGAATTCAGAAGCAATCAGTCCTGCAGGTGTCAAGTGTGGTTCAGAGGGATTAACTTCTGAGTCAGAAGGTTGTGGTTTCAGTTACTCTTGAGGCTTGAACATAAAATCGTGGTTGATGTTCTCTTGGTGTTGCACTGCTGAAGTATCATGGAATATTCTGTTAGTGTGGAGGGAGGTTATTCTGCCCATTGAGTCTGCTCTGGCTCTTTTGAAATAAATCCACTCCACCATAAATTTTCTCCGTGGTATGTGATCTAAATCTCTGTCATTGCTACTTGGAATCTAAATCCTGATCAGTTAGTGCACTTTAAATTCCAATCAATTGTTGCATATAAAATATTTTATCGCATGCTATCACTGACTCCTTTGCCAATCCCCTTATGTGTGTCCTTATTGACACTTCAGCCATTGGAGCAATTTCACTTCATTTGCTTTAATTAAACTCTTCATGATTGTAAAATCCCCTCTTAGCTTTCCTTACTCTAGGAATAGAAACAGGCCCAGTTTCTCCAGTTCAACCCACTGTGAAAGGGTTGCTGCAAAGACGGAGGCTATTCAGCCTGGTTTATCCATGTGGACTGTCTTCAGGAGCAAATACTAGAACTTTTCCCCATACCCTTTCCCCATGACCTACCATTTCTTTTCATGGTCTTTTCACTTGCCTTTTGAAAGTCATGCTCGAATCTGTCGGCACCACGTTCTCAGTCAAATCATTTGAGATCCGAAGCATTCACTTTGTAAAAAGAATTCTGCCTCAGATTGCTGTTGCCTTCCTTTGCAATCACCTTAAATCAGTTCTCCCTGACCAAATGACCAACAGAGACAGCTTCTTGAGAAACTCAGCAGGTCTGGCAGCATTTGTGCAGAGAAAGCAGAATTAATGTTCCAGGCCAAAGATTGGCTCAGAAACTTTCATTTTGCTTTCTCACAGATGCTGCCAGACCTGCAATTTCTAGTCTTGTTTCTGACTTCCAGCATCCGGAGCTCTTTCAGATTTTCTTGTAGAAACAGTTGCTTGCTATCCAACCTTCCCAGCCCCCTCACGATTTGAATACCTCTCTCAAATCTCCTCAGTTCTGCTGTTACAGGAAAATAAAGCCAGCCTCTCCAGTCCATCCACATAACTGAAGCTTCTTATCCTTGAAAACATATGTATATGAGCTTCTCTGTGCCCTCTCCAAAGCATTCACATATTTGCTGAAGTCAAATTGGACACCATTCTTCAATTGAGATTCCTCCGACTATTAAAAGTACCAGGCAAAAATTTGCAATTGGTTAGAGAGAAAAAAACTGCAAATGCTGGAATCCAAAGTAGACAGGCAGGACGCTGGAAGAAAACAGCAAGGTAGGTATCTTCAGGAGATGGAGATGTCGGCGTTTCAGTTGAAGAAGGATTACACCTGAAATGTCGATTTCTCCACCTCCGGATGGAGAGTACAGAAGGTGATAGGAATTTTGATAGGAAAAACACAGAGATACCAGAACAAAATACAGACCATTCTGCTATAACGTGAAAGTTGCATCCCTCATCAACCTTGTGCGATAGAAAATAGCACTGTAGAAGATTGCTTTAGAAAATCACAGAGCCTGGTCAGTTGAGATTTCACGTTGTCCAAACAGCGACCATAATTCGTCAGTCGGTGTTTAGCCAATTTGAGTTAATCAAATGCATGTTATACCAGAACGACCTATAACGGTTACCTACGTGACAAAAATTGGTGCATCTGGTTACATACAAATTTCAAATAGTAGTCAACAGATCAACAAAGCAATTAATGAATGTTATGTGTGGCTACTGTATTTGCCTTAAACATCCAGTGTCTGCCTGCAGACTGGTCAGTGGGCTTCTAGAATGTTTTTCAAAGCTGGCAAACTCCTGCTGCCTGGTAAACCAACCTTGACGAATGGTTTCTGTCTCTAGCCATTTAAATGTTGAATTAAAACTGGTTGGTGTTGACGCCCACAGGTTTTAGCTATCACCACTAGTTCTTATGTAGGCACCTTCTGTGCTTCCTAAAGTCCCATAGAACTCAGAAACGACACCTCTGTCCTAAAGTGCCAGAATTCCCTCGTATATGTTACTCTGGACTCTATGGAATATCCTTCCTGAACTTGCCTCCAGTCCTGGCAACACCCACTTTTGATTTTGGACACTGCAGGAACTGCCAGTCAATCTGATTGGCCATGGCACTTTGTCCCAGTGTGGGAGGGAATTCTAATTTGCATTAATTTCCCATTCACAGCCACAGTGCTCAACGTTGGTCCACAGCGCCCCCACTGTGCACCCACCACTACCATCCCCCTCTCCAAATCCCACCCCTCCAACGTTCTCTCTGGGGAGGCAAACATTGGAGGCTGAGAGGGAACCTGACAGAGATATATAATGAGGACCATCAATTGGTTGGATAGGAATGCACTTTCTGTCCTGTCCTGGCAGGGTTTGGGGCTGGAGGAACTTTACATCCAGTTTACTTTGCCTTTTAAGAACAGAGAGAGCTTTATTCTGTATCGAACCCCCTTGCTGTCCATGTCTTCGGCGTGTTTGATGGAGATGGAGTCAAGGGAACTTTACTTTCAGTTTTCTTTTAGTTTAAAGGTGTAGAGGCAGCTTTTGCTCTGTACCTAACCCCGTGCTGTCCCTCTCCCATGAGTGTTTGATGAAGACAGTGTCGAGGGACATTTACTTTTAGCTTACAAAGGTCCAGGGAAATTTACTTTCAGTTTAAAATGAGTAAGGAAAGTACTGTATTGTACATTCACTGTATTTAACACCATCCTGTCCCTGACGCATGTTATGAAGATGTGGGTGACCTGTACCTTTCCGAAAGTTAAAAGCTAACAGAACTACCTGTCAGCACCAAGTGTTCTCAACAAGATGCAATGTAGCATGAGCCTAGCAGTTAGGGTAGTTGGTTGCCTGGAGACAAAAACAGATTCGAATTAGGCTATTCAGTTTAAATTTTACCCCGAAAAATACCAAATTCCAATCAATTTGAACTTAGTATATTGGCAAACAGAAAAGCCAATGACACAATCCAATGCTTTGGGGTATAAGCCCGGGGAAAATTGATGGGAGGAGAACGGTCATGCCACCAGCATGTAGAGACTGCCTGAAAAATAGTTCTCTTAAAGATACCTTGATCGATCAATGACGTGTGAAACAGAAATCCCTAAGAAGAAGAAAAGGAAAGTGAGGAAGAGAAGGTTTGATGTCTGGCTGGTTTTGAAAACTTGAATTTTTGGTAAACCTTAATTGGGGGTTTTTATTGGACTAGTATTGTGGGAAGTTAAAAGATAGGTTAGAGGAAGGAGTTATGAATAGTTGTTAGTTAATTATTCTCTGTTATATCTTTTATATCTGGTTTAAATTAAGCAGGAGGGTTTACCCCGGGTTGTAACACCCGGGAGCATTTGATGGAAACGGTGTAAAGGAAACTTTCTTTTCCATTTACTCCTCGTTTAAAAGAGTAGGAAGAGACTTTTCCATTTGTAGAGGGATCAATAGTAGAATGCTAAGAGCCCTATTGCTGAGATTTCTTTTCATCCAAACAGTCTGGAACTCATTGCCTGAAAGGGTGATTGAGTCAGAAACTCTCCTGACTTTAAACAGTATTTAGATATTCACTTGCATTGCTGTAGCCTCCAATGCAGTGGGCTAAGAGCAGGAACGTGAGATTAATGTGGTCAGATTTCTGTTGACCAGCAGGGACATAATGGGCTGAATGGCTGAGTCTATGAAATTGAATTCTTTGTTGTCCAGGTCTTTCTTCTTCCTGAAGAAATGCAAGCTCAAATTTCACTGCGTCAATTTCAGCTGAATTGCCCAATCTGTTCATTTGTCTGTCTCTGTCTGGAGTTGCACAGATTCCACTTAGTAATTAACCCAACTCTCTACAGATTGTACTGGCTGATTAGTCAACAAACGCCAGATGTATGAGTAACAGAAACAGGGAAAACAGCTACTGCCTGGCGCTAACAACAGAAAGGTGTATATTTTTGAAATGTTTTTCTTAGAACAAAGAACAATGCAGCACAGGAACAGGCCCTTTGGCCCTCCAAGCCTTCGCTGACATATTTTGCCCTTCCATACTAAAACTGTCTTCACCTATAGGATCCATATCTCTCTTCTCCCTAAATCCTTTCTGGATATCCTGAAACACCTTTTACACCAATAAGTGCTTTTGATGTGTGGTGACACTTGTAAAGTAGGAAATGTTGCAACTAATTTACATTGCTCAATGGTTCTACTTACAGATGAAGTGTTTTTTCAGTGATATTGGCCAGGGTATAAATATGAACCTGTACAAAGTGAACTCTCCTGCTCAACTCTGAACTGTGCTGTAAGAGTGATAAAGTACAGTTGAGACAGTGGCTCAGTTAGCACCTAATCAAAACATGGGACCACATTCAATCCCTGGACATGGTACCAAACAGCAGAATTTCCAAATTTGTGCACGATTTGGAAATGTTGAAGACATGATGGAAGATAACAATAAGAGCAGACACACAGGAGATGGTATTCAGTCAGTGATAGTGTGAGTTGGTGAATATAGGTTGGAAGAAAGGGTTGCTATCTTCTTGGGGAAAAGGGGAGAGTATCTCTGATGGGTAACTGGAGCAGGAGAATCGACGTTTTGGGCATAAGCCCTTCTTCAGGAATGAGGAGAGAGAACAAGGGCTTATGCCCGAAACGTCGATTCTCCTGCTTATTTGATGCTGCCTGACCTGCTACGCTTTTCCAGCAACACATTTTTAAGCATAGTATTCCAGAAGGGGCCTTACCAATATCCTAACTCCTGTATTTAAGGGTCTGAGCAATGAAGGCAAGCATGCTAAATGTCTTCTTATCTATATGTGATGCAGACTTCAAAAAGTATGTGCCTGAACCTCTAGGTCTCTCTGTCCTACAACACTGCCCAAGGCAAATACTTGCATAAAATATGAGTATTTCACTCCTGTCCACCTGCCTATACTAACCATTTTATGGCATATTACCAACTTGAACTGCATCAGTTGATCGTTAAATATGTATTAAAGTAGGATGAGTTAACTGCTAATTGTAGTGCACACCCTGTGTATTGTGGGGGTGAGCTCAGTGGGGAATGGAAAGAACCTCCACCCCAAAAACACATCTGGGAGTGGCACGTTTTCTCCAGTTCACTAGCATGCCCATTTCACCCGTAAGTAATTTAGAATCAAGTCCTTTATTGCCGACTGTTACATAGATGTGTTCATTTCATCGGCGATTTTAGATCAGTTGGGACACTTACCACAGCCAAATAGCTGACTGTCTCTCATTCACCTGGCTTTTTTTGTGCGCATTCACATCGTTCAGTGGCACTGAGTCAACATCCTGGAATCCTCTCCCTGGCACCGTTGTGGGTTTCGAGCTCATGGACTGCTGCACTTCAAGGAGACAGCTCACCACTACCATCTCAAGGGCAACTAGGGAAAGACAAAAATGCAAGACTCGCCAGCAATACCCACATCTGAAAAAGTAGCCACTTGCGTGTGCTACCTGAGGGTTATCAGTAGTCGTGAATGTATACCTTCAGCCCTTCTCTATAAGGAACCTGAGGATGTTACATGTCCAGAAACAGTAGACACAAAGTTGACAATGAAATGGAAACTGTGTTCTGGAATTTTCTAGGTTGGCAAAGCTTCATATCAGGAACTCACACACTCCTACATGTCAAGCAAGGGCATGTCTTAGGCATGGTTAAGTGCAGAAATGTTACAGGACAGGAAGATGTGTCAAGAGAAACAAAACAATTTCAGTAATGTCCTGGCGTTCTGCCTCAGAACCAACTTTGTTGAAAGCAACAAAGCAGAATTATGCAAAGTAACACAAACTGTTAACCTACCCCGTAACGTTGATGCTGTGAGAGAAATTATCCACCTGGCCACAAGGGTCAAAACAGACTCAGTTCATCATCATTTCTTTGTTCATGAGAGGTGGGTGTTGCTAGCTGGGCAAACGTTATTATCCATCCCTTATTGCGCTTGATCTGAGTAGCTCACTTTGAGCCATTCCAAAGGGCAGTTAAGAGTTAGCCACAATACTATGGGCCGACAGTCAGATTGCTAAGATGGCAGGAACGGTAAATGAAGAGAGAGTGAATCAGTTTGGATGATATTCACTGGAGTTCAGAAAGATGAGGGGGATCTCATATAAACCTATAAAATTCCAACAGGACAAGACAGGGTAAAAACAGGAAGGGTGCACCCAATATCCCAAGAGTCCAGAACCAGAGGTCGAAGAACTGAAATGATAAGACATTTCTTCAGCAGAGAATGGTGTGTTTGTGGAATGCACTACCACAGAAAATGTTTGAAGCCAATACATTTTCAAGAAGACTTTAGACACAGTTCTTAAGGCATTGGGAGAAAGCAGGAACAGAGTACTCAGTTAGATGATCACATAAATTGGTGGAGCAGGCTCAAAGAACTGAATGGCTTACTTCTATTTAGACTGGAATAGTACAAATTTCCTTCCCTGAAGGACATTAGTGAAAAAGATGGGTATTTATGACAATCAACAGTGGTTTCTTGGTCATCAATAGACTAGCGTTCCCTCCCCTTTTATTCAAATTTCACCAGCTGCCTTTGAACTTATCTCCCCAGAGCATTAATCTGGGCCTCTGGGTTACTCATTCTATGACATTACTGTTGTGCTATAGCTTCCACTGCTCATCCGAGTATATTGCATCTTTGATGTTCACTGAGAGAAGAGGACATGTGACCATTTGGTACATTCAGGTTCCTGAGATTCTCTTGCTGAGCTGTCAGCTTCCTTTGTATATGGTGCAGGATTGTTCACTGTGTGCTGGCTGTTTTCAGAGATGTCTCAGGTGAACCCCTCATTGTCCCTCACACTGACCTGTGCTCCAGCATCACCAGAAGGCTGGCCAGAAAGGAGATGGGTGCTATGGAGATGTGTGTCTTAGGAGGAACATATACAGCTGATGTTCCCATGCAATTGCTGCCCTATAGTTGAGAGAGGTCACAACTTTGGAAGGAGCTGTCATAGAAACCTTGGTCGGCTATTGCAGTGCATCTGGCTAGTGAGGAAAGGAGGCCGTCTTTAAGATGTTGTGTGGACCTAAGGGGGTGCAACAGGGCCTAAAAACCTAGGCTTTGTCCTGAAGGAGACTCCACTGTGCTTGGCATGGGGTGGGGGGGGGGGGGGGGGGGGGGGAAGCTGCTGTGATTATGTTGAGGATGAGGAAGGGAGGTGGAGTTTGTGCCAGTATGCTCAGATGCTCAGGTTGGGGGGCTGCGGCCTGGAGCAGCTTTGGGGCCCGTGATTTATGCCTCTGCCGTTGCAGTGAGTTCCTTTGTCCTGGATGACACTGAGCTTTTTATGTGTTGATGGATTTGCAGCTCAGCCTTGTGAGGAGAATGCGCTTCATCACATTCCTGACTTACGTCTTGCACACGGTAAACCAGCTTTGCTGGATGGAGAGTGTGAGGGGCACGGGAGGAGGCAGGAGATGAATTACTTGCCCCAGAATATCCTGCTTTTGTTGGTGCTGTATTTATGAGAGTGGTACAGTTTTTGATTTGATTTATTATTGTCGAGGTACAGTGAAAAGTATTGTCTTAACTGCTTTACAGGTTATACAAGTGCATCAGGGTAACAGAATAGAGTGTAGGATATAATGTTAAGGCTTCTGAGAAGATGCAGAGAGAGGTCAACATTAACATTTAGGAGGTCCATTCAGAAACTATAGAGTGTTGTGAGCATAGCCCAGTCAAGAATTTGGTCAATGATGATAATGATGATGTGGGATTCAGTGGTGATAATCCCATTGAATGTCAAGAGATTTGAGAGACTTAGGAACTTTGTGTCCTAGAGAGTGGTTCAGAGATTATTTTTAAGACAGAAGTCAATAGATTACTAACTAATAGGGGACCCAGTGGTTACGTAGGGCAGGAATGGAGTGTTGAAGTCATAATCAGTTCATTCATAATCTTGTCGAATAGCAGAGCAGGTAGAGGTCCTGACTGCCCTACTCTTGGCTCCTATTTTTAAAAATTCATTCATAGGATGTGGGCACCACTGGCTGGACCAGCATTTGTTGCCATTTTTGAATTGTCCAAAGGGAAGTTAAGACTTAGCCATGTTGCTGTGTCTGGAGTCATATGTAGGCCAGACCAAGTAAGGACAGAAGAATTCTTTAGCTCAATGGAATTAGCAAACCAATTTTTTAAAAATGTAATTGACAGTCGTTACTTGGTCGATTTTTGTTCCAGATTTTTATTAAATTCATATTTTACCACGTGCCAGTAGGCGCCCAGAACAGTAACCTGGGGATAAGAATTAATAGCCCAGTGGCTTTACCGCAATGCCACCATAGAACATAGAACATAGAACAATACAGCGCAGAACAGGCCCTTCGGCCCTCGATATTGCGCCGACCTGTGAACTATTCTCAGCTTGTCCCCCTACACTGTCCCAAAATCATCCATGTGCTTATCTGAAGATTGTTTAAATCTCCCTCATGTGGCTGAGTTGACTACATTAGCAGGTAGGGCATTCCACGCCCTTACTACTCTCTGCGTAAAGAACTTGCCTCTGACATCTGTCTTAAATCTATCATCCCTCAATTTGTAGTTATGCAACCTTGTACACGCTGATGTCATCATCCTAGGAAAAAGACTTTCACTGTCTACCCTATCTGATCCTCTGATCATCTTGTATGTCTCTATCAAATCTCCCCTTAGCCTTCTACTTTCCAATGAGAACAGACCCAAGTCTCTCAGCCTTTCCTATAAGACCTTCCCTCTAGACCGGGCAACATCCTGGTAAATCTCCTCTGCACCTTTTCCAATGCTTCCACATCCTTCCCAAAATATGGCGACCAGAACTGTACACAATATTCCAAGTGTGACCGCACCAGTGTTTTGTACAGTTGCAGCATGATATTGCAGCTCCGGAACTCAATCCCTCTACGAATGAAACCTAACACACCGTATGCCTTCTTAACAGCACTATCAACCTGGGTGGCAACTTTCAGGGATCTATGCACATGGACTCCAAGATCCCTCTGCACATCCAAACTACCAAGAATCTTTCCATTGACCCAGTACTCTGCCTTCCTGTAATACTTCCCAAAGTGCATCACCACACATTTTGCTGCATTGAACTCCATTTGCCACCTCTCAGCCCAATTCTACAGGTTATCCAAGTCCCCCTGCAACCTGTAACATTCTTCCACACTGTCCACTACTCCACCGACTTTAGTGTCATCTGCAAATTTACTAATCCATCAGCTCCCCTGGTCTTATGTAATAGACTTTTGTGGCACTTCCAGAAGGCATTCCATAAGGTTTCAAGGTACATTGGCTGTAAGATTGCTAAACAATAGAAGGCAAAGGTTCTGGGTAATAGGTATGTACTTGAATTAGAATGAATGGTGTCCCACAAAGATCAGTGCTGGGGCCTCAGAAAATTCACTTTTCAACATCTGAGTGGGTTTTAAATCTTGCAACATTTTCTCCCTATTGTGAGACCAAAGAGAGCAAGAGAGCACGAGCAAGAGAGAGAGCTCTAAGAGGCTGGGGCTGAATTTTCGACACCGGTGGGGGAGAATCTTGTGCAATTGGGTCTGATACTAAAAATAGTGTGCTTGTCTCCACATTTTATTTTGAAGTACAATTGATGAATGTGATCAAAGAATTGATTTACATTGCCCTTGTGTGATTTAATTTTATTTTGATGTGAATAGCACCCAGATCATGTTCTGCCACTTTTGTTCTGTAGGACACTGCAGCAAGCCTGACTTCAAAGTTAAAAACATAGATCTGAGTGAAATAACGGACGCACATTTTGAAGTTGGTCAGAGACTCCGATTGAAGTGCCAAAGTGGTTATAAGAGAAAGGCAGGAACATCAAACCTCATCCGATGTCAGAACAACTCTAAACAAGCCAAGTGGTCAGAGCCAAATCTCAAGTGCATAAGTAAGTAGCATGTCTTGCATTGGATTACATAGAATGTACAGCACAGAAACAGGCCAAGCAGCATCCAAGGAGCAGGAGAATCGACGTTTCGGCCATGAGCTCTTCATCAGGAATCCAGCACCACACTCTCGACTCTGATCTCCAGCATCTGCAATCCCCACTTTCTCCACAGAAACATGCCATTCAGCCCAACCGGTCCATGTCAGTATTATGCCACCTTAACCTAATATCACAACTATCCATTCTCTTCTTCCTCATATGCTGCTCTCACCTGCCCTTAATTGCATCTCTATTGATTGCTTCAACCATTCCCCGAGGTAGTGAATTCTACATTCCTATTCCATCAGTTTGACTTGTGCACCGTGATACATTGTACTTAACCAGGTTATGGGGCTTAATAATCTAACACGGTGCACAACACTGAAATAATGATCTAGACTAGAAAGTGTGAAACATCGCATTCCTTCAGACATTGCAGCATCAGCTTCCAACTAAATTGATTTCCAAATTCTTATACAGATAATTCAACTTTGGAATTGGACACCAAATAGCATATACAATGAATTTTTATCTCATAGGTAGCTGTCAGTGACACACCTGGACCTTTTCATTAGTGCACAACACTCTGCAAAGTTCAATAAGAATACCTATGTATATTATTCTGATACATTGAAGTGTAAAGTCTACTGTGATAATTTTCTGGTGATTTGCAAAGGTGAAACTAACGTACTGGTAATTACAGTCATAAACATTATCCTTTAATGTTTCATGGGACATGGTGCTAAGTTCCCACAGCTAGGAATTAGTTTGTATTTTTAGAATAGTTGTAGGCTCATCTGTTTAGACTGCAATAGCATCTCCAACCATATCTGTGACCTATCCACCATGAAGCTTGTCTGGTCATGTATGTTCGAAATAACGGTAAAAGTACAATGGTTTAAATTATACCGGGCTCCTTTTCAGGTCTGAAATGGGTACCATGCATGGAGCACAAGTACCAACCAGAATATCTGAATCTGGTCCAAAATAGGCACTCCATCCATCACCATAAACATACACTCCCTCCACTATCAACACACACTATGTACCACATAAAAGGTACACTATAGTGCTTGAAGCAGGCTTGCTCAACAGCAACTACCAAGTCCACAACCTCTGCCACCCAGAAGAACAAGGACATCAGATACACAGGAACACCACAACGTTCCCCTCCAAACCACACAGCATCCTGACTTGGAATTGTAGCTGATCCTTCACTGTCACTGCTTCACAAATCTGTAAGTACCTCTCTAACATCACTGTGTGTACCTCTACATCCCATGGACTGCAGCAGCTCACCAGTGCGTTCACGAGGCCAGTTAAGGATGATGAGTAAATGCTGGCCTTGCCAGTGATGCTCACACACCATGAAGGTTAAAAAGAATGAGCTGCCGGTAGCTATTGCTTGTCCAGTGATTGAGACCCAAATCATAGATTCCCTACCATGTGGAAACAGGCCATTTGGCCCAACGAGTTCATACCGACCTTCCAAAGAGTAACCCACCCAGACCCATTCCCCAACCCTATTATTCTACATTTACACCAGTCTAATGCACCTAACCTACACATCTTTACAATCACGTGGACAGTTAATGGAACATTACTGAGGAACAAAGATGTTATTGTGCAGGATAGAGAGGATCATTTCTGTTCCACCTAGGTCCACAGAAAGCTTTTTTGTTGTTTTTAACCTTACACCCCCACTAAAGAATCGCACTCTGATCAAGTTTAGGAAGTGACTTGTTATAGGTCGCCTCACAGGTACACCTGAGAATCTATTTCATTTCTATATCTTTCAGGCTCCAAACATTGACCCATATTGTGCCAGTTTTACAAAATACCCTCTATCCTGGTGTTTTAAATAACGAGTTCATAGAACCATGGAATTTTATCATACAGAAGGAGACCTATTGTTTCTGAGCTGGCAATTGCAATTGTTTTATAACAAAACATTGTCAATGACTCCTGCAGTAATCCAGTTGCTAAAGGAACTGCTCAATATTGTAATAGATCAGAGATCCTAGTTTGTGCCCCCTGTTTAATGACCACAGCCTGAACAGCAACCACTTGGGATATTGGCAACTGGTATGTTATTACCCAGCAAGAGTCAGCTTGTTCAGGAAGGAAGGAAGAGTGGAAGAAAATATGAGACCAAATTGACAGAATGGAACATCCCATACTTGTTATACCCTAACACAAACCAGACAGCCTCGGAATTGTGTCTAGGCCAAACCATTCACTGTTTGCCCCTTTCGACTATTTGCACGTGGAGTCATAAAGTTCTAGAGCATGGCAACAGGCCCTTTGGCCAATTTCCCCATGCCACCCAGTTTTCACAATTTAACGAGACCCATTTACCTGCGTTTGGTCCATAACCCTCCATAAGTATTCCATCCGTGTGCCTGTCTAAATGTTCCTTAAAATAATGAAATTGCACTCGCTTCCGTCACTACCTGTGGCAACTCACCACTCTCTGTGTGAAAAAAATTGACCCTCTGAGCTACTGCTGTAATGTGCTAAATTCCAAGGGATACCTGACTGGGTTTTACTAATGTCTAGAACCCCTTCTGTAATTTTTAAGGATTTGTCACTACTACAATTTACCAATCATCCTCCTCTTTGCACTTATTTTTGGTTTGTACAAGCTCAGAGCAATACTTTTGACTGGGTAAATTGTGTGCTAAAACATCGTGGAATCAGAGATGGCCTTTTGGCAGTCATGCCTTTGTATACCTCCCGTTGTGTGTTAAATTTCCTGCACCCTGGATATCTTGTGTGAAGTCAGGTCCATGCTCCTGAATTTAGATCAAGATAACATTTTAAATCATGTGAGGCCCTATATCACTAGTGGGCCTCACTGTAGTAAGCTTATTTTGAAAAGGTATAATTCAGTGACCAATTTAGGTTTTATATTTATTCCTGTCCAGATCTTCAATGATACAGCCATGATCTAACCGAATGACAGAAAGACTTGTGTACCTGAATTCCTTTTTTCTACATGCCTAACGGGCAGCATGTTGTCAGTGGATCACCTTTTGGCTCAGCACCCTTAGTTAATTTTAAAATATCCTTCCTCAAAAAAATGCCTTGAATCACAGGTGGCCTGGTGGCTCACAGCACCAGGGTCCCAGGTTCGATTCCACCCTCGGGCACTGTGTGGAATTTGCACATTCTCCCCGTGTCTGTGTGGGTTTCCTCCGGGTGCTCCGGTTTCCATCCAAAGATGTGCGGGTCAGGTGAATTGGCCATACTAAATTGCCCATAGTGTTAGGTGCGTTAGTCAGAGGGAAATGAGTCTTGGTGGGTTACTCTTCGGAGGGTCGGTGTGGACTTATTGGGCCGAAGGGCCTGTTTCCACATTGTAGGGAATCTAATCTAATTTATTTATTTGCACCTCTCTGTGTGCTCAAGTTTAATGAATTTAACAAAATAAAAACCCTGCTTTATGTATCTTATAAAAATAAATAGGTTGCCACAATAATTTTTCTGATTGATCGTATGTTCCTTTACTTTCCCACATGAAGGCATACCATTGAAGCAGTCAAACATAGAGCATGCTGGAAAAAAATCAATAGAACTGACAGAGTCAAACCTGATTCCAATGATTAGCTCTGTTTCTTTCTCTGCAGAAGCTGCCAGAGCTGATGAGTTTCTCCAGCATTCTCGGTGTTGTTTCAGATTTCCAGCATCAGCATAAGTTTACCTTTATACTATTGAAGCAGTCACCTATGAAATAGCTTTTTGTTCCTTTATTTCTTCTCGCTCTTCATACGGCAGTTTAAATCATGACCACGTTTAATTCAGACTTAAGCTTCAATGGGCTGATTTTATTATTTTACTGGTACAGAGATTTATTTACTCCTTTCGTTAAAAGATCATTGTCAGTTTTGTCTGCTGTTTTGACGCTGTTTAATTAAAAATGACTCTACCAGCACTATGGGGCGGCATGGTGGCTCAGTGGTTAGCACTGCTACCTCACAGCACCAGGGAGTCAGGTTCAATTCCAATCTTGAATGACCCTCTGTGAGGAGTTTGCACATTCTCCCTGTGTCTGCATGGGTTTCCTCTGGGTGCTCCAGTTTCCTCCCATAATCCCAAAAAAATTGTGCAGGCCAGGTGAATTGGCCATTCTAAATTGCCCATAATGTTAGGTGCTTTAGTCAGAGGGAAATGGGTCTGGGTGGGTTTCTCTTTGGAGGGTTGGTGTTAACTTGTTGGGCTGAAGGGCCTGTTTCCACACAGTCGAGAATCTAATCTAGAACGCACACAAGTTTAACTTGACTCAGTAGAAAGGGACTGTCTTCAGGCAGAAACGCATTTATGAGCCTGTGTCTTGTTCAGTTGCAAATACTTTTCAAATCAATGGGAATCACATAGCAACGAATATTGGGCAATTTGGATGTGACATTTGGATGCACAATTCGTCTGGGGCTTATCTTACATGAAACAAAGATTTGGCAAATCCCAGTTAAGAAATGTGGGTAATGGGAGTAGGCTTCATGTCTTGTTAAAGTTATTTTCTTATCAACCTGTTCAGAGATGTTATTACACACCCCTGGAGCAGGTGGGAATTGAACTCAGGCCCTCTACAGCCACAAGAGCACTTTTTATTTCTTTTTCCGTTTTACTTACCAATCGTCTTCAAGTTTTCAAAAAATTCTATCAGATCACCTTTACTCAACTCAAACAGATCAACTTGTTTATTATTTCCTCCAAACCTAAATGCATTTCTCAAAAATTCTGTGTGCCTTGATATTGCAGGACAAAGTCCTTTTAGTTCAACTCCTATCAACTTAGTGGACATATGACCAAATGATAATGGAATTATTGACTTATGATATTGAACAATCTCTATCAATTATTCTATAACAGACCCAAATATGAGACAAGAAAAATCTCAATGGTGGAGAGCTTTGAAAACTATATATCCTAAATCACCTGGTTCTCCCAAGCATAGTTTTTACTGTGTATCATCTTGTGCAGCTCATATAACATACATTTAAAATGTTATTAATCAAACAGAGACTGTGCCAGACAAATATGCTGTTATCAGCTGTTATCTTAATACCAAACCAATTACTGATTCAATTATGGATCTAATCAGCTACAAAGAAACATTAACTGAATTATTTAAACTTTTAAATGGCTGATGATCTGCAAAAGCAAAGTAATAATTTTTATTACCTGTTCAGGTAAACAGCTTTTCAAAATGTAATAACATCTGACTACATTTAACAGTTTAAAGCTGTGTCACTTCACACCCTAAAGAGGTTTGCATTGGCTGTGTGTCCTGAAACCCTAATTTAACAGGACCTGATAGATCATCTTTATTCAACATATATAAATTGAGAACTTAAGAATATAAAGGGTAAAAGGACTCAGTGAGTCCGAATATCAGAAATGATGAACACTAGTGAGCTATTGATGGCATGGTGGCTCAGTGGTTAGCACTGCTGCTTCACAGTGCCAGGGACCCGGCTTTGATTCTGGCCTTGGGTGACCGTCTGTGAGGAGTTTGCACATTCTCCCTGTGTCTGCGTAGGTTTCCTCTGGGTGCTCTGGTTTCCTCCCATAATCCAAAGAGCAGCAGGTTAGGTGAATTAGCCATGCTCAATTGCCCATAGTGTTAGGTGCATTAGTCAGGGGTAAATGTAGGGGAATGGGTCTGAGTGGGTTACTCTTTGGAGGGTCAGTGTGGACTTGTTGGGCCGAAGGGCCTGTTTCCACTCTGTATGGAATCTAATCTAATCTATCTGTCTGTATGAGTGTGGACACAGCTATTACTGTTGTTGTTGATTGACTCAGGGAGTAAATAAGCTTTCAAAATAGTGATTGTTTGGGTGGGTTTTGATGGAATGTGTGGTGCTTTTTCAAAATTGATTTAAGATATAATTAAGGGGAAGATGGACGAGGACATTGGGAGCTAGAAATGGAATGTTACTAGGGTAGCATTAGCTGAAACATAAAAGAAACATAGAAGATAGGAGCAGGAGGAGGCCATTTGGTCTGCTCTGCCATTCATCACAATGATGGCCTGATCGTCCAACTCCATAACCTCATCCTTCTTTCTCCCTGTAACCTTTGGTCCCATTCACCCCAAGTGCTGCATCTCACTGCCTCTTGAATACATTCAATATTTTGACATCAACTGCTTCCTGTGGTCATGAATTCCACAGCCTCACTCACCACTCTTTGCATGAAGAGATGTCTCTTCATCTCAATCCTAATGGTCCACCTCGACTCCTCAGACTGTGACCCCTGCTTCTGGACACACCCACCATTGGGAATGACCTCCCTGCATCTACTCTGTCTGGTCCTGTTAGAACTTTATAAGCCTCTGTGAGAGCCTACCCCCATTCGTCTGAACTCCAGTGAAAATAATCCTAACCTAGTCAATCTATCCTCATATATTAGTGCTACCATCCCCTGGTAAATCTTTGCTGCACCCCCCGAGAGCAACCGAGGCCCTAAATAACTGCTACAACACATCCTGTACTCGAAACCTCTCACAATGAAAGCCACACATACCATTTATCTTCTTTATCGCCTGCTGCTCATGCAGGCTTACCTTCAGCGACTGGTCCCACTGCACACTCCTCTCTCCCAGTTTACAGCCATTCAGGTGGTAATCTGCCTTCTTGTTTTTGCTTCCAAGGTGAATAACCTCACAATTATCCAAATTATACTGCATCTGCCATTGATATGCCTTTCCACCCAATCTTTACAGATCATGCTGAAAGGTCTCTGAGTCCTCATCACAGTTCACCCTCCCACCCAACTTGGTATCATCTGCAAACTTTGAGATGTTACATTGTGTTCCCTCATCCAAATCATTAAAATATATTTGAATAACTGGGGTCCTAGCACGCCACTAGTTACAGCCTGCCAATTTGAAAAGGACCCATTAATTTCGACACTTTCCTCTCTGCCAACCAGTTTTCTATAAATCTCAACACATGCCCCAATCCCATGGGCTTTAATCTTGCACTCTTATGCGGGATTTTGTCAATTACTTTCTGCGATGCTAAATATATCACATTAACTGGCTCCCCCTTATCAACTCTACTAGTTTCTTTAGATTCCCTTCAGCGTGGAAACAGGCCCTTTGGCCCAACCAGTCCATACCGACCCTCCGAGCAGTAACCCACCCAGATCCATTTCCCTCTGACTAATGTACCTAACACTGTGGGCAATTTAGCATGGCTACTTCACCTGGCCCACAGTCCATATTTGGACTGTGGGAGGAAACCAGGGCACCCGCAGGAAACCCATGCAGACATGGGGAAAATGTGCAAACTCCACACAGACAGTTGCCCGAGGCTGGGATCGAACCTGGGAACCCTACTGCTGTGACGCAGCAGTGCTAGCCATACCGCCTACATATTCATAGAATTCCTACAGATTTGTCGAGCATGATTTCCCCTTCATAAATCCATGCTGACTCTGTCTGATTCTGCCACTACTTTCTAAATGTTCCACAATAAAGTCCTTGAGAATGGATTCAAGAATTTTCCACACTACCGATGTTAGGCTTACTGGTCTATAATTCCCTAGTTTCTCTTTATCTCCCTTTTTGAATATTGGGATAATATTAGCTACTGTCCCAATCTGCAGGGACTCTTCTTGAGTCTATAGAATCCTGGAAAATGACCACCAATGCATCCACTATTTCTAGAGCCATTTCCTTAAGTACTCTGGGGATGTAGATTATCAGGCCCGCTCCATCACTTTTAGATTAGATTACTTACAGTGTGGAAACAAGTCCACACTGACCCTCTGAAAAGCAACCTATCCAGACCCATTCCCCTACATTTGCCCCTTCACCTAACATTACGGGCAATTTAGCATGGCCAATTCACCTAACCTGCACATTTTTGGACTGTGGGAGGAAACCGGAGCACCCGGAGGAAACCCACAAAGACACGGGGAGAATGTGCAAACTCCACACAGTCAGTCGCCTGAGGTGGGAATTGAACCCAGGTCTCTGGCACTGTGAGGCAGCAGTGCTAACCACTGTGCCACCGTGCTGCCCCATTTGCTCTATATTCAATATAATTCCATTGAAGATTAGCCTCATGCTGAGTTGACAGCTTCCAGTTACATTGTAATTTTCTGTGCAGTATATATTTTTTGTCCTCTTTATAGAAACTGAATAATGAGACAAAGCAAACTGGACTCACATTTCCCCCATGAACCCAATCCTATTCATATGCAAATGACTAAATGTTGTGTTTTAACATGGTACTCATTACCTGGATTATCCTATGTAAAGTAATATTACTGAGCATTTTATTTCTGCTTATAAAAATATGTATCATAATGAATAGTAAGCAAAGATTTCAAAAGGTAAAGGCTTGATTGACTAAGCTCTTTTCGAGAGGTCACAGATAGCATAAACCAGTTTAACCCAGTAGATGGAATGTATCTAGCTTTACTTCTGTATGCTACCACAAATTAAAAGGCACTGTGCCTACGTAAGAGATTTAGACCCAGCTTGATTCCCAATCAATGCTGAAAAAGCTCTACGTGCAAAATGAATATAGTTCGCTTTACCATTCTTGGACAATGTATGAAATATTTGTCCAAATTTTTCATTCCTAGCTCTCAATGGAAAAAGGATGTTGCCAGGGTTGCAGGGTTTGAGCTAGAGGGAGAAGCTGAATAGACTGGGGCTAAATCCCTGGAGTGTTGGAGGCTGAGAGGTGACCTTATAGAGGTTAACAAAATCATGAGGGACATTGATAGGGTAAATACACAAGGTCTTTACCCTGGGGTGGGGGAGTCCAGAAAGAGAGGGCATAGGTTTAGGGTGAGAGGGGAAAGATTTAAAAGGGACCTAAGGGGCAATTTTTTCATGCAGAGGGTGATGTGTGTATGGAATGAACTGCCAGAGGAAGTGATGGAGGCTGGTACAATTGCAACATTTAAAAGACATCTGGATGGGTATATGAATAGAAGGGTTAGAGGGATAGGTGTAAAGTGCTGGCAAATGGGACTAGATTAGATTGGGATACCTGGTCGGCATGGACGAGTTAGACTGAAGGGTCTGTTTCCGTGCTATATATCTCTACGACACTATGACTCTACGTGTGTGCATTGTACATTGTTTGTGACAAGAATAGGATTAATATGTAATGCACACCACTGTTAGCGACCAGATTGCAAACACTTTCTCTCAGGTAAATCTTCACTTTTGGTGATCACCCATTATATATCCATGCAATTTTCTTCTCTGTTGAAGCCAATAAACTCAGAGGTTGAATGGACTCCCACTGATCTCTATAGCCTATTTCCTGCCTCTGCAGGAAGTGAAAATTGATCCAGGTTACAGATGGAAAAGGTCTTTCATTATATTACAAAATATAATGCTCCCCAACTATACACTATATAATTCTAGGGGGTTCAAGCAGCAATCATCCAGAGGAGATGATGGCGTAGTGGCATTGTCGCTAGACTGTTATTCCTGAGACCCAGGTACCGTTCTGATGATATGGTTTCAAAGCCTGCTATTGCAGATGGTGGAATTTAAATTCAGTTAAAAAGAATTAGAATGAGGAGTCTAATGAGAACCCTGAATCCATTCTTGATCATTAGAACAACCCATCTGGTTCACTCATTACCCTTAGAGAAAGAAATTGTTATCCTTGCCTGATCAGGCCTACACGTAACTGCAGACGCACGCAATATGGTTGATGTTTTATTGCCCTCTCGACAATTAGGAATGAATCAAAAAATTAATTTTTGCTGTACCTTCTTCCATTTAAAATGATGTCCTCTCTTGTTCAACACTGACTTATATAATTGTAAAAATGCAACTTGTGTCTACATGAGCAGCTGAGAAACTGATAGAGTAACTGGATGTATTCAGCACAGGGATCCCTCCAAGGAATTGATTCCTTACCCATCCCCAAACCTTATATTTTGTCCAAAGATCAAGTGTAACAGGGAGTTACACCTATACCTGATCTCCTAAAGTGGTCAGATGTTCCCTCCATACCAGTAACCCATGGTGAGAATGTCCTACAGAAAACGAGGCACTTTGGACAGACTACAATCTCATGCAATCAGAAGTCCGAATGGCTTACCAAAGTAGGCTATTGCTCCTCTGGGTATAATGTCCCAGGTTCAATTTCTCCCCCCATCCCTGTATGTAAAAGATAGAGAGAGATTGTTGAAACACAGAGGTAGCCTTCCTACCTCTGAGCATAGAACGTCTGCATTCAAGTTCCAACTGCCCAAGAGATGTGTCATGGCATTTCCAAACAAGTCAGTTAATATAACTGATTTGAAAAGTAATTATCTCTGGCTGAGTAGCAATTTTATTTTGGTGTCATTATTTTTAGCTGTGAGTTTTACTTTAAAAAAAACCACATCTTGTCAATTTTTTGTGTCTTGCACCCATCAGGACATTTTGCAAAAATACCAATTCAAGAGGAAACCAACATTCAAGAAGGTGCACTCTCCTCTCATACAATATAAATGTTGGTTTATCCTCAGTTGATATTCTTGTGAAATTCCTGATCAATGCAAGATAAAAAAGTTTCATGAAAAGTGTCCCTTTTTTTGCAGCAATGGTCAAATTGTGTCCTGCCAAATGACTATTTTTATTCTTCTCATTTTCTTCACAATTGCGAGTAAGTGAAGCCGTTGCTGGACACTGACAAATGAATCAATAATTAAAAACATCTAAAAATAAACCAGTCTTGTCGTTTTGTTAATGGAGAGTTTTGTGGGTCAGTTTATAGGTACCTGGTCACTAGCCGTTGGGTGGTTGTTGCTGTTGTCAGAGGGTGGGTCCATGCCATTGAGTCTCTAACTCTGAGCCTGAAGCTCATGACTTGAATCCCACTCCAGGATGTACCCACCTGTAAATTCTACAGCTAGACCCATGACTAATGTCTGCAGTTGTATGACCAAGAGAGCATCCTGGTTAGCCTGAAATGGAGCTGTACCTCTCAAGTTATAGTCGTGTTTTGGGTAAAATTAGCCAAAACAGATATAAGCTCTGTCTCACAATGTTACTAGGTATGAGAAGACAATTGAGATCAGACTGAAGCTCTTGTCAGAAGAATTGAAGGGTCCAAAAAGAAAATCACTGAATACTAAATGTGAAATTGGCTCCCACACCAAGTGTATTGATGTTATCAGTGAAAAGCCATTGCAATTAATGGACATGTTTCTCGATTTTTGGCAAACCCATATTTTCCCTTCAAAGTAATAAATAATCATCCACATAAATCAGCTGTGTCTAGACTCTGACTATTTAGTGTTTAGAGTTCAGGGTTTAAGAGGATGTTTGTGGCCTGCTCTCTGGGAAAGAAAAATATGCTATGATTCTCCCCTCCGATGGGAACTGTGTTGCTGCACTCTGTCGGCCAGCACATGCACAGTTTCTCCAGCCACTGCTATTACTATTGTGCACACATCATTGGCCTCTGACTCTCACTTCCTAGTTAATGAGGCACTGCAACTGCTTGTGCAGGGAGGGCAGCCTCTGTAGCTGCAGTGGTAACAGAACACAGTAAACATTTTTGGTATGATTTATTACTGTCACACGTACTGAGTTACAGCGAAGAGTGGTGTTTACCATGTTTTACAAAGAGATTGTACTATTCAAATGGATCAGTGTAACCGAACAGAATGCATGGTACAATGTTACAGCTGCTGGGAGGGTACAGAGAGAGATCAACATTAACATTAAAGAGGTCCTTTCAAAAGTCTGATAACAGGAGAGAAGAATAGACTAGATTACTTACAGTGTGGAAACAGGCCCTTCAGCCCAACAAGTACACACCAACCCTCCGAAGAGCAACCCACCCAGACCCATTCCTCTACATTTACCCCTTCACCTAACACTACGGGCAATTTAGCATGGCCAATTCACCTAATCTGCACATTTTTTTTTGGACTGTGGGAGGAAACCAGAGCACCTGGAGGAAACCCACACAGACATGGGGAGAATGTGCAAACTCCACACATACAGTTGCCTGAGGCGGGAATTGAACCCAGGTCTCTGGCACTATGAGGTAGCAGTGCTAACCACTGTGCCACCGTGCTGTCAAAGAAGCTTTGTTTAAATTTGTTTCTACAAACTTTTATCGGGTTTTGAGAAGATTTGTAGCTCAGGTTGAGGTTTTGGATGTAGGTTTGCTCGCTGAGCTGAAATGTTCATTTCCAGATGTTTCATTACCTTATGAGGTAACATCTTCAGTGGACCTTATGCAAAGCAATGCTGAAAATTCCTGCTTTCTATTTATATGTTTGGGTTTCTTTGGGTTGGTGATGTCATTTCCTGTGGTGATGTTATTTTCTATGGTGAAGTCACTTCCTGTTCCTTTTCTCAAAGGGTGGTAAATGGGGTCTAACTCAATGTGTTTGTTCATATAGTTATGATTGGAATGCCATGCTTCTAGGAATTCTCGTGCATATCTTTGTTTGGCTTGTCCTAGGATGGATATATTGTCCCAGTCAAAGTGGTGTCCTTCCTCATCCATATGTGAGGATACTAGTGAGAGAGGGTCATATCTTTTTGTGGCTAGTTGGGTGTTCATGTATCCTGGTGTCTAGTTTTTTTGCCTGTTTGTCCAATGTAGTGTTTGTTACATTCCTTGCACCGTATTTTGCTCATTGTCTATATAGGGTCTTTCGAGTTCATTAGCTGCTGTTTTAGGGTTTCAATGAGCCAACACACACTACAGCATAAAGGAACGATGCAGAGCAGAGGAAAATCACCTATACCATGTATTCAAAAAGAATGGGTACCCAATGAACACAGTCTGCCGATTTCTCAGCAATAAACCCAAACAAGCAGAAAAAATATGTCCAGAAGCCCTAGCCACTCTCCCCTACATCAAAGACATCTTGGAAATGACTGCCATACTACTCAGATCCCTTGGCATCATGGTAGCCCACAAACCCAACAACACACTAAAACTAGGTGTGGGCGCAGAGGAGCAGGAAAATCGACGTTTCGGGCAGAAGCCCTTCATCAGGAATGAGGCTGGGAGCCTCAGGGGTGGAGAGAAAAATGCGGGGCTGGGGAGAAGGTAGCTGAGAGTGCAATAGGTGGTTGGAGGTGGGAGTAAAGGTGATAGGTCTGAGGGAGGGTGGAGTGGATAGGTAGGAAGGAAGATTGGCAGGTGGGACAAGTCATGAGGGTGGTGCTGAGCTGGAAGGTTGGAATTGGGGTAAGGTGGGGGGAGAGGAAATGAGGAAACTGATGGAGTCCACATTGATGCCATGGGGTTGAAGGGTTCTGAGGCAGAGATGAGGTGTTCTTCCTTCAGGCGTCGGGTGGTGAGTGAGGGGTGATGGAGGAGGCCCAGGAACTGGATGTCCTCAGCAGAGTGGGAGGGGGAGTTGAAATGTTCGGCCACGGGCAGTGGAGTTCAGTGGTGCTGGTGTCCCAGAGATGTTCCCTGAAGCACTCTCCTTGTAAAGGAGACTGCATTTGGAGCAATGGATACAATAAATGATATTGGTGGATGTGCAGGTGAAACTTTGATGGATGTGGAAGGCTCCTTTGGGGCCTTGGACAGAGGTCAGGGTGGAGATGTGGGCGCAAGTTTTGCAATTCCTGTGGTGGCAGGGGAAGGTGCCAGCAGGGGAGGGTGGGTTGTTGGGGGGTGTGGACAGATAGTCGCAGAGGGAGCGGTCTTTGCGGAAAGCAGATAGGGGTAGGGAGGCAAGTATATCCCTGGTGGTGGGGTCCGTTTGTAGGCGGCAGAAATGTCAGTGATGATGCGGTTTATGCGGAGGTTGGTGCGGTGGGAGGTGAGGAATGGGGGCGTTCTGTCCTTGTTGCAGTTGGAGGGGTGGGGTTCAAGGGCGGAGGTGCGGGATGTGGATGTGATGCATTGGAGGGCATCTTCAACCGTGTGGGAAGGGAAATTTTGGTCTTTAAAGAAGGAGACAATCTGGTGTGTTCTGTGGTTTTTGCCCAAAACATTGATTTTCCTGCTCTTTGGAAGCTGCCTGACCTGCTGTGCCTTTCTCTAATCTTGACTCTAATCTCCAGCATCTGCAGTACCCACTTATGCCTAGTTGACAGGACTGAGAACCAGCATAGACTCAATGAGCTGAATGACTTTCTTCCATGCTATAAATGCTGCAGTTTTCACATTCCACTTCACCATCTCCTGTTGACTGTTCTTTTGACCATTTCATAGCCTATATTGGGCATCACACTTAAAAGTTGCATCCAGATTTGAACCAGACTTTAGAAATTGTTAATGATCTGGAAGACGCTGTTTGAAAAGGGTAGGTTCAATAGTAACTCATTTTTGAAAAAGGGAATCAGATAAATACTTGGAGGAGGGAATAATATTGCGGGGAATGAGGAGATGACAGGCACTGATTCATTCAAAGAACTGTTGGAGGAAATGCAAGCCAAATAGGTTTCTTTCTGTGTTCTGTCATTCAATGATTCTGCATATATTTACAAGTCAAATACCATTACATTATGAGAGAAAGATTGCATATTACCGATTTCTATAACTTTGTAATAATTGTATAAATGACACTTAAAATTTCATATTTGTTATTCATCACCCATTAGTGGCTGTATAGGTCTTGTGGCACAGGGGTAGTGCCCCAACCTCTGGTCCAGAAGCTCTGAGTTCAAGGTCCTGTTGGCCATGGGAGGTGTTGGTAATGTTGGCGAGCAGGTTGAGTGCCAACCTGTTTCTGATGGCAAGTGATAAACATCTCCTGGTCAGCCATGGCACCAGAAGGCATTGGGAAATCCACTGCAGTGCTTTGTTCATTGTGTGCATCAATTCAGTGGGAGTCTGTGGCCCAATCTTTGGAAGCAAGGAAAGCCAGAGAGATGGTGGCTGAAGCATGAAACCGGAAGTGAAACCATTGATATGTTTTCAATAGATGTTTGATAAAATTATGGCGTGTGTTGACTTTCACAGGTAAACCAGAGCACTGCAAGAAGTATTTCTCTATGTCACCGCTCCAGCAAGTTACTGAACATATTTAAATTTGAACAAGAAACATAATGACACTAAAAAATGGCTGGAATATGCAGAAAGTGTTTTCTGCACTAAGCACACCATGTATCATCATACCCTGTCAGACTTTGCAAGTTGTTACCCAGTGCAGATTATTGATGGAATGACATGCTCTTTAGAATCGAGAGTGTGGTGCTGGAAAAGCACGGCTGGTCAGGCAACATCCGAGGAGCAGGAGAGTCAAAAGAAATGTAGGGCTTCTGCCCAACATGTTGATTCTCCTGCTACTCGGATGCTGCCTGACCTGCTGCGCTTTTCCGACACCACTCTCTCGATTCTAATCTCCAGCAGCTGCAGTCCTCACTTTTGCCTAGTGTTCATTCGAATGGTAGGCTTCCAACAAAAGAACAACTCTTAAATATTACAACATGGGTGATATAGTTAGCTATTCAAATGTGGAATCTACCAGAAAAGATATGGGGAAAAGATATTTGATCAAGCTTCCAGATGAATTAGGAGCAGGTGCAGACAAGTCAAACCCTCAACCCTCAACTCTGCTTTGCCATTCAGTAAGGTCATGGCTGATCTGAGATCTACCCCGAATAACCTTTCACCTCTGGCTATTTTGGAATTGGTCTTAAATACCTAAAGACTGTGCTACGAATGGAAGAAGAGTTCCAAAGACACACAGCCCTGCGTAGAAAAAAAATCTCCATCTCTATCTTCAATGGACAACCCCTTATTTTGGAACAGTGACCCTGGTCCTAGGTTCTCCCACAGAGGAATCTCCCCTAAAAAACCTGCTTGGTTATTATTGCAAATGTTGCTTGTTCTTTTTTTCCGAACAGGCTTGCTTCTAAATTTAATTTTTCACTAATTTATCCTGATTTTCTCCCTGGTTCTCCGAACCTGATATAATATTCTGAGTTTACCATACCTGTGTTAAGATGTCACTGTTGTACCCCTTGCCTGACCATCACCTTTTGCCCTTAACCTTCTGGCTGGAATTTGCTTGACTCACTTGAATCGTTGAAGAGCAGCCTTGCAGTGTTTCTGATCCTTTAGACCATGAAAGCCTTTTAGACCTTTGCAACTACAACTTGAAATTATGTAGCAGTTTTAACACAACAAAACATCTCGAGGTGCATCAGAAGAATGTTGATACCCAAAATATGACACTGGACCATACATTGGGATATTAGGCTGGCTCATCATAAGCTTGGTCAAAGGAGGTGGTTTTAAGGGATGCCTTAAAAGACAAAACAAGAAGAGATAAAGATGTTTTGGAAGGAAATTTCAGAGTTTAGGCCTTGGTAACTCAAAGAAGATGCAGCAATAATGAAGCCATTAACATTGGGAAGATTCGAGAGGCCAGAATTAGAGGGAAGTACACACCTCAGAGAATTATGGGGTAGAGGAGATTGCAGCAGTAGTGAGGGGCTTGGAGAGATTTAAAAACACAGATGAGAGTTTTAAAATCCAAGTGCTCTTAAACCAGAACCTAATATGAGTCAATAGAAAGGGATGATGTGTGAATGAGATTTGGTGCAAGTTAGAACATAGACAGTAGATATATTTGGATGACATTGACTTTACAGGGAGTAGAATGTAGGAGATCAGCCAGGAGAACATTAGAGTAACAAAGGTAAGGATAAGTATTTCAGTAGCAGATGAGCTGAGGAATGTTTATGACCAGATGATGTTATGGAGGTAGAAAGAAGTGGTCTTGGGGAAGTCACCATCTGTATCAGATGCTCATCTCAAGATCAGATGTGACAGCAGCATTGTGAAGAGCCTGGGTTTCATCTCCAACCCTTTGTCAGCGAGAGGAAGAGAGTTAGTGGCTAGGAATCAGAGCTTGTCAAGGTGACCAATAATGACAGCTTCAGTTTTCCCAATATTTAATTGAATGAAATTCTGGAATATCTCATACTGGATGTCAACAAAGAGTCCCCAATTCAGAGGCAGGTGGGAGGGGGATGGAGCAGGTTGAGAAAGGTGACGACAGGGTGGAGCTGGTTTTCATCAGCTGTGTTTCTGGCTGTTATCACCAGAGGGCAGCATGTCGATGAGAAATAGGAGATGGGAGTGGTGGCGGGGTGGGGGTTGGTGAGTGGGATGGGGGGGAGATGGAGGTTGCAGAAACAAAACTGAAACATTAATCCACTCAGAGGCTATGCCTTTGTTTTACTGCACAGTATGATGCAAAATCTATCACATGC
Organism: Chiloscyllium plagiosum; assembly: GCF_037043375.1. Taxonomy (NCBI): domain Eukaryota; kingdom Metazoa; phylum Chordata; class Chondrichthyes; order Orectolobiformes; family Hemiscylliidae; genus Chiloscyllium; species Chiloscyllium plagiosum. The sequence continues at coordinate 13,457,329 of NW_028270161.1, read as the reverse complement.
TTCAATCATTGGTAGCTCTTTAACTGAAAGATGACAAGTTCCATTTGATAGACACCTGTTCCCCAGCATGGATATATTACTTGTGAATGACTGTTGCTGCAATACTATTACCTGGTTCCTCCTGATGTACATTACAACAATTAACATTTCCTTCTCAAAACATTAAATAAAGAACAAGAAATTGCAATCATGAGAGATCTGGATCGAGTAGATAGGGAGATCCTATTCGCAGAGGTTTTGAGGATCACAGAGCAGTGACTGAAAGTGATCAGTCAAAGGTTTCAAGCTGACCTAGGGAAAAAGTTTTTGTTTACACAAGTGATTTGGACCTGTTCTGCACTGCCTGAGGGTTGTGGTGGAGACAGATTCAGTTGTAGCTTTCAAAAGGGTGTTGGATAATATTCAAAGAGAAAGTGATTGCAAATGTTCAGAGCTAGATAACGTATAATTGCACAGAGCCATGGCCTTCATGACCTGAGTGGTCTCTCGCTGCGCTGGAACTCTCCTGTGATTGTAGACATTTCTATTCCTTTTGCAGGGGCTTCAGTCATTCCAGGTCTCTTCAAGTGGATATTATGGTCCAAATTCATATTCATCTTTTTTTTTGTAAGGAGGAACACTGACAGACTCTCTGTATTAAAAGACCGGACCTCGCGCCTTTCTCCAGTTCCCCCCCCCCCCCCCCCCCCCCCCCCACCAGCCAGAACTTGGTGGATTCATGAAGAATAAATTGTTCTAGGAAAATAACTGAGACACTCAAGGGAAAGTTGTTGTTTTATTGTCATTTTTTCCAAGTAAAAGAAATTATGGGAGTGTTAATAAAGCAAGGATGCATAGCTAATTATGGGTGGCCTGAGTTTGTTTGACGTCTTTCAAGTTTTATATGAATGAAAATCTGGAAAGTCGTCTGTTTGCAGCAACGCCTGTAGAGCCAACATCTGTACACCCACCAACATCGGCAGCTACTCCAGGAGCATTCTCAGACCACTACACTGCATCAACCATGGACATTAAAATCGCCACAGGTGCGCTATTATTTAACACAAATGATATTCATAGAATTCTGAGAAAAAAATGTAACAGTATTTGGGGAATATTCAGTGAATATTTAACTGAGAGATAGTTCCTTAATATATTAAATATCAGTTAACTTTGGATTTAAACTATTCTTTGTACTGTTCTTCGTACATTTAATACGGAACCAAATTTATGTTGGCATGACATGTCCTTAAAGAGCTATAAAATGTGAACTCTGCCTTGATGCAATCTTGGAGGGATTCAACTCTGGTGACAAGGGGTCTTCCTACAACAGAGATAACATCCCTGGAGAGAGAGAGAGAGAGAGAGAGAGAGAGATGGGATATACAACATACATAGGCATGGTCTTAGACAATAGGTGCAGGAGTAGGCCATTCTGCCCTTTGGGCCTGCACCACCATTCAATATGATCATGGCTGATCATCCTTAATCAGTATCCTGTTCCTGCTTTATCTCCATAACGCTTGAGTCCACAATCCTTGAGAGCTCTATCCAACTCTTTCTTAAATGAATCCAGAGACTGGGCCTCCACTGCCCTCTGGGGCAGAGCATTCCACACCGCCACCACTCTCTGGGTGAAGAACTTTCTCCTCATCTCTGTCCTAAATGGTCTACCCCGTATTTTTAAGCTGTGTCCTCTGGTTCGGCACTCACCCATCAGCGGAAATATGTTTCCTGCCTCCAGAGTGTCCGATCCTTTAATAATCTTAAATGTCTCAATCATATCCCCTCTCAGTCTTCTAAACTCAAGGATATACAAGCCCAGTTGTTTCAGTCTTTCAGTGTAAGGTAATCCCGCCATTCCAGGAATTGACGTCATGAACCTACGCTGCACTCCCTCAATAGCCAGAATGTCTTTCCTCAAATTTGGAGACCAGAACTGCACACAGTACTCCAGGTGTGGTCTCACCAGGGCCCTGTACAGCTGCAGAAGAACCTCTTTGCTTCTATACTCAATCCCTCTTGTTATGAAGGCCAGCATGCTATTACCCTTCTTCATACCTGCTGTACCTGCATGCTTACCTTCATTGACTGGTGTACAAGAACACCCAGATCTCTATGTACTGCCCCTTTACCTAAATTGATTCCATTTAGGTAGTAATCTGCCTTCCTGTTCTTGCCACCAAAGTGAATAACCATACATTTATCCACATTAAACTGCATCTGCCATGCATCTGACCACTCACCTAACTTGTCCAGGTCACCCTGTAATCTCCTAACATCCTCATCACATTTCACCCTGCCACCCAGCTTAGTATCATCAGCAAATTTGCTAATGTTAAAACTAATACCATTTTCTATAGGATTAACATATATTGTAAAAACCTGCGGCCCCAGTATTGATCCCTACGGTACCCCACTGGTCACTGCCTGCCATTCCGAAATGGAGCCGTTTATCACTACTCTTTGTTTCCTATCAGCCAACCAACTTTCAATCCAAGTTAGTACTTTGCCCCCAGTACCATGCGCCCTAATTTTGCTCACTAACCTCCTATATGGGACTTTATCAAAAGCTTTCTGAAAGTCCAGGTACACTACATCTACTGGATCTCCCTCATCCATCTTCAGCGTTACATCCTCAAAAAATTCCAGAAGATTAGTCAAGCATGATTTCCCCTTCATAAATCCATGCTGACTCTGACCTATCCTGTTACTACTATCCAGATGTGTCGTAATTTCATCCTTTATAATAGACTCCAGCATCTTTCCCACCACTGAGGTCAGACTAACTGGTCTATAATTTCCTGCTTTCTCTCTTCCACCTTTCTTAAAAAGTGGTATAACATTAGCCACCCTCCAATCTGCAGGAACTGATCCCGAATCTATCGAACTCTGGAAAGTAATCACCAACGCATTCACGATTTCTCGAGCCACCTCCTTCAGTACCCTGGGATGTAGACCATCAGGCCCCGGGGATTTATCAACCTTCAGACCTAACAGTCTCTCCAACACCAATTCCTGGCAAATATAAAATTCCCTTCAGTTCAGGTCCTTCAGCCACTGTTACCTCAGGGAGATTGCTTGTGTCTTCCCCAGTGAACACAGATCTGAAGTACCAATTCAATTCTTCTGCCATTTCTTTGTTCCCTGTAATATATTCCCCTGTTTCTGTCTTCAAGGGCCCAATTTTAGTCTTAACCATTTTTTTGCCTTTCACATACCTAAAAAACTTTTACTATCCTCCTTTATATTATTGGCCAGTTTACCTTCGTACCTCATTTTCTCTCTGCCTGTTTCCTTCTTAGTAATCCTCTGTTGTTCTTTAAAAGCTTCCCAGTCCTCCGTTTTCCCACTTATCTTTGCTATGTTATACTTTTTCTCTTTTAACTTTATATTTTTCTTAACTTCCCCCGTCAGCCACGGCCACCCATGCCTCCTCCTGGGATCTTTCTTCCTTTTTGGAATGAACTGATCCTGCAACTTCTACATTATACACAGAAATATCCACCATTGTTCCCCCACGGTCATCCCTGCTAAGGTATTGCACCATTGAACTTTGGCCAGCTCCTCCCTCATAGCTCCATAGTTCCTTTTGTTCAACTGAAAAATTATCACTTCCGATTGTACCCTCTCCCTCTCAAATTGAAATTTGCCTCTTGAAGGATCAGAGGCAGTTGACCATAAATGGAGCTAGATACTGTCGTGGAGAAAATGTGGAGAATCACCAGAGACACAGAGAGTTCTTCAAGAAGCCGGTCTTTTATTTGCAAACAAAAAACCGTTACACAGAGAAAGCAGATTCTCGAATGCCCCCGAACCTCAGGGTCCGTGGTTTTTAATTTTTTTTATCATGTTTCTGTTAGCTTATCAGCATGTCCAACTATATTCATCAAAGTACCTCACTCTAGCTACACAATAATGTTAGCTCCCATTATCTCTTTATTTATTATCACCTCTGCTACAGTGATCTTCCATTCCAGTCTAACCTGCCATGATAGATATTTAGCTATTCCATCTATTACAGTAGTCTCCTGTCTCAAGCTGACTCTACTAACTATTAATTAGATATTTTAATGTCATGTTCCAAATATTTATGGTCCCAATTCTGTCATAATAACACTTAACAGGAAAACTAGCTCTACTAGCTGTTGTCTCATCTCACCATAGTGACCTTTCAGCCTTAACCTTACTCTGTTAATTGGTGTAAGAACATTCCACTAGCCTTATCCCATCTTGTCTTCCACAGACCACAGATTGCCAGTGGTCTTCATGCTTTAATCTTTCCCATGCTTTCATGCTCTTTATTTTCCATAATACTAGGGCTGAAAGTTAGTAAGAATGGTAATGGTTGTTGAGCTTTTGGTGGGATGAAAATGTTTCAAGGCAACTGATTGAAGATTTTCAGATTATAGTTGGAAATTTTCTTAGATTTGTTGCCACTTCAAGATTGCACTCCTTCGAATTGATTTTGGTCTGCAGGTATAAATTTGCCAGGCAGCTAGTGCCCACAGGGGGGTGGCATGGTGGCTCAGTGGTTAGCAGTGTTGCTTCACAGCACCAGGGACCTGGGTTCGATTCCTGCCTCAGGTGACTGTCTGTGTGGAGTTTGCGCATTCTTCCCATGTCTGTGTGGGTTTCCTCCGGGTGCTCCGGTTTCCTCCCACAATCCAAAACTGTGCTGGTTAGGCAGTGCTAAAATTGCCCATAGTGTTCAGGGATGGTGTGGGTTAGGTGCATTAGTTAGGGGTGAATGTAGAGTAGTAGGGGAATGGGTCACTCTTCGGAGGGTCGGTGTGGATCTTGTAAGGCCGAATGACCTGTTTTCACACTGTAAGGATTCTACGATAATGGGTAAGCGAGCTTTCCCATTAAAGGAAACTAATGGAAACATTAGTGTTTGGAGTAGTAACATCTCTGAGTAAATACCTGGTCTAGGGCAAAATGAGCCACGTGGATCCAGAGGAATATTTTAGTGGCAACAGGTTCAGTTACCAAATTAAAATTTAAGCAGTTAAAAGAGGGGACTTTAATGATAGCACGCCAGCCTCCGTTTTGCAAGCCCAACCCTCTCTTTTATTCAGTTGCCAGCCAAGTGTAGTTTTGAAGGAAATGGAGGAGGATTGTGTAGAATCTGCATATCTCTTCCAGTGTTGAGTGGCCTCACCATCAACTGCAGCAGGCGGTGAAGGAAGCATCTGGCATGTCTTCATAGCAAAAAAATTCATGTACAGGAGCAGGAATGTCTTGCTGCAATTGTTCAAAGCTGTGGTAAAGCAGGTTTGAAGGGCCAAATAGCCTACATCTGCTCCTGTTCTCTGTGTTTCTATGAAATAGATGGAATAAATGAAATCAGTTGTACAAGTTTTGAATGCAGTGGCACAGTGGTTAGCACTGCTGCCTCACAGCGCCTGAGACCCGTGTTCAATTCCTGCCTCAGGCAACAATCCTAACCTACTCAACCTCTCTTCATAGCTAGCACCTTCCCTATGAGACAACATCCTCGTAAACCTTCTTTGCACCCTCTCCAAAGCATCCACATCCTTTTGGTAATGTGGCGACCAGAACTCTACACAGTATTCTAAATGCAGCTGAACTAAAGTCTTGTACAATTTTAACATGACCTGCCAGCTCTTATACTCAATATCCCGTCCGATGAAAGCAAGTATACTATATGCCTTCTTGACCACTGTATCCACCTGTGCAGCAACCTTCAGGGTACAATGGACCTGATTTCCCAGATCCCTCTGTTCATCAACTTTTCCCAAGGCTCTTCCATTTACAGTATAGTTTGCTCTAGAATTAGACTTCCCAAAATGCATCACCTCACATTTGCCTGAATTGAACTCCATCTGCCACTTCTCCGCCCAACTGTCAGTCTATCTATATTCTCCTGTATACTTTGTCAGTCCCCTACGCTTTCTGCCTCTCCACCAATCTTCATATCATCTGCAAACTTACTGATCAGGCCAGCAATGCTATCTTCCAGATCATTTATGTATATTACAAATAACAGTGGCCCCAGCACTGATCCCTGTGGAACACCACTGGTCACCTTTCTCCATTTCGAGAAACTCGCTTCAACTACTACTCTCTGTCTCCTGTTGCTCAACCAGTTCTTTGTCCACCTAGCAAGAACACCCTGCACACCATGTGACTTCACTTTCTCCATTAGTTTCCATTCTCTGCTGCAAAGAAATGAAGGAGCTAAGCCTTTGTACAAAATTAAATTAACAAGGAATACAAAGAAATGAAAAACAATTATAAACAGATAGAATGCGTATTAGACTAGGAATATGTAAAGTATTCCCTCTAAATTCTCATTGTCATATGCAGCCTGATTATTTCAATGTGCAATGCTTTACATTATTTGCACAGCCATACTCCCATGGTGTCTTATAGGGAACAACTTGTGATCAACTTGAACAGAAATTGCTGGGGAAACTCAGCAGGTCTGTCCACTCTCACACACACACACACACGTTAGCGTTTCAGAATTGTTCTGAAGAAGACTCGTCCTGGACCGAAACATTAATTCTACTTTTCTGACTCCACAGGTGCTGCCAGACCTGTTGAGTTTCTCCATAATTCCTTGTTTGTTTCAGATCTCCAGCATCTGCAGTATTTGGCTTTTATGGGGAAAACTTGTAAGGAGACCAGAATTCGAACTCTGTAAATTTAAGATAGTCATAGTAAATCCAATGGATAAGTGAACTCACTACTACATAGAGTAATTGAAACAAGTAGCATAGGTCAATTTTAGGTGAGGTGGAATGAGCAAATACCAAAGAAAGAAAAATAAAATGGTGTGATGATTGGGTTAGATGAAGAGGGTTGAGGAGGAGGCCCATGTGCTGAACAAGAGCTGACCAGGACTAGTTAGGCTGCATAGTCTGTTTCTGTGCTGTAGATGTGACATAGCAATAACTGTGTTTGGGGGTGTTTTAAGGTGAGTGGCTTATCGGTGGACTATTAACCCAGACAGCCAGGAAATATTCTGGGAACCTGTGTTCAAATCCCAGCATGGCAGATGGTGAAATTTGAATTCAATAATAATCTGAGGAAAAAAAGGTCAAATGAAACAATTGGTAATTGTCAGGAAAAGAACTATCTGGTTCACTGATGTACTTTAGGGAAGGAAATCTGCCATCCTCACCTGGTCTGGCTGAAATGTGAACTCCAGACTCACAGCGATGTAGTTGACCCTTAACTGCCTCTGGACAATTAGGGATGGGCATTAATGCTGACCTTGCCAATTAATAAATAAATAAAAAGCCATTAAAGAGCTTTTTGTAAGTTATTCCACCCTCCAGAATGTTCCCATCCTCAAGTGAGCACAAGCATGGAAATTGAATTAAAATATGTCTATATCTACCCAGGAAACCCTGATCCCTGTTTGAAAGGAGCCCATCCTGTGCATTCAATGCAGAGTTCAATTTTACAGAGAAAATGAAGATAACAGTGTGAGCTCACCCTAAATATGTTGTATTTTATTACATGGCAGAAACTCTAGCGAGCCACTTATCATCAGCATTGACAACATTAACTGCACCGATTGAGTCGACAACATTGACTGCTCCACCTGAGTCAGTTTCAGGCTGCAATCAAACATCCGCCAGCCCTCCACTCAGTACAGACACCAAAGGTTTGTTGTTGATCAAATGCAGTCTAGAAAATGAAAAGTTGTTGAAGATTTCATTGGAAGTTGTGTGCATATCAGTTGAGCCTAAACATTGCCCATTTATATATTAATCAAAACGTAGGACTGGGACCCTTAGCTACAACATGGACAGCAGTAAGGCCATCAAGTTCCTCAACAGCTGAAACAGAATTTCCAGTACCAGGTCTCTCTGACAGCACTCAGAAAGCAGCAGCTGAAACAGCAGTCACTTACAGTACTAATGGGACGACAGGTCAGTAGACATGGTGTATAAAACGTTCATGCTCCTTATGGTAGTCTAGGGTGGGCTTGGATTTGCAGTCATAATGATAGATTACTAATGATGATGGTAATCTATCTTTATGGTTGCAAATCCATTTATGCTGGACTGTTAAATCTCCTGCCTGTCACTACAACATAGCTCAGAGGATATTGGAGCACTATAGCATCCTGATGTGCAGTACAGTATTGGGAAACTGTATAAAATGTGAACAATCCCTGTTGGTCATGTAACGCCATGAAAATACGTTTTTGAAGTTTAAAGTGAAAGCTAGCTAATTGTAAACGTTCTTCATCTTATATTAATGCCAACTTAGGAACGGAGCCAATAACCAGCAAGACAGCACTGGCAGAAAGAACAGTAAATCCCTCTACAGCATCAGAAACAGCCTCTGACGTTACTGGCTCTATTGGCACCACAGGTCAGGTAGAACCTTCACCTTTACCTACAAGCTTGCTATTTGAGCCTTTGGGGTGTATTTAGTACCAAATGTTCAGGATTATCATATATGCTACAACATATTATTGTTTGGTTCAGCCTTTTCACCATTTTCCTGGCCTGTGCTGGAGAAGTTTTCAATGCTACAATTAATCTTGTTGACCCCAGAAAAGAGAAGGGGAAAGATGATTAGCTAGGTCACCCAATGATTCCTGGTGGGAAGTGGATGTGTAGACACAGTGTGAGGACATGACCAGACTGGGCTCCAGTGCACCTACCATCTAATATCTTTTTGATACCCATTTTGTAGTTCTTCTGTTTTTTAATTCCCTCTCAACTTCAATGTTCTAATGCCCTGCTTCTACCCCGGTAAGCTTGAGGTCATTCTAAAACTTTGTTCCCCATGCCTTCAGTCAGAACAAGATCCATTTGTCTCCAGTACTAGATTTGTTTGTCCATAGTGACTTCTAAATCTTGACTTTAAAATTCTCATTCTTATTTTCAAATCTCTTCATTCCCTTGGCCTTCCCTACTTCTGCAATCTCCTCCCATCTCAGGACTCTCAAGATATCTGCGGTCCTCGAAGTCTGACCTCCTGAGCAATCTCAATTTTCGTCACTCAACTGTTATTGACTGTGCTTACAGTTCCCTGGGCTGTAAACTGGGGACTTCCCACCTGACAGCTCACCACCTCTCTATTGCTCTTTATTCCTTTAAGATGCTCCTTAGTTCCTTCCTCCTTGTCCAAACAATTTATCATCTGAACTAATATCTCCTTAAGTGGTTAAATGTCATTTTTAAGGAATCATAGAATGGTTACAGTACTGAAGAGACCATTCTGCTTGTCATATCTGTGCTGCACCTATGAAGGTAGACAGGCAGGAGGCTGGAAGAACACAGCAAGCCAGGCAGCATCAGGAGGTGGAGAAGTCAATGTTTCAGGTGTAATCCTTTATCAGGTCAAGTGGTGGGTGTAAGGGGAGCTGCAGATAAAGCGGGAAGGAGGTTTTTGGGTGTGGAGAGGGGCAGAATGGTGAGGTAGAGATAGGTGAACACAAGTAGAGGATACGGGTCGAGAGTGTGGTGCAGAAAAAGCACAGCAGGTCAGGCAACATCCGAAGAGCTGGAGAATCACCCTCCTGATGAAGGGCTTATGCCTGAAACATCGATTCTCTTGCCCCTACCTATCCCTAACTCACCAACCCCCCCACCCCATCCCCCCTTTATTTGCAGCTCCCCCTCACCCCCACCCCCAGTCCTGAAGAAGGGTTACACCCAAAATGTTGACTTCTCCACCTCCTGATGCTGCCTTGTTTAATGTGTTCTTCCAGCCCCCTTGGATTCCAGCATCTGCAGTTCTTTTTCGCCTCTAACCAGTTTTGCCCCTATGAAGGGGCAATTCACCCCCTGCCACTCCTGCCTTTTTCAACTATTTCTGCAAATCTGCCCTTTTTTGGATAATAATCCAGTTCCCTGTTGAACACCTGAAGTGCATCTGCCTCCATCACAGTTTTTCAGGCAGCGTTTCCCAGATCCTAATCCCTCACTGTGAGAACATGTTTTCATTCATGTTGCTATTGTTTCTTTTGTGTGACCTCCACTTCATGATCCTTCCACCAATGAGAACAGTTATTGCTGTCAAGTCCCCTCTCAGCCTTCGCTCCTGCAAGATGAATAGTCCCAGTTTCTCCAACCTCTCTCCATTACTGAGAGGCTCTCTTTCCTTGAACCATTCTAACGAATCTTTTGTTTTGCAAATTCTCATAGAATCATAGAATCCCTACAGTGTGGAAACAGGTTATTCAGTCCAATACGTTCACACTGACTCTCTGAAGAGCATTCCACCCAGACCTATCCGTCCATCCCTTTAGCCCTGCATTTCCCATGGCTAATCCACCTGCCCTGCACATCTTTGGATTGTAGGAGGAAACCGGAGCAAACCCACGCAGACACGGGGAGAATGTGGAAACTCCACACAGACAGTCGCTCAAGGCTGGAATTGAACCCAGGTCCCTGGCACTGTGAGGCAGCAGTGCTAACTGCTGAACCTTTATATTCTGTAATGCCTTCATATTTTTTCTAAAGTGTCTGCCCAAACAAATTGAGGCCAGTTTCACCAGTTATACCAGTTTCACATTGCCTGCTTTCTTTTGAACTCAAAGCCGATTGATAAAGCTCAGGATACCATGTGCTCTAATAGTTTATCTACAATCATCTGTGTGTACGGACACACACAGACACACACACACACACACCACACATACACCACACACACAGACACACACCACACACACACACACACATACATATCCCTTTGGTCCTGTTAGTATTAGTATTTTAGTCTTTATTTTATGCTGTCTTTCTCAATTCTTCTTACCAAATTAATCACTTCACACTTCTTGCCATTAAATTTAATCAACCACTTATCCACCCATTGAACCAACCTCTCCATATCTGTTTGATGTTCTGCACTATCCTACTCCTGTTCAGAGTCCTTCCAACTTTCATATTATCCACAAATTTTGAAATTTTGCCCTTTTACACCAAGGTCTTGGTCATTCATATATATCAGGAACCGCCAGGCCCCAACCTTTCTCCAGTCCAGGAAAGCAACTGTTCACCTCTAAATTCAAATTCCTAGTATTTATTCCATTTCATATCCATGTTGCTACAATCAGCCTTAGTCCATGTTTGGTTGCAAGTTCGTTGTTTACTCTTCGCCAAGTGCCTTTGGAAGTTCAAGTACTGCACATTGATAATTTTACCTTCATCAATACTGTGTCACCTCATTAAAAATTCTGCACTGGCTAACCCACAATTGTCCATGTGATTATTAATGTTATCTCAAATGATCATCTCTAGAAGCTGTCCCACCGTTGAGGTTAAACTGACTGAGCAGTCGTCACTGGGCCTTTTTTTTACACCCTTTTTTGAACAAGGGAGTGACATTTGCAATTCTCTAGCCTTTGGCTTCACCCTCTACTCTAAGGAAGATTGGAATACTATGGCCAGCCTCTCGATTATTTCCATTCTCACTTCCTTCATTATTATTGATGTACCTTATTTGTTCCAATGCCATATCAACTTTAATACTTAATTGTAATCAATCTTAAACTCTTTAAGAATCTGAGCTGCATCCTCTTTCACCATGACTCAGGCAACCTTTTAGTTTTGAAACATGCAAAGGGTTCACTTCATACCTTAACCATGCCCCCACCTCCATGAATACATCCCCAATTTTGTTTCCTAATAAGAAAATAAGAGTTAAAAGCAGGAGTAGGCAATTCAGCCCCTCGAGCCTACTCTGTTATTCAATATGCTCATGGCTGATCTCACCTCGGCCTCAACTCCACTTTCCTGCCCACTCCCCACAATGCTTCAGCCTGTTACTAATTAAAATTCTGTCCATTTCTCCCTTAAATTTATTCAGTGTTTGTCCCAACATCCATCATACTCTGGGGTGGTGAATTCCACAGATTCACGGCCCTTTTGAGAGAAGTAATTTCTCATTATCTCTGTTTTAAATCTGTCACCCCTTCTCCTAAAACTGTCGTCTCTTGTTCTAGTTTGCCCCACACGACCCATTCTACATCTGCTTTGTCAATCCCTTTATGCATCTTTTATACCACAATTAGATCTCCTGTCATTCTTCTAAAATCCCAGAGAGTATAGGCCTAAGTTATGCAATCTTTCTTCATAAGATAAACTCCTCATCTCTGGAATCTATCCAGTGGACCTCCTCTGAACTGCCTCCAATGTAACTCCATCCCTTGTTGGGTAAGAGGATGAAAATTATATGCAGTACTCCAGCTGTGGTCTCACTAACGCCTTGTACAGTTGCAGCAACACTTCCATACTTTTATACTCCATTCCTTTAGCAATAAATGCCAAAATTCCATTTGCTTTCCTTAATACCTCCTGCACATGCATACTAATTTTCTGCAATTCATGCACAGGATACACAGATCCTACTATAATGGACCACCCTGAACTTTCTCTCCATTTAAACAATAAGATGCCTTTCTCATCCTCCAACCAAAATGATAAACTCACACTATCCACATTGAACTCCAGCTGGCAGATTTTGCACATTCACCAAAACTATCCATATCTATTTGTAAATTCCTCATTTCTCCATTGCAACTTAATGTACCACCTAATTTAGTGTCACCTGCAAATTTGTTTTTTTTTAAATTTCTATATTCATCCACTTACCAACCTTCTGCCATCTTTGTGCCTGTAGAAACCTTTTGGATTTCCTTTCATCTTAGCTGCCAGTCTCTTCTCATCGACTTCCTTTGCTTCTTAATTGCTTGTTCAGTTCCTTTCTGGACTTTTTATATTTGTCTGATTCTCAATTATTCCTCTGAAGCCTGTCATAAGCGTACTTTATCTGCTTTCGCATCATTTCTATCTTTTCTGTCATCCAAGGAGCTCTGGGTTTCTTTCACCTACTATTTGCACACATGGCAACATATCTTGACTGTAGTTGAACTGTCTCTTTTTTTTTAAAAGAGAGTTTATTGTTCAGTTACAGCTTTATCTGCTAATCTTTAAATTTGTTTCATAATATTGAATGTAAAGTGCCTTGGGATGTTGCATAACCTTTGATGTGCTATGTAAATATGAGCTGTTGTCGTTACTTATGTGTGAAGAATGCCTGTTGGTGTGAGGGACAGACGTAAATAGAGCCCCTTCAAATTATAACCCAATTCAGCATCTTCGAGAAAATTGGAGAAAATCGGACACTAAACACTAAGATTCTGTATTTAGAAAAAGGAACTGCAAATAACCAAGTCCAGATTGCTGTGCTAATGTGTAGCTGCAGAAGTGACACAAGACTGAGATGTAGCCAACAAACAATTGAAGCTGAAATTGATTTACATTCCAGTCTGTACTCTGCGATTGATGTTCCAATTATATTGTGCATGATCTCACATCCAGGTTTGTAACATGACGACAGGGACTGTGCAGTGTCCTAAAAAAGTTTTATTACAAACCATTGATTTAATTGTAAGTGGAAACCTTGGAAGGCAGGCAGTCGAAATGTTGGGTAATACGACCATTAGCTTTTTACGTTGTGTTGTTGTTACATGTTATCGATTAACTCAGTGAGTGTCATTAAAAGGGATTCTCTCAGGAGGATGAACAATGTCAGGTTCATTGAGGGAAAATGCCACGTGATAAATTTCCAATAATAAGGCCAAACGAATGCAAAGATATCTGATACAAATCTTATATTATGCACTGCTAGACAGAAACTGAACTCAAACAATTTGATTCAGAAGACACGATATGGAGCATTTTGTAAAGGGAAAAGCAGACCAAAGTCCTTTGAATCCAACAGTATTTGATGAAATTCATATTCAAAGCTAGGTGAATTGTACTAATGGGCACACAGAAATGTGAAAACGTTAGTTAGCAAGCTAATCTGTCACACAGACTGTAATTTTACATAATTTTCCAGGATAACCAGCAGATTGTTTTAAACACTTGGACTGCCAGACTCCATTTTCACGGCCTCACAACAGGTCGTCTGTGCATCTCTTAAACCAACTGGAGCCTTAACCAAATATTTAACCTGGGGTCCTCCATGGTCTGTTGAACAATGCACAGCAATGTTCATGGTCTACATGTCTGCATGCAGGTGGAACTGCCTGATCAACTTGACCTGGTTGAATCGCAGAACAGGGTAGAGGGAATGAAGTGACCTCCTGTTACTGTCCTCCTCTGATCCCTGTGTCCTTAAAGGGAACACAACAGGACACAGAAAGAAGAAAACTGGAAAGAGTTAGGCAACTGATTTTCATTGGGCTAGGAGGGCAATGATTGGTCTTCATAACTCCACAAATATGCCAGTTTTCTGTCTATTGGTTCACAGGATGTAGGCATTATTGGTTAGGACAACATTTATTGCCCATCCCTAACTGCACAGAAAGCAGTTAAGGATTAACCACATTACCGAGAGTCTGGAGTCACATGTAGACAGGCAGGAGGCTGTAAGAACACAACAAGCTAGGCAGCTTCAGGAGGTGCAGAAGTTGACATTTCGGGTGTAACCTTCTTCAGAGCTGGGGGTGGGTGTGGGTTGGAGCTGCAGATAAATGGGGAAGTGGGGGCAGGGTGGTGAAGTGGGGGTACGTGAAGACAGGTAGAGGGTATAACCTGGTTGATCAATGGGAGGAATGAATCTGGTTGGTGGCAGGGAGCAGTGGAAGGGAGGGGGACGGTCTGGGAAGGGAGTTGGGGGATGGGGAGGGAGGTTATTTCAAATTGGTGAACTCAGTGTTGAGTCTTCCAGGCTGTAGGGTGCCCAGGTGGAAGATAAGGCTGTTCCTCCAATAGGAGCTGTGGTTTGTTTTGGCAATGGAGGAGGCCGGGGATGGTCATGTTGGAAAGGGAGTGATTGGGGGAATTGAAATAGGCGGAGACTGGAAGGCCTGGTTGGCCCCTGTGGACTTGGCTGTGATGCTCAGAGAGCCGTTCCCTAAGTTTATGTTCGGTCTCCCTGGTGTAGAGAAGACCACATCACCTAGTTGGAAGAGTAGGCCAGACCAGGTAAGGATGGCAGATTTCCTTCCTTAAAGGACATGAGTAATCCACATGAGTTTTCAAGTGTGTAGTGGCATGACATTCCTGAACTGGGAGGTACTCCAAGCTCTGGCGCTACTTCAAATTTGCAACAGATCTGAGTAGGTAACCTCCACGGGTTATTTACCTGACTGGAAATTCAGGCAAATTTCACTAAACGCAAGAAAGTCATGAAGTAACTAGTGTAACATTCAAAACCAGAGTTCTGCTTATAACTTGACTGCGTGGATGATAATTCTACTGAGTTAACCTTAATCCTAACCCTGACCCTTACAGGACACGAATTGAACATCCTTGGGCCTGCAAAAGCTGGTCATCTCTGTCCCTGTTTAGGTTCAATGTTGATCAATTCTTGCTTCCTGGGAGGTGGAGGTATTGGATGTGTGAGCAGTAGGCTGAAGACAGACCTGGTGGGCCTTCTAAAGGAGAAAAAGGGCAGAATGTTTCTGGAGATACAGAGCCTGGGGCCTTAGTAACTGAAGATAGGCCCAGAAATGGTGGAGTGAGGAGGCCAGATTTGCAGGAGAGCTTTCAGAGAAATGTGCTCATTCTGAAATACGCACCAGACTGATTTTCAACTGGAAGTCAGTGGATGAGAACAGTTAATGTTTGCTGTGTATATTCCGAAAAGACCACTCCATCTGTGACTCCCTCGTCAGGTCCACACCCCCCCACCAACCCAACCTCCACTCCCGGCACCTTCCCCTGCAACCGCAAGAAATGCAAAACTTGCGGCCACACCTCCCCCCTTACTTCCCTCCAAGGCCCCAAGGGATACTTCCATATCCGCCACAAATTCACCTGCACCTCCACACACATCATTTATTGCATCCACTGCACCCAATGTGGCCTCCTCTATATTGGGGAGACAGGCCGCCTACTTGCGGAACGTTTCAGAGAACACCTCTGGGACACCCGGATCAACCAACCCAACCACCCCGTGGCCCAACACTTCAACTCCCCCTCCCACTCCACCAAGGACATGCAGGTCCTTGGACTCCTCCATCGCCAGACCATAGCAACACAACGGTTGGAGGAAGAGTGCCTCATCTTCCGCCTAGGAACCCTCCAACCACAAGGGATGAACTCAGATTTCTCCAGTTTCCTCATTTCCCCTCCCCCCACCTTGTCTCAGTCAAATCCCTCGAACTCAGCACCGCCTTCCTAACCTGCAATCTTCTTCCTGACCTCTCCGCCCCCACCCCACTCTGGCCTATCACCCTCACCTTGACCTCCTTCCACCTATCGCATTTCCAACACCCCTCCCCCAAGTCCCTCCTCCCTACCTTTTATCTTAGCCTGCTGGACACACTTTCCTCATTCCTGAAGAAGGGCTTCTGCCCGAAACGTCGATTCTCCTGTTCCTTGGATGCTGCCTGACCTGCTGCGCTTTTCCAGCAACACATTTTCAGCTCTGATCTCCAGCAACTGCAGTCCTCACTTTCTCCTGTGTATATCCACTCGAGTTAAGAGAAGGCAAGGAATTTTCATCGAAACACACAGGATCCTGAGGGGAGTTGACAGAATGGATGCTGCAAGGACATTTCCTTTTGTGGGAGAAACCAGAATGAGAGGGACACAACTTAAAAATACAAGGTCACCTGGGGAGGCAATAGCCTACTGGTGTTATCACTAGACTGTTAAGCTAGAGACCGAGGTTCAAATCCTGCCGTGCAGATGGTAAAATTTAATAAAATCTGGAAATAAGTGTCTAACAATGACCGTGAAACCATTGTCAATTGTCAGGAAAAGCCCCTGTGGCTCACTAATGGAAGGTAACTCCTGTACTCACCTAGTCTGCACTGCATGTGACTCCAGACCCACAGCAATGTGGTTGCCTTTTAACTGCCCCTGGGGCGGGCAATAAATGCTGGCCTAGACGGCGATGCCCTCATCCATGAATGAATTTTTAAAAATTCAGAATGGAGCTAATGAGACTTTTGTTTTTCTTGCTAGTCTGGAAAATTCTCTTCCTCAGGGAGGTCTGGTCATTAATTACTTGATTGACAAGGGATTCCAAGGTTTTGGTGGAGTAGACAGGAAAATCAAGTTGAGGCTGCAAATTTCTCAAACAGTAGTGCAGGTCTGAGGGGCCGAATGGTCTACTGCAGCTGCTAATCCCTATGGTTGTATAGATGTGATTATTTGTATGGGTGTGGGATGCTGAGATAACCAGGTGACAGTACACCAAGAATCAACCAGTGCATGAGAGCAACTAATATGAGCCATTTCCTTCTTTGATCATGGATTAAGTACTGCAATTTTTTTTTACAATTTCCCAGTTTATTTTTCTTCTCAGATGGAAACGGTGATGGGTATCTCAGGAAATTAATCCTTGATTCTGTTACAAACCCTCCACGCTTTGTCCCTTCAGGCATTTGTTTCTCCATCCTTTGCTGTCGAAGGCGCAGAGTGATATTGGTGTGGAATGCCAAGGGGCACTGACGCTTTGCTGAGTGGTCATCTTTAGTTTGTAATCTTAAACCAGTGAGATCGGCCAGACCGTTCCTGTATGGCCCTCACTACAACCAAGTCTCAACTGACAGTCCACAGCAGCCAACTCTACCAGGCTCACTGAATAGCAAGTCAGAGAGAGGAAACTGTAGCTGTCTTGTTTGTCTTCTTACCCAGCCCAAGGGGTATTGAGAACATTTTCTGAGTTTCCTGACAGTCAGCAACCTGAAAGTAGAATTATTGAGGAAAGTTACCTCCAAGAGCTTTGACCTTCATATCTCAGTGCAAAATGAGGCCCAAGTCTGTATTTGATGAACTGAATCATTGTGTCAGGTTATCTGAATATCCCCCTTGGATCATCAGCTTGCTCTATTTATCTTCTATGTCATGCAAATATATCAGGTAGACCATCAGTATTGTAATAAATGCAGATCTGTTTTATTATTCTTCTTCACAGACATCAATCAACTGGTAACCTCTGACAGAAACATCGGACTAATTGTCGGTAAGGGGCAAGTAAAAACAGTGTATTTTTCGAGGATCACGAGTCGAAGTTGAAATAATCGGGGGAATTACCACCACCTCAATGAACTAGCCAGAATTTATTTGGAGTTAACAATGTCACTCAAGGTAGCTGCATATAAAGTAAAATGCCACAAGTCATTTCGGCAGGGCAAATTGTAGAAGGAGACCATTCTGCCCATCATTCCTGTGCTAGTCCTCTCTCCCCTCTCTTTCACCATGGCCTGACCAACAGTTTTTTTTTGGAAGTAGACTGTTTGTACAACTCCCTGAATGAAGGCTGCTATTCTATTCCCCTTTCCTAAAATGCATTCGACATTAGAACAACACATTGCCTGAAGTAAAGCTTCTCTTCATCTGGACTCTGATTCTTAAATCAGTATCCTCTGGTTACTGACACCCCTGCCAAAGAAACCAACCAGGTGCTGGCTGGTTCAAACTCATTCCCTGTTGGAGTTGCTGGTGTTCTTGTTTGTAGCTCAAGTCTTCATTGGTCAGAGCATTGAGTTGGGATGTCATGTTGCAGCTGGAAGAACATTCATGAGGTCACTTGGGAGTACTGTATAAGGTCTGGTCACCCTGCGATAGGAAGGATTTTATTAATTTGGAGAGGGTGCAGAAAGGATTGACAGGGATGATACTGGGACGGGAGCGTTTGAGTTATAAGAAAAGGCTGGGGGGCTTTTCTTTTCACTGGAGGAGGTTGAGGGTGGTTGGGGGTGACCTTACAGATGTTTATAAAACCGCGAGAAGCATAGATAAGGGGAATAGCAAAGGTCTTTTCCCAAGGGTAAGGGACTTAGAGGGCATAGGTTTAAGGTAAGAGGGGAAAGATCTAAAAGAGAACTGAGGGGCAACCTTTTCACACAAAAGGTGATTCATATGTGGAACGAACTGCGAGAAGAAGTGGTAGAGGTGAGTACAATTACAACATTTAAAAGACATTTGGACGGGTGCACGAATAGGAAAGGTTTAGACAGATTTGGGCCAAATGCAGGCAGACGAGACTAGTTCAGTTTGGGAAACCTAGTTGGCAAGAATGAATTGTACCAAAGGGTCTGATTCCATGCTGTGTGACTCTAGGTCTTCCTGTGATATAGTAGGTAACATGCCCCATGATTGAGTCAAATATGTGGACGATGGATGGCTTTGGCAGGATGGACAGAATGGCTTTTTAATTACCAGCATTTCCGAAGCTTTTCTTATTTGTCCATGATCATAATAACTGCAGTTTCTGATCCTTGTCTACCTAATAGCATATGGTAGCTTTTACTACCCTATCTTACAATACTGTTTGAAAAGGGCAATAGACAAAAGATGGGGAATTATAGATCGGTTAGCTTAACTTCTGTAGTGGGAAAGATGCTTGAGTCTATTATCAAAGATGAAATAGCAAGGCATCTAGATAGAAATTGTCCCATTGGGCAGATGCAGCATGGGTTCATGAAGGGCTGGTAGTGCTAAACTAATCTTTTAGAATTCTACAAAGACAGTATGAGCAAGGTTGATGTAGTGTAGCTAGATTTCCAAAAGGCCTTTGACAAGGTGCTGCACAAAAGGCTTCTGCATAAGGTAAAGATGCATGGTGTTAGCATGGATGTAAAGTATTAGCATGGATAGAGGATTGGTTGACTAACAGGAGGCAAAGAGTGGGGATAAATGAGTGCTATTCTGGTTGGCAATCAGTAACTAGTAGTATGCCTCAGAGATCAATGTTGAGACCACAATTATTTACAATTTATACAGATGATTTGGAGTTGGGGACCATGTGTAGTGTGTCAAAGTTTGCAGATGACACTAAGATAAGTGGCAGAGTAAAATGTGCAGAGGACTGTGAAAGTTTGCAGAGGAACATTGATACATTCAGTGAGCCGGCAAAGGTCTGGCAGATGGAATACAATGTTAATAAATGTGGAGTCATCCGTTTTGATAGGAGTAACAGTAAAAAGGATTATTACTTGAATGGCAAAAAGTTGCAGCATGCTGCTATGCAGAGGGACCTGGGTGTCCTTGTGCATGAATCACTGAAGGTTTGTCTGCAAGTACAATTTTGTCCTTCATTGCTAAAGGGACTGAGTTTAAAAGCAGGGAGGTTATGTTGCAGCTGTATAGGGTGCTGGTAAGGCTGCACTGGAGTATTATGTGCAGCTTTGGTCTCCTTACTTGAGAAAGGATGTACTGACACTGGAGGGGCTGCAGAGGAGATTCACTAGGTTAATTCCAGAGTTGAGGGGGTTGGCTTATGAGGAAAGACTGAGTAGACTAGGAATACATTCACTGGAATTTAGAAGAGTGAGGGGGGATCTTATAGAAACATATAAAATTATGAAGGGAAAACATAAGCTAGACATACAGAGGATGTTTCCACTGGTAGGTGAAACTAGAACAAGAGGGCATAGCCTCAAAATTAGGGAGAGCAAATTTAGGACTGAATTGCAAAGGAACTTCTTCACCCAGGGGGTTGTGAATCTATGGAGTTCCCTGCCCATTGAAATAGTTGATGCTACTTCAGTAAATGTTTTTAGAGCTAAGATAGATTTTTTTGAACAGTAAAGGAATTAAGGGATACAGTGAGAGTCTGGGTAAGTGGAGCTGAGGCCATGAAAAGATCAGCCATGATCTTATTGAATGGTGGAGCAGGCTCGAGGGGCCAGACGGCCTACTCCTGCTCCTAGTTCTTATGTTCTTAAAATTGCACACAGGCCTTTAACTGTGGTCTAATCATTACTTCACATAAATTTATTACCTGGTTTTGTAGTATGTCTATTTAGACCACATTGTCAAATCTGATCTACATCCTCAAAGGGGTGGGACCTCAGTAAGCACAGATTTTAGTCTTTAAAACATTGTATCCATGCTCATCACAGTGCAGGTAAGATTCATGGGAATGGTTCTAAGGATGAGGAATATCAATATGAAGGTAGATGGAAAACGTTAGGACAGTTTCATAAAGTCATAGAGTCCTACAGCACAGAGACAGGCCCTTTGGTCCAAACTGGTCCATGCTGACCAAAATGTCCATCCATGCTAACCCCATTTCCCTGCTCTTGTCCCATATCCTTCTAAACCTTTCCTTGAAGAGAAGGTTGTGAGAAGATATGATAGAAGTATTTAAAATCACAAGGGGGCTGGACAGAGTGAATTTGGAGAAACTGTTCCCACTCATGAAAGACTTGAGGACAAGAAGACACATGTTTAAAATCAGTGTCAAAAGTGACACAAGGAAAAGCTTACATCTCACAGCAAGTAGTTAGATTCTAGAGTGCATTGCTGGAGTGTGTGGTAGAGGTAGGTTCAATTGAAGCTTTCAAAGGGGAATTAGACTTACCTGAAAAGGTGGCAGAATAACACTAAGCATATGGCTCCTTTTGAAGTGCTGGTGCAGACAAAAGATGGGCTGAATAGCTTCCTTCTGTTGTGTAACAACTCTGTGGGCAGGCAGCACGGTGGCTCAGTGTTAGCACTGCTGCTTCACAGCTCCAGGGACTCAGGTTCAATTCCTGCCTCAAGCAACTGTCTGTGTGGAGTTTGCACATTCTCCCTGTGTGTGCGTGGGTTTCCTCCGGGTGCTCCGGTTTCCTCACACAGTCCAAAGATGTGCAGGCCAGGTGAATTGGCCATGATAAATTGTCCGTAGTGTTAGGTGCAGGGGTAAAATGTAGAGGAATGGGTCTGGGTGGGTTGCTCTTCGGAGGGTCGGTGTGGACTTGTTGGGCCGAAGAGTCTGTTTCCACACTGTAGGGAATCTAATCTTAGCTGTGATTCTGTATTCTCCAATGCTCAATAATCTCCTACCAGTGTGATACTATACTTAAAAACAAAAAGTCAATTTTTCCATATGTTCTATGCCTGTGTTCTCCAAGCAGAGTGTGCTGTGCCTGCAATTCCCTGGACTCCAACCATTTGAAGACAATGGTATTCGGAGTTGCAAACTTAAATGACCCAGATATACAGCTGGCCTTAGAACAGGACCATCTTTTGGCAGGATCTGAGCAGCAGAGGCAAAGAGGCCACTTCTACTGCCTCAGGCAGGCCCTGATAGATAGATCTTCCAAAGCAATCCCTTGCTCCAAATAAAAACACATAGTGGTTTACTCCAGTCTGACCTTCCAAATGGAGGGCGGTTAGTTGCACTGAAATCTTTCCAATATTGCACTGCTGCCAGAGAATAAGGTGGTCGGAGCAGGAACACGAAGCCTCATTAGCTTTGCACCTATCCCCATCAGAAAAAATCCAGAAATTCTCAGGGAATCTAATGGGACATAAACCTCTGTCATTTTGCATCTCCCATGCTTCATCCTCCCTTTTGCATTCAGGACATCTTATTTTTCAGCCTCAACCCAATTCACAGCAAAATTAATCTTCGCCCATGACATACTTCCTACAGAATGTGATTTCTTCATGTAATTTTATGTTCATTCCTGTTTATCTAACAACATTGTCTTTCATTCTCTCAACCAAAGGTACCAGTACAAGCAGCTTTACCATTGCACTGTGTGCATTATTCTTTCTTTGGATATTTGTTTACAGAAAGAAAATGTAAGTATAAAAAATTGCTTTGTTGAATTGCCTTTTTTATAGGAGTGCAGCTGCCTCAGAATAAATGTTGTTATAATCCCAGCTGATGGTAGAATTGGACAAGACAAATCCCAGAGTAACACTTAGTTTGTAGATAAAAGCCTGTTGTTTTCTTGTAATTTGATTGTCACGGTGGACAGTCGATGAATGCATTTTCACATGGCAGTCAATATACTTCAAAACAAACATCAAGATTTATTGCACCCTGGAGACTTCTCTTTGCCTCACCTGGACACTGACCTTTTCCCAGCTCTGATCGCCTGGAGACTGCCACAAATACATTGTCTTTCCATTGGTCTGAATCTTTTCTTCTCAGTTGAAATGATGATTGTCACCTTCACAGAAATGAAAGCCAAAACCCCATTTGCCTCTACTTTAGAATCCAATTCTCAAATAATGATAATATATTACAATAGCGCAGTACAAAGCTCAAACATTGAACCCTCCACTATTAGATGTTGGAACAGCACAGATTTAATCCAAGTATGAGCCAAGGAATGGCACAGTGAACTGTTTTAACATCTTTGGTATTAATCAGCTTCAAACTGAGTAACTGGAAGCAGAAATAAAAAACTCAGCACATGTGGAGAGGGAAATAGTTAACATTTTTGCCATTATTCATCTCATTATCATGGTTTTTGGGATGATGTAACAATATCTCATCTACTCAAGTCTCATTTGAAAGTGGCACCAAGATAAAACTGTGCAAACCTATTCTGTTATTCATCAGAATCATGGCTAGTCTGTACCTCAATTTCATTGATAAACATATGAATTAGAAGCAGGAATGGGATACTCTGCCCTTCAAGCCACTGTTGCTGATCAGTGGCTCAGTGGTTAGCACTGCTGCCTCGCAACTCCAGTGACCTGGGTTCGATTCCACCCTTGGGTGACTGTCTGTGTGGAGATTGCACATTCTTCCTGTATCTGTGTGGGTTTCCTCTGGGTGCTCCAGTTTCCTTCCACAGTTCAAAGGTGCTAAATTGCCCAAAGATGCAGATGTTTGCATTGGTAGGAGAAACTAGGACCCGAGGGCACAGCCTTAGAGTAAAGGCACAGCCTTTTAGAACGGAGATAAGGAGAAACTTCTTCAGCCAGAGAGTGGTGAATCTGTGGAATTCACTGCTCCTGTGGAGGCCAGGTCATTGAGTATATTTAAGATGGAGATAGATAGGTTCTTGATTGTCAAGGGGATCAAGGGTTACAGGGAGAAAGTGGGAGAATGAAGTTAAGAAACTTATCAGCCATGATTGAATGGCAGAGCAGACTCAATGGGCTGAATGGCCTAATTTCTGCTCCTATGTCTTATGGTCTTATGGATGTGCAAGCTAGATGGGTTAGCCATGGGAAATGCAAAGTTACAGGGATAGGATGGGTCTGAGTGGGATGTTCTTCAGAGGGTACCATTTTTCTTTTGGTGTGGCTCAGTGTCTAGCACTGCTGCTTTATAGCACCAGGGACCTGGGTTCATTTCCAGCCTCAGGTGATTGTGTGGACTTTGCACATTCTCCCCATGTCTGCGGGGGTTTCCTCCCACAATCCAGTGATGTACAGGTTAGGTGAATTGGCCATACTAAATTGCCCATAGTGTTCACGGATGTGTAGGTTAGGTGTAGTCATGGGTAAATATAGAGTAATGGGGAATGGTTTTGGGTGGGATACTCTTCAGAGGGTCAGTGTGGACTTGTTGGGCCAAAGGGTCTGTTTCCACACTGTAGGGATCCTAAGATTCTAAGGGTCAGTGTGAGTTGATGGGCTGATTGGCCTGCTTCCACACTGTGGTGTTGCCATGATGTTCCCACTGTCTCCAATAACATATATGCACACTTTGGCTCCACAGTGCCTTGACAGTGTTATAAAGCACAAATCTATCTGGAGATAAAACACAGTTAACATTTTGAGTCCATTGGAAGGACCATTGGACTCAGAACATTAGCTCTGCTTTCTCTCCACAAATGCTGCCAGACCTGCTTAGTTTCTCCAGCATTTCTTTTGTTTTGGCTTCAGATCTCCAATATCCATTGTTATTTGCTTTATTACAAATCCAGCTATTTCAGTCTTGCCAAAGATTGGGATGGAGTAGACTGTTTAGTTCCTTGAACTTCCTAGTCCATTCATTTAAATCTTCGCTGATCCATGTCCCAGTGCTTTTTACTGAATAGCCTGGTCCATGCTGTAAGTTCTGTGCAATTCTACGAAAAGCTCCATTAACCTGTTGATACCTGTACCTAACAAAGATTTAACTATCACAGTCTAAGAAAGGGTGTTATTAATCTGGAAAGAATGCAAAAAAGATTAACAAGGATGTTGCAGTACGAGAGGGTTTGAGTTATAAGGAGAGGTTGATAGGCTGGGACTCCTATCTGGGAGGATAGGAGGCGAACCAGGCCAGGACTTATACATTTAATGCTAAGGTCCTGGGGAGTGTAACAGGAGTCGGGAACAAAGGAAGTCAGGAAAGACCTAAAAGGAGAGCTCAGAAGAGCCAGGAGGGGACATGAGAAGTTGTTGGCGGATAGGATCAGGGTTAACCCTAAGGCTTTCCACAGGTATGTCAGGAATAAAAGAATGACGAGAGTTAAATTAGGACCAATCAAGGATAATAGTGGGAAGTTGTGTGTGGAGTCAGAGGAGATAGGGGAAGCACTAAATAAATATTTTTCGACAGTGTTCACTATAGAAAATGAAAATGTTGGTGAGGAAGATACAGAGATACTTGCATCTAGACTAGAAGAGATTGAAGTTCACAAAGAAGAGGTATTAGAAATACTGCAGAGTGTGAAAATAGACAAGTCCCCTCGGCCAGACGGGATCAATCCTCGGATCCTCTGGGAAGCAAGGGAAGAGATTGCCGAGCCTTTGGCATTGATCTTCAAATCATCACTATCTACAGGAATAGCACCTGAGGACTGGAGGATAGCAAATATGGTTCCCTTATTGAAAAAGGGTGGCAGAGACAACCCTGGTAATTACAGACCAGTGAGTCTCACTTCAATTGTTGGTAAAGTGTTGGAAAAGGTTATAAGAGATAGGATTTATAACCATCTAGAAAAGAATAATCTGATCAAGGACAGTCAGCACGGTTTTGTGAAGGGTAGGTCATGCCTAACGAATCACATTGAGTTTTTTGACATAGTGACCAAACAGGTAGATGAGAGTAAACCGGTTGATGTGGTGTATATGGATTTCAGCAAGGCGTTCGATAAGGTTCCCCACAGTAGGCTATTATACAAAATGCGGAGGAATGGGTTTGTGGGAGACATTGCAGTTTGGATCAGTAATTGGTTTGCTGAAAGAAAACAGTGGGTTGTAGTTGATGGAACATGTTCATCTTGGTGTCCAGTTACTAGCGGCGTACCGCAAGGGTCGGTGTTGGGTCCACTGCTGTTCATCATTTTTATAAATGACCTGGATGAGGGCTCAGAAGGGTGGGTTAGTAAATTTGCGGACGACACTAAGGTCGGTGGAGCTGTGGATAGTGACGAAGGATGTAGTAGGTTGCAGAGAGACATAGATGGGATGCAGAGCTGGGCTGAGAGGTGGCAAATGGAGTTTAATGTGGACAAGTGAGAGGTGATACACTTTGGCTGGAGTAATCGGAATACAAAGTACTGGGCTAATGGTAGGATTCTTGGGAATGCAGATGAGCAGAGAGATCTCGGTGTCCATGTATACAGATTCCTGCAAGTTGCCACCCAGATTGACAGGATTGTTAAGAAGGCATACAGTGTTTTGGCCTTTATTAATAGGGGGATTGAGTTCCGGAACCAGGAGGTTATGCTACAGCTGTACAAAGCTCTGGTACGGCCACACTTGGAGTATTGTGTACAGTTCTGGTCACCGCATTATAAGAAGGATGTGGAAGCTTTGGAAAGGGTACAGGGGAGATTTACTAGGATGTTGCCTGGTATGGAAGGAATGTCTTACGAGGAAAGGCTGAGGGACTTGAGGCTGTTCTCGTTAGAGAGAAGAAGGTTGAGAGGTGACTTAATAGAGACATACAAGATAATCAGAGGGTTAGATAGGATGGACAGGGAGAGCCTTTTTCCAAGTATGGGGATGGCAAACACGAGGGAACACAACTTTAAAGTGAGGGGAGATAGATCTAAGACAGATGTCAGAGGTAGTTTCTTTACTCAGAGAATAGTAAGAGTATGGAATGCTTTGCCTGCATCGGTAGTAGATTCGCCAAGTCTAAGTGCATTTAAGTCATCATTGGACAGGCAAATGGACGTACATGGAATAGTGTAGGTGGGATGGCCTTCAGATTAGTATGACAGGGCGGCGCAACATCGAGGGCCAAAGGGCCTGTACTGCCCTGTAATGTTCTATGTTCTATGTTCTAAAGAGACCTTGGAGTACAGGTTCATAGTTCCTTGAAAGTGGAGCTGCAGGTAGATAGGATAATGAGGAAGGCATTTGGTAGGCTTGCCTTTATTGGTCAGTGCATAGAGTACAGGAGTTGGGAGGTCATGTTGCAGCTGTACAGGAAATTGGTTGGGCCATTTTTGGACTATTGCACGAAATTCTGGTCTCCCTCCTATAGGAAGGATTTTAGATTAGATTAGATTACATTACAGTGTGGAAACAGGCCCTTCGGCCCAACAAGTCCACACCGACCCGCCGAAGCGTAACCCACCCATACCCCTACATTTACCCCTTACCTAACACTACGGGCAATTTAGCATGGCCAATTCACCTGACCTGCATATCTTTGGACTGTGGGAGGAAACCGGAGCACCCGGAGGAAACCCACGCAGAACGGATGTTGCAAAACTAGAAAGAGTTCGGAAAAGATTTACAATGATGCTGCCAGATTTGGAGGATTTGAGCTATAGGGAGAGGCTGAATAGGGCTGTTTTCCCTGGAGCACTGGAGGCTGAGGGGTGACCTTATAGAGGTTTATAAATTCATGAGGGGCATAGGTAGGGTAAATAAGGAGGCTGAATAGACTGGGGCTATTTTCTGTGGACCATCAGAGACTGAGGGGTGACCTGATAGAGGTTTATAAGATCATGAAAGACAAGGATAGGGTAAATAAATAAGGTATTTTCCCCGGGGTGAGGGAATCCAAAACCAGAGGGTTTGGGTTTAAGGTGAGAGGGGAAAGGTGTAGAGGAGACCTAAAGTGCAACCTTTTCACGCAGAGGGTGGTGCGTATATGGAATGACCTGCCAGAGGAGGTGGTGGAGGCTGATAGAATTACAACACTGAAAAGGTATTTGGATGGGTATACGAATAGGAAGGGTTTAGAGGGATAATGGCTGAATGCTGGCAACTGGGATTAGATTCATATAGGATACCTGGTCGACATGGACGAGTTGGACTAAAGGATCTATTTTCATGCTGTGAATCTCTATGATGCTGAGGGGTGACCTTATAGAGATTTACAAAATCATGAGGGGCATAAATATACTGATTAGCAAAGGTCTTTTTCCAGGGTAGGGGTGTCCAAAAGTAGAAGGCATAGGTATAAGATGAGAGGTTAAAGATTTAGAAGGAACCTGAGGGGTACCTTTTTCACATCAAGGGTGGTGTGTACATGGACCAAGCTGCCAGAGGAAGTGGTAGTGGCAGGTACAATTGCAGCATGTAAAAGACATTTGAAAAGGTACATGGATAGGAAAGGTTTAGAAGGATATGGGCCAAATGTCGGCAAATGGGATTAATTCAGTTTAGGAAACCAGTTGGCATGGACAAGTTGGGCTGAAAGGTCTGTTCCTGTGTTGTATAAAGTTAAAAATCACACAACACCAGGTTATAGTCCAACATGTTTAATTGGAAGCACGAGCTCCTTCATCAGATGGTTGTCGAGCGGCGCTCCGAAAACTAGTGCTTCCAATTAAACCTTTAGGACTATAACCTGGTGTTGTGTGATTTTTAACGTTGTACACCCCAATCCAACACCGGCATCTCCAAATCTATGTTGTATGACTGTATAACACCCCAGCGGAGATGGGGACTGCAGATGCTGGAGATCAGAATCTAGATTAGAGTGGTACTGGAAAAGCACAGCAGGTCAGGCAGCATCCGAGGAGCAGGAAAATCGACATTTTGGGCAAAAGTCCTTCATCAGTAATGAGCATTCCTGATAAAGGGCTTTTGCCCAAAACAGCAATTTCCTGCTCCTCGGATGCTGCCTAACCTGCTGTGCTTTTCCAGCACCACTCTAATTTTGATCTATGTATAACATCCCACATCGAGAACCTTTCCGTAGGGAAGGGGTGTTCCAGATTTCCGATGCCATTTGTCTGATATGTTGTTCCATGACTTTGTTCGTCAATAGCCTAACTCTATTTTCGAGATTATTTCCTAGAATTCTGTGGCCTGTTTACAGAAACTAAGAAAATATGGAACAGAGAACTATATGAGGTCGTCCACAAACACTGAAAGTTATCAAGTTTGTTGCAATATTTTGTTAGCCATAGGAACTGTAGTCATCATTTCTAAATCCTGGCCCTGGCTCTACAATCCTTTAATAATATCTATCATTCCCAAATATATACCTCTCCTTCTTAAATCCATCAACTCATTCTGCATTCTGTGCTATTACTCTGGTGTACCTGGTTGTCATGTAAAACCAGGTACATCAGACAACGCTAAGTTGTCTGGTTCGCATGTAAAACAATATTTTTCACTATCTCATTATGTGTGACAATAATAAATAAATAAAATTCTGTAAACAGGATGTCCTGGAAAATTCTGGAAAAAAGGCTTGTTGAATTCTTCTGATTGACAGAGTTTATCGAAAGTACTTTTATTTGGCTTTGCTAAACCCTTTTGTCCTTTCCTTTTTATTCAGTAGTTGCAGAAGATCACAAGAATATCACCCAACACCAATCGAGGTACAGACAGTGACAAGTGTCAATGAAACAGTGCCTTTACATCAGGAAACAGAAAGCTGACCCTCATCACTCAATGTTAAAGAGGATCAATGTCATCCATTGCCAGCAAGAGGAAATATTGAAACAAGTCCAACATGGAGCAAAGAATGAACATGTCAAGAGATGTTTGTTCACTAAACTGAGCCATTCCTTTCTTTTGTTATTACTATCAATATGCGCCTCTTTCTGAAACACTTAGATCCACTCCATCCCCATCACCATGGGCCATAGAAACAAAGTGTGTCCCCCAGGGTAGGGGAGTCCAAAACTAGAAGGCATAGATTTAAGATGAAAAGAGAAAGATACAAAAGGAATCCAAGGGACAACGTTTTCACACAGAAGGTGGTGCCTGTATAAAATTAGCTGCCAGGGGAAGTGGTGGAGGCTGGTACAACATTTAAAAGGCATCTGGATGGATACATGATCAAGAAGGGTTGAGAGGGATATGGGCCAAATGCTGGCAAATGGGACTAGATTAGGATATCTGGTCTTGGAGTTGACCAAATAGTCTGTACAATTCTTAAAGACTTTATAATTACTTGCTCCACAAACCTCCATCTTGTATGTGGTGGGGCCAACAGAGAGAAATTGTGTTCGACTCTTAAGATGTATAATTAATGTCTTGTTCAATAATGAAATACAGACTTTCCACCAGATTGGTGCCAAAGAGGTGAGCAGATGATCAATGCTTTGAAATTAATTTTTTATAAATATTATATACAGATATATATATATTTCTACTAAACTTACCTGAAGGAAACTTTGAGCCACTTCTGAATATTTGTGTTTTTATATGTATTTTTCTAAAAGCTGTTTCCTAAAAGATGTTTTCTTCAAAATATTTTTATTTAATTTTCATGGAACGTTCTGTGGAATACCAATAGCTGCTCTTACTTTTAAAGGGCATTGTTTGTCATCAGATCTTTTTTTTGGTAGATCAAGTAGGTTTGTTTTCTGATCTTAGTTTGCATCTTGTTTATTTTTGATGTAAAATTGGTGTTTAATGTATGAGAAGGCTGGGCTTATGTCTTGCCATTCTTATCATTAGTTTTACAATTGGCCCAAAACTGCTAAGTTATTATTCAACAATGCTATATAAAATAAGTTGACATGAATTGGAATCGGCGTCTAAGTGATTAAAAGCAGATGCTTCAAACGGTTTTCTGGCAAAATATGAAGCCTCTTAAGTTTGTTTCCATGGGTAACTAAGAGCTCTTTTTTTTAAAAAAGCTTTCATTGGAATATAAAGCTGATTCGATTCATGTTAATAGAAAGCTGAACCTTTTCGGTTTGTTCAGCCTTTTCATAAGAGCGACTTGTCAATTTATTTCTCATTCAAGGAGCTGTTCAGCAAACCTCAGAAAGAAAGTTTAACACAAGATTAAACATGAATTTAATTGAATTTTAAAAAGGAATACAAAGTATCAAGCAGCAGAGCTAATTAGTAAGATCTTGTTAATTTGTCAGGAGTTGCAAATCAGGGCATGACTTATATACTTAATGGTAAGGTCCTGGGGAGTGTTGCCAAACAAAGGGACCTTGGCATGCAGGTTCATAGTTCCTTGCATGCAGAGTCACAAATAGCCAGGGTACTGAGGAAGGCATTTGGTACACTTGCCTTTATTGGTCAGTGCATTGAGCATAGGAGTTGGGAGTTCATGTTCTGGCCATACAGGACATTAGTTAGGCCACGTTTGATTGTCTGGTCTCCTTGCTATAGGAAAGATCTTGTGAAGCTTGAAGGAGTTCAGAAAAGATTTACAAGGATGTTGCCAGGGTTGGAGGATTTTAGCTATAGGGAGAGGTTGAATAGGATGGAGCTATTTTCCGTGGAGTATCAGAGGCTGAGGGGTGACCTTATGGAGGCTTATGAAATCATGAGGGGCATGGATAGGGTAAATAGACAAGGTCTTTTCCCAGGAATAGAGGAGTCCAAAACTACAGGGCATAGGTTTAAGCTGAGATGGGAAAGATGTAAAAGGGATCTAAGGGGTAACGTTTTCAAGCAGAAGGCAGTGCATGTATGGAATGAACAGCCAGAGGAAGTGGTGGAGGCTGGTACAATTGCAACATTGAAAAGGCATCTGGATGGGTATATGAATACGGAGGGGTTTAGAGCGATATGGGCCAAATGCTGGCAAATAAGACTACATAAATGTAGAATATCTGATCAGCATGGACGAGTTGGACTGACTGTACATGTCTATGACTGTAGAACATAGAATCCATACAGTGGAAGGGGGTCATTTGACCCAAAAGTCCACACTGGCCCTCCAAAGGGCATCCCATCCACACCCACCCCATCTCTGTAACCTTGCATTTCCCATGGCAAACCCACCTAGTCTACACACGACAGGCAATTTGGTACAGCCACTCCACCTAATCTAATTGGACAACGGGAGAAACCAGAGCACCCGGATGAAACTCATGCAGATACAGAGAAAATGTACAATCTCACACAGTCACCCAAGGCTGGGATTGAACCTGGGTCCCTGGTACTATGAGATAGTAATGCTAAACACTGAGCCACCGTGCTGCCCATCTCATCTTCTGATGCTCTCGAGAATGTAGCCTCAGCCTCTCCCTATAGCTCAAAGCTTAGCAACATCTATGAGTTAGAGAGCAGATAAACTCTTGCTCCTATATCTTATGATCTAAATTTAGTCGAACATCATGATAAGAACTGGGCTTTATGGAGTAAACAATTGATTGTACGTATGAACATCAGTGATAGTGAGATGTTATGATATCCATGGTTAACATTTACAATTGTATGAATTCTGATACAACATTGCCTTGTATTGTAGCAATAATAAATGTTTCAAACTAAGTGATACATGATTGTGTCACAAGTTTCCTCATCACTCTGTAGTAGCACCCTCTGGTGGCTATTTGTATATGTATTAACCTGTTGACGTTCACTCCTGAATAGACCAGCTCCATTGGGTACCTGACTTTTCCAGGTGTTAGTGGCAAGAATAGAGTGGTGCTGGAAAAGCACAGCAGGTTAGCCAGCACCCGAGGAGCAGGAAAATCGCTGTTTCGGGCAGGAGCCTTTCATCAGGAATGTATCACCTGACTTTTCCAGGTGATACACACTCTCTTTTCTGCTGTGCAAATATATCCAGCCTGGCAGCGAGCTGGTTACAGAAGCTTCCAACTCCCAGCAGAGGAATTGAGAGACTTTTTTTTTGCTGAGAAATAAATTATTTTAAAAACTGTTTTCATGAAAAGTGGTCTGGCCTTTCGAAGATGGCTGCATCTATAGGTAGACTGGGAGAATATAGATATAATTACTACTGAATGGTTACAGCACAGCAGGCCATTTGGCCCATCATACCTGCACCCATTCTATTACCCCGTGCCTAACTCCTGCCTTTTCTATTGAAGTAGTCAGCCGATGCCCACTTGAATGCCTCAATGCAACCTGTCTGCACAACATTTCCAGGTAGTGAATCACAGAATCCAAGCAGTGCAGAAACAGGCCATTCAGCCCATCGAGTCTGCTCAGATCCTCCAAAGAACATCTCAAGCAGACCCACCTCCCATCCCCATAACTCTAAATTTACCATGGCTAATCCACCTAGCCTGCACTTCCCTGGACATTAGTGCATTTCATACTCTGTGAACAAGATTTTTTTCACTACATCCTTGCTATGTTTGCACATCACTTTAGATCTATGCTGTCTCATTCTAGTTCCTTTTATAAACAGGAACATTTTCTCCTTCTCTACTTTGTCCAACCTACTCATGATTTCAAAAACTTCAATCAAAACTCCTCTCGGTCTTCTTCACCCTAAGGAACAGTCCCAACCTCTTTAATCTATCCTCATTGCTAAAGTTTCTCATTCCTGGAGCCGTTCTTGTAAATTGTTTCTGAAGTGAAGTCTTTCGGTATATATGTGGAGAGACTCAAAATATTTTTTACAACCAATAACATCCTTGCTGATCATAATAATCCAGCTGTAAATTGTGTGTAAATCCAGGTTGTGTGTGTGTGTGTGTATGTGGGGGATGCATGGAGATTTTCAATAAAAGTTGGTCCAAAAAGCATATAGAATATTTTCTTAGTGCTCCTCTTGAAATTTCCTCAAGGTCTTTTTTTTTATTTGCAGAGACTACTTTTTCAATCTCACTCTGTCCTTTATTGGTGATTCACTCACTGTATGATGCAGTAACATTGTGTTCTGTACTTGTATTTCCCTATGGGGTGTTTGCACTAACACAGAAACAGAATCTCAAGAATTCATCAATATCTTCAATTGCCATCTCAGTTCTATTAAATGTAAAACCGAAGGACAAAGGAAATCTTTAATTGTTTTATCAACCACAGTGCTTAAACATAACAGGCATAAATGTGAGCACCAGTTGCTTTTTTTTTCTAAAAAATTAACTAGCACACATTTCAAAAGGACATCAGCCTAATCTTATATTCTATGGATTAGTAAAATTAAACAGTTTGGCTTTTAACACAATTTTTGCATCTTAAGTAATTCACAGTATGTGAAATGCTTTGTTAACACACAAATGCAAATCCTTATGCAATAAGACTGTTCCACATGGAATTACTCAGCTGACACAGAGTGCTTACATTAACATCCACAATATTTTTCCACTGTGCAGAAGCTTCTGATCTTGTGTGGCCTTCAACTAACTAACTGAACATTCATTGGCAAGGAATTCATCACTTCAGTGACTATATAAGTTCTCCGGGATCCCAGTTGGCTGAGCATTCCATTGATGTGCCTTTTGCAGGATCTTTCTCTGCACCACTCCCCGTTCCACCCCCCCAAAAAAATACAGCCCTCTTCCTCACAACCACCCCAACCCCTGCCATTGTACAGCCTCTCACTCTCCAAATGTCTGCATTGTGTTTGGGTCACAGACATATTGGCCATCCCCAGCCAGAGTAAAGTTCAAGCTGTTTACCTATTATTTGCTTAACTATGCTACTTAACTCTGTGATCTGCCTGTATTGCTCGCAAGACAAAGCTTTTCACTGTGCCTCGGTACATGTGACAATAAATTAAATTCACATTTAGCACGCTCAGTAGCAAAACAAGAGCCCTTGCAGTAATGGAAGAGAGAGAAAGACAGTCAGAAAGTAAATTGAATGAACAATACCATAAATGACTGCCTGGACAATTTGTGAAAATATGTGGTGTTTGCCCATGGTCAAGATGTACAGAAAGGTCAGGTTTTATCTTTGGAGGTTAACAAAGGAGACAGGTGGGAGAATCAAATGAGGCTGAGGGGGTGACCTCATAGAGGTTTATAAAATCTTGAGGGGCATGGATAGGGTAAACAGTCATGGTCTTTTCCTTGGTCCGGAACTAGAGTGCATAGATTTAGGGTGCGAGGGGAAAGATATAAAAGGGACCTAAGGGGCAACTTTTTAACACAGCGGGTGGTGTGTGTATGGAATGAACTGCCAGAGGAAGTGGTGGAGGCTGGTACAATTACAACATTTAAAAGGCATCTGGATGGGTATATGAATCGGAAGGGTTTAGAGGGATATGGGCTAAATGCTGGCAGCTGGGACTAGATCAGTTTATGATATCTGGTCAGCGTGGATTAGTTGGACCAAAGTGTCTGTTTCTATGGTATGTAACTCCACCTGAGTACAAACTGCAATAAACAGTTGGGTCTTTGACTTTGCAAGGGACCACTCTCCCATTTCAGGAAAAGGCCTCACGTCTGTCAGTAAAAACCAATGCTGTCCGTGATGTTAAAACACTGCCTCTCAGCAGCAGAATATTTCCTCATTTCTCAAACAGCGAAGAATTAAATAATTCGCAAGGGAATCAGGGAGGCACACGCACTGAAAAAACAACTTGCAGTTGTAGAGCCAGTCACAATGTCAGGGCAGCCCATTGCCCTTCAAAGTAGTACTAAATTAGGCTGCAAAGTGAAGTCACCGTTATAATGTAGGAAGTTAAAAAAACACACACCAGGTTATAGTCCAACAAGTTTATTTGGAAGCATTAACTTTCGGAGCGCTGCTCCTTCATCAGGTGGTTATGGATACTCCGAAAGCTAGTGCTTCCAAATAAACCTGTTGGACAATAACCTGGTGTTGTGTGATTTTTGACTTTGCCCACCCCAGTCCAACACCGACACCTCCAAGCAATGTCGGAAAATGTCAGCCTAGCAAACTCCTTCAGACAGAAGCATAGGGCAGAATCTTCCCTGATCCTGAACAACGTGAGCTTTGGTGAGAAATTTGGGAAAACCAGGCTAAACATCCAGCAAGGTCCTTCTCGACAGAGTCATATTCTCCAACCGTCTTGGGTGCTGAGAAATGATTCTCAGTAGCACAATGGCCCATTGGTTAGCACTGCTGCTGCATAGTGCCAAGGACCTGGGTTCAGTTCCAGCCTTGGGTGACTGTCTGTTGTGCAGTTTGTACATTTTCCCCATGTCTGTATGAGTTTCCTCCCACAGTCAAAAGATGTGCAGGTTAGGTGAATTCCCCAGAGTATTCAGGGATGTGTAGGTTAGCTGCGTTAGTTAAGGATAAATGTAGAGTAATAGGGGAATAGGTCAGGATAAGTTACTCTTTGGAGGGCCAGCATGGACTTGTTGAGCCAACTGACCTGTTTCCACACTGTAGGGATTCTATGGTTAGAGCAGTCAGAGACTTATTATCTGGAATGAATTGCTCAGTACCATTTAATCCAACCTCAATAACACACAGTCTCCCACCTTCCAGATTAAAAACTGGATATTTCCCCAGAGGAGGACTTTCTATGCAGGGGTCCTCATAGACTCCCAGCTCAACTGCTTGTTCTGTGGCGCTGTGGAGTCCGTGGACCATGTATATATTGGGTGTGGGCGTTTGCACTCCCTTTTTCATTTTCTTAAAAACCTCCTCCTCTGCTTTTGGTTGCACTTCAGTCCCATGCTCCTGATCTTCGGGCACCCAGTACGGAGGAGGGAGGGCAGGTCTGAAGACCTCCTCGTGGGTCTGCTCCTGGGCCTGGCCAAACTGACCATAAACAGGTCCAGGCAGCGGGCTGTGGAGTGGGTCGTTAGGGCCGACTGCCTGCCCCTCTGCCGCGGTTACGTTAGAGCCCGGGTGTCCTTGGAGAAGGAGCACGCGGTGTCCACCAACACCCTGGAGTTGTTCAGGGGGAGGTGGGCGCCGCAGGGAGTGGAGTGCATTATTTCCCCCGCCAACTCTATTTTGATTTAGTCCCTACCCTCCCCTTCACTGTTTGATCACACAGCACTGCCCTTTGATGTGAAGGGCAGTGTTTGTCACTGGCCACCCGGGTGTTTCCTTTCTTCCTGGTGGTGGAAATTGAATAAAGATTCGTACACCTTGCATCTCTCACTGTGTCTCACACCTGCACACACCCAACATGGGTGATGGGGAAAAAATAAGCACTACCACAGTTAGGCGGTTGTGTGGGGGTTAATAAAAAAAAATTTTAAAAATAATTTTAAAAAAAACTGGATATTTCCCCAGAGGAGGACTCTCTATGCAGGGGTCCTCCCCCTTTCTCTCAGGGATCTGGAGTGGAGGGTGCTGCAGGCAGCAGTTCCCTGCAACCAGATTGCGGTGGTGCACGGACTCCCAGCCCAACTGCTTGATCTGTGGTGCTGAGGAGTCCGTGGACCAAGTACATATTGGGTGTGGACGTTTGCACTCCCCTTTTGATTTCCTCAAAAACCTCCTTCTCTGTTTTTGGTTGCAGTTCAGTCCCACGCTCCTGATCTTTGAGCACCTGGTACGGAGGAGGGAGGGCAGGTCTGAAGACCTCCTCGTGGGTCTGCTCCTGGGCCTGGCCTAACTGGCCATAAACAGGTCCAGGCAGTGGGCCGTGGTGGGGGTCGTTAGGCCTGCCCCTCTTCTGCGGTTACGTTAGAGCCCGGGTGTCTCTGGAGAATGAGCATGCGGTATCCACCAACACTCTTGAGCTGTTCTGGGAGAGGTGGCCCCTACAGGGAGTGGAATGTATTAGTTCCCCATCCAACTCCAATTTAATCCCTGCCCTCCCCTTCACCTTTTTGTTCAGGTAGCATTGCCCTTTGATGAGAAGGGCACTGCTTGTCACTGACCACTCAGGTGATTCCTTTCTTCCTGGTGGTGGAATTTAAATAAAGATTTACACACCTGTTGTTTTTCACTGTGTCCAACACCTGCTCACACACAACATGGGTGCTGGGAAAATATAAGCACTATCGCTGTCAGGCAGTAGTGTGGGGGAAAACAAAAAAAAAGAGAAAAATCTGGATGTTCCTAACCAGGCTGGCCATTAACAGGTCCAGACAGTGGGCTGTAGAGGGGGTCATTAGGGCCAATTGCCTGCCCCTCTTCCATGGTTACACTTGAGCCCAGGTATCTCATGTGGTGTCTACCACCAGCCTTGAGGTTTTGAGGGAGAAGTGGACACCACAGGGTGTTGAGTGTTTTATTTCCCCCTCTGATCTTATTTTGATTTAATCCCTGCCATTCCCATCACTGTTTAATTCATGTGGCAGTGCCCCTAAAGGAAGGGCACTGCTTGTCACTGGCCACTCGGGTGATTTTTTTTTCTTCCTGTTGGTGGATTATGAAATAAGGTTTTCTGCACCGACACCAGGACATGGGGAGAAATAAGCACTTCTGCTGTTCTGCAGTAGGGTGTGGGGGACTTTTAAAAAAGGAAATGAAAAAGAAAAACAAGAAATAAAAGACAAAAAAGAAACCGGATGATGAAAATTCCCAAAAACGGAAGTTGGAGCAGGAACCTGGTGACTTCAGCTTGCTTGTCCAGACTTCCATCTTGGAGACAGCACACCAACATTAGAGTGCACACTCCATGGGCAGTGACCATATGCATCCCATGATCATGAACATTGATATCCATTGAAACATTCTGGCCTCTCTGCATCATCTATGATCCACTTACAGTACAGCATCTCTCAGAGCAATCCTGCATGCAGAGGCAGTCACCCTGCTCATGGGTTGGACCAGGGTTGCATCTCGAGGTTGAATGATGGCTTCTTAGTGCTTACAAACTTTGCTCACTTCAATGCTGACAGCGTCTCTGCCTGGCCTTGACCTCCTGGAAAGGGGAGCCTCCAATATCAGGCCAGGGGTTTTCTCACATTCAGTCAGCTGCTCTGGTCAGGATCTTCTCCCTGGAGCAGAATGTTAGGTAGCCCACTGCCCATTCTGGCTCTTTCTGCCATATTGTGGGCTGAGAGATGTCCTGAGTGAGTGAGTAGGTAGTTCAGATGACATGAAGGGTTAGTGATGATAAAGTGGGTGAGAGAGCAAGCAAGTGGGGGGAGATGTTGGTGGCAGTAGTGACATTGCGACTGTATCCACCTCCCACCAAAGATATAGTGAGTTCCAAGATATAGAAAAATGATGCTGATGGCACTTACCTTCACAGAGCAGAAAGTGATGGGCATTTCGCCAAAGAGCTGAGTGCACTGAGCAGGGTGGTAACCTGGTGAGTGGCTTCTGCCAATCCTGAGGGAAAGGCTGCACTTCCTATGCATCACCCTATCCACCAGGACCCTGTCCTCAAAGCGGAGAACGTGATCTACCGTGGCTGGGGTAAATGTCACAAACCACGCAGGGTAACCACAGACTGCCAGTGCTTGATAAGTGCACAATGAGTTGTTAAAGATGACACCGGTGCCAGAGAGCCCAGAATGTTCCATCAATGGCGGGTACTTCCTACGACAAGTGGGAGAAATCTATTGGACAAGAGGAGTAGTTAATGAGGCAGGCTGGGGAAGTCAGTGTAAGAAATCCTGCTAAGCCTCATGAAGAAACCCTCCATGAAACTCAATAAAAACTGCACCTTGGCAACTTCAGGTAAGATTCTACTGAGATTAACAACTGGATTATCCATTTTTGGGATGGTGACTGAGGCATAAATGTTGGTCAAGACACCGATGGAGGTCTTCTGATCTGCTCTGAACTGCTAGCAAGGGATCTTTCAAACAAAGGAGTAACAAGAGCCTATGGGAAGCCTGAAGACCAGAACAAACATGATAATTACACTACAAATAATACTTTTACAAACAAAAATATACATATACGCAAAGGTTTTGTTTAGGTGTAAATGGTCATTTCATTGTTCCTTCAGGGATATTTACATTCATTATTACAAAACAAATATAGACAAACTTTACATTCAAGTTGATTTGATCCAGGGTAGAAAGTCTTCCACTTTTCAGTAAGGGAAGATTGGATATTGCATAGAGACATTCCTATTGGCCTGACTATAATGGTTTTATTTATTGTCAGCACCAGGATTAAAATCATTCACAATGGCCCAGCACAAAATAAATTACAGAGCTTTCCAATCACTTCTGGAATCCATCGTACATTCTCACCCCACTGAGCCTCAGGTATGCCATCTTGTGGGGTCACCACCCCATGCTCCTTGCTCTACACCATTGATTTGACCAGCTCGGGGGGTGCCATGAGGTAAGTCAATGGGCCAATCCGTTGCTTTGCACATCCACAGCAAAGGGGACCTCCAGCATCTTCACCCTCACTCTGTCACATTACAGGAGCGAAGAGAAACAGAACGAGGACAAAGTGAACATTCTTGGAAAGCTAACTTCACAAAACAGTACATGGCAATAAACTGATAGCCTTGTATTTCTGCTCCCACTTGGATACGGTTCAACAGTATTAAAGTGACTTATTCCCTCCCCCATACCAACCATCCTTTCATGTTAAATGTGTCTCACTTGCCTCTTGTTCCTTCCTGTAAGTGTGAACTTCTTCTTTGCTTACAGAGAGCCTTTCTCCACTTCAGATACATGCCTATGCTTCATGTCAGGAATGAGAAGGTGTGTGGTATTACAGTCAGCTCAACCTGTATATGTCCCAGAACAGCATGAGAACTGCATTCCTTCAGACTGCCAACAGGTTATGCAATGCTTTAATGCTGTGAGTAGTAGCAATTTAGCAAATCTTGCACAATTAAGTAAATGAATTTGTGATTGCACAACATCCTGAAATGGGGCTTTGAAGTGGTTGAAACAAAGCTGAGAGGCGTGTGCAGTGCAGAACATTTGTTGAAGATGTTCCTTGTTCAGAAAATCAAGTGCAATTCCATTTATTGTTTTTTTTTGCTGACTGCTGCTCATTCGGACCAAAGCTCACAGGTCACTCACAGGTAACAAAGCAATAGAAGAAAACAAATCCATAACACTCTGGGATCTCTGTTGGATTGTGTGATGCTGGCAGTGTGTAAAGACTAAGTCAGGCCTTTAGAACAGAATCCAGGCGCCCTGAGGTGCATTTACCTTTATGGAATTGTATCTTAAACTGGTGTCAATTACTATCACAGTGTCAGAATATGATGTAGTAGTGCTTAACTCTGGACTCAGAACATAAGCAACGAAGGTCACATGTGCCTCCCAGTCTCCTGGTTAACATTGTATGGATCTAGTTTCAGCTTCCAATAAAGAAACCACTGATTTTTTTTCTTATTCATTCACGGGCTGTGGGCTTTCCTGGCTTGGCATTCAGCCCCCATTCCTAATCGCCCAGAGGGCAATTACGTGTCAACCACATTGCTGTGGGTCATGTATAGACTAGATCAGCTAACGATGGCAGTTTCCTTCCCTAAAGAACATCACTGAATCAGGTAAGTTTTTCCTGACAATCAACAATGGTTTCGCGATCATCATCAGACTCTTAATTCTAGGAATTTATAGAATTCAAATTCCACTGACTGCCATGGCAGGATTTGAACCATTATACTCTGCATTAATACTCTCATGATAATACCACTAGGCTACCGCCTCTCCAAACAGCTTTACTAATCCTTCTATGACAGCTACATTTTCATTGATTAGAACAACCCTGACTGACCACATCTGGTGCACTTGCTGGTCCACATGCCTTGGGTCTCCAGTTCAGGAGCTGCTCGACTGCGTGGACAGGGCAAGGATCCCTTGCTGCTCCCTGCCATCTCCTTAACAAAGCTGAAACTTTATTGCTGGAACAGCACAGCAGGTCAGGCAGCATCTAGGGAACAGAAGATTCGACGTTTCGGGCACATGCCCTTCTTCCTGAAGAAGGGCATGTGCCCGAAACGTCGAATCTTCTGTTCCCTAGATGCTGCCTGACCTGCTGTGCTGTTCCAGCAATAAAGTTTCAGCTTTGATCTCCAGCGTCTGCAGACCTCACTTTCTCCTCCATCTCCTTAACAAAAGCAGGAAACAGAATGCTTTTCAAGTAAGGTTATATCAGCATCAAAATGGAACAACTTTGTTTATGAACTTGCTGGTCCTGCACTTTGTTTCCACGATGTGGCTGATGACCACGCTAGATAATGACCAGCAATGGAAACCATGGTTAATGTTTATCATGTGTACTGAAGGTGCAGAGTCCAATCTTAAAAGCCCTTCTGCCACGGAACCAAAGGTGAACTTATTGCAGATTAGAAATTGCATGTTGGATATTCATGGAGTTGACACTGCCTTCAACAGCCAGAAATCAACAGAATGACATGTTTTCTTTTCTCTCAGAGGGTTATGAGGCATTGGTATACCCTTTCTCAAAAGGTAGTGGACGCAGAATTTTTAAACATATTTTTAAGGCAATGGTGATGGTCAAGGGGTGAAAGATTATCAGGGATATGTTGGAATATAAATTTGAGGTTAAAATCAGATCAGGTATGATCTTATTAAACGGTG
This sequence comes from Chiloscyllium plagiosum, assembly GCF_037043375.1. Classification (NCBI taxonomy): domain Eukaryota; kingdom Metazoa; phylum Chordata; class Chondrichthyes; order Orectolobiformes; family Hemiscylliidae; genus Chiloscyllium; species Chiloscyllium plagiosum. The sequence continues at coordinate 13,415,283 of NW_028270161.1, read as the reverse complement.
AGGCAGGTTCAAAGGGCCAAGTAGCCTTCTCTTATCCTTGTTCAAACAAATGTGGACCAGGACAGTGAGTACCGCTCTGCATTGATGTTCAAGACTCATCTTGTCCTGTCATTTATAGACATGCTTTAGGCAGCACAAGTCAATGTGCCTTCTAACTGGAGCCAGTCTTGCCTCCAGCTGGTGTTGGGGTCGAGTTTCCAGGTGCCCAGCAGTTGAGGCCAGCCATCCTTCATTGGTGACAGGTCATAATGGTGGTCAAGCACTCTCATTTAATAGCCAAGTAAATTTCTCACCAAGTCACTCAAAAGGAACTCCCAGTACCTCCTGCACCACAGCCAAGTGCTCAATCCCACAGCCTTAGGGGAAACAAGCTGATTCAAGATCACATGCCAGGTAACAGGAAATGGGCACCTATTCAAGAAGCAGATACTGAGCCTGGCAGGTCTGCAGTTCCCTACAACATTGCTGGCCAGTTAGCCTGGCTTAGCAACAGGAACTGGACAGTTAGAGCGGATGGCGGAGATTTCTTCCCCCGTCAACTTCAAGCTATTGCCCAATTGGGTAACTCAGTCGTCCCTGGATGAGCAACAGGAAGCTGGCGTGTTTTCTTTTGTATATTGGCTACATCACAAGAAGGTGTGAAATTTTTAAACCTTGCTTCTTTCCACTGTATGCATAGGTTTGCCAGGTCTAAGTAAGGTTAAGTGAGTTAGAGTGGGTAGAGAGTGGGTACAGCACACCCATCTTCAGAAGTGTTACTGTTTCCATCTCTCACAGGTTCAATTTTATAGGGTGTGCATTTTGCCCAAAAAAACAAACAGCAAATCTCAGGTCATTGACACAGCCCAGATCACCGTGGAGATAGTCTTCTTTTAGATCTGGTAAAACCTAAAGACTAAAAGGCTCAGGAAGCAAGTGACTAGTTGAGAAGCAGGGAAGTAAAATACTGCAGTGGCTGGAAAAGTGAAATAAAAAGTAGTTAAAATGCTAGAAAATACTCAGCAGTTCAGGCAGTATTTTGTAACAGGACGAGACAGAGCAAACACAGGAAGACCAAGGAGTCCAGAACCAGGTGTCGAAGGATACAGGGGAGACCATGCAGGACTGGGATGAGAAGACATGTCTTCACCCAGAGAGTGGTGAGCCTGCGGAATTCTCAGCCACAGAAAGCTAATGAGTCCAAAACATTGAATGTTTTCAAGGCGGCATTAGATATAGCTCTTCGGGCTAAAAGGGACCAAAGAGAATGGAAACAAAGTGGGAACAGGATATGGAGTTAGATAAAAACAAGGACTGTAGATGCGAGAAACCAGAGTCTAGATTAGAGTGGTGCTGGAAAAGCACAGCAGGCCAGGCAGCATCCGAGGAGCAGGAAAATCGACATTTTGGGCAAAAGCCCTTCATCATAAATGAGCATTCCTAATGATGCTGCCTAACCTGCTGTGCTTTTCCAGCACCACTCTAGTCTAGGATGCAGAGTTAGATAATTACCCATGCTCATCCAACAGCAGAGCAGGCTCAAAGGATTGAAAGGCCTACTCCTATTTTCTATGTTTCTAGGTTTGTATGTCATTCCTGATGAAGGGCTTTTGGCCAAAACGTCGATTTTCCTGCTACTCGGATGCTGCCTGACCTGCTGTGCTTTTCCAGCAGCACTCTAATCTTGACTCTGATCTCCAGCACCTTCAGTACCCACTTCTGCCTTCTATGTCATTTACCAAGGGATTACCGTTCTGTTTACCAACAAGAAGCCATCATTTTATCAACCCCCTTCAAAAAGCCCCTTTAAAAATTACACACCTGTGGATTCGAGATTTTCCTCAGAGTTAATACAGTTTCACTCTCAATGTGATTTGAACACCCTCTTGCATGGCACCGAAGGAGAAGCCCCTCTCTGAGCAAACTGGATGTCAGCTCTGGCTTCAGAAAATACTCCTGTAAGTGTTGAAATTAAACTGAGTTTTAAAAAGATAGGAAACAATTCCTAAAAGCAGCAAAGAAACAGCAGCCCATACACAAAGCAGGTGAGGTGTAGCTCAGCTTCACTCCTCATGGCCCGCGTCAATCCCAAAGTGGACCAAGACATTCATATAGATCGGATAAATAGACAAGTCTTTTCCCTGGGGTGGGGGAGTCCAGAACTAGAGGGTATAGGTTTAGGGTGACAGGGGAAAGATATAAAAGAGACCTAAGGGGCAACTTTTTCACACAGAGGGTGGTGCGTGTATGGAATGAGCTGCCAGAGGAAGTGGTGGAGGCTGGTACAATTGCAACATTTAAAAGGCATTTGGATGGGTATATGAACCGGTAGGGTGGAGGGGTATGGGCCGGGTGCTGGCAGGTGGGACTAGATTGGGTTGGAATATCTGGTCAGCATGGACGGGTGGGACTGAAGGGTCTGTTTCCATGCTATACATCTCTGTGACTCCATAACAACACACAAGCCCAAGTCAACTAAGCTCGCTGCAGGTGTAAATGTTGTGAACAAGACATAAACTGGTATAACATGCCATACTTTAAACACAGCTGTTTCCGCACTTCCCATGGACAATAAGAATAGCACAAACAGAAGCTGGAAAAGATCATTCAGACCCCCAAGCTGGTTCATCGTTCACCATGATTTAACAGCAGTGGTTAGCACTGCTTCTTCACAGTGCCAGAGACCCGGGTTTGATTCTAGACCCGGGTGACTGTCTGCATGGAGTTTGCACATTCTCCCAGTGTCTGCGTGGGTTTCCTCCAGGTGCTCCGGTTCTCCCCCCCCCCCCCCCACAACAACAGACCAAACATGTGCAGGTTAGCTGGATTGGCCATGCTCAATTACCCACAGTGTCCAGGGATGTGGATTAGCCATGGGAAACGCAGGTTTTCAGGAATTGGGTAGAGGGGTGGGACTGGTTGGGATGCTCTTCGGAGGGCCAGTGTGGACTTGAAGGGTTGAATGGCAGGTGGTATCCCCTCCGATCATCTGAACATTTGAGATTTGACAGTGAAGGAGACCGTGAGACTGTGGGAAGAGTGAGGGTGAACATGCTAACAAGGAACATTGAAGAGGAGTGGTTGCACGATGTGGGCCCAAATTGAAAGGATTTAAGACGAATTGTAAATTTTTAACATACAGATGCTACTTTTCTTGGTCCATCTGGGACAAAAGTATTTGCTTCAGAAACCCAGTAGCTGTCACAATAACTGTAGAGGCAGCAGACAGCAATAGAGAAATGACAGGGTTAAGAAAAATCATCAGAAATCACAGATTGAATCTTAAAGCAAATCGCTGCTGTGAATGAGGGTTCTTTTGTTTGTTCAACGTTTTTTGTTGCGTTCCATTCACATCAAATGACTGAACAACAAAACCATTGTCAGAAAGGAAACGTCTTTATGCCTAAAACAACACATGCCAAAAATCTGGATTAGACTGTTTCAAAGCCACTTGCTTTCTCCAGAACGCGTAAATCAAATATCCTCAGGCTTTTCCTACCTTCATAAATTCCCACTAATTGGGAATTTCCCACTGCAAATGAGTGATAACAAATTACCCTTGTGGAATTTTCTCTTCCATGGACAGGTTTGGGCTAATAGAAACAGCTGCCTTCACATTGAGAATAACCTCCATGGTGTTGTGTGGTACTATCATCATGCTCAATGGGACAGACTTTAAACAAATCTAGCAACTCAAGACTGGGCATCCATGAGGCACTGTGGGCCCTGAGCAGCAGCAGAACTGTACTCCAGCACAATCTGCAGCTTCACGGCCCAGCATAACCCCCACTCAACCATTACCATCTAGCCACAGGATCAACCCTGGTTCAATGGAGAGTGGAGGAAGGCATTTCAGGAGTAGCACCAGGCATACCTGAAAATTACACGTCAACCTGGTGAAGCTACCAAACAGGATTAATTGCGTGGCAAAACAGCATAAGCAGCAAATGACAGACAAAGCCAAGCAATACCACAATCATATTAGTGCAAAGATAAGGCGGAAGCATTTAATCTTTAATCAGAAGTACAAAGTGGAAGATCCTTCTCAGCCTCCTCCAGTGGTGTCCAATATCTCAGACAGCACCTTCCAAACCCATGGTCACTTCCATCTAGAAGGACAAGGGCAGCAGATACATAGGAACACCACCATCTTCAAGTTCCCTTCCAAGCCACTCATTATATATTCACTTGGAAACATATCACCATTCCTTCACTATTACTGGGTCAAAATCCTCAAAACCCTCCCTAAAGGCATTGTGGTTCCACCTATATCATATGGACTGCAGCAGTTCTAGAGGCAACTCACCACTACTTTCTCTGGAAAACTAGGGACAGGCAATAAATATTAGTCAGCCAGTGACATTGACGTTCTACAAATGAATTAAAAATTAAGGATCTAATTAAGTGCCTGAAACAAGTCAACTCATTACAGAGGCCCATCATCTCATTTCTGCTTGAAAGATGTGCAAGACCTTGCCACAGTATAACAGACACTGCCCTTTAAACCAATTCATCACGTGTGAAGCATTTTCAGTGCTTATAACTTTTAATGAGATATATGCAAAATAACTGCAAGTAGAGCTTTCTTTAAAACTGTAGGCCCCACCCCCTCCCCAAACAATTGGATTTTAGCTAAAAGAGGCCAGAATGATTGGAACAAATGCGAGACCCACAGCTAGTATTTGTCACAGGTCTGCCTGAAGGCTGAAAGAAGAGGCAGCATCTTCAGGGAGCTGCTTTAACACAGGAGGGCAAGAGCCTGCAGCACAGAGGAACCAAGGGGTGCTTGTGAACCACAGTGCCACACAACCTCTCAGGTATCCAATATCTCAGCAAAAGACAAAAGGAAAGAAAGGAATGCACTGAGTGTACTCACACCAACAAAGGACAGCAGACATTCCAAAGATTTGTTCATCACCAGTTGCCTTTTTGCCCGTGTTACTGCAATGTAAAGCAAGTTCCAATCGATATCTGGCACCGTATCTGAGGGGAGAGATGCAATTTCTTTATAATATTAAAAGGCAATGATTGCCCAACATTGGTGGAGTTACACAATATTGTTTTTGAGATCAGAGTCAAAGGTATTCACTTGATAATATTAAACTGAGATGGGAAGTTAGGGTCTAATAAAAGGAAGACAGGAAGAATAATGGAGAATTCTCCAAGCGAATCAGCTGAGCGCCATTGCTTGTCCCCACCAGATATGGGTATATCCAGCTATCGGCATACGTATAGATAATTATTTACCCAGCTATCGGTATATGTAGATAGTTATGTACCCAGCTATCAGTATATGGATAGATAATTATATACCCAGCTATCGATATATGTATAGATACTTATATACCCAGATATCAGCATTTGTATAGATAGTGACATACCCAGCTATCGGTATATGTATAGATACTTAAATACCCAGCTATCGGCATACGTATAGATACTGATATACCCAGCTATCGGTATGTGTAGATACTTATATACCCAGCTATTGCTGTATGTATAGACACTTATATACCCAGATATCAGCGTATGTATAGATACTGACATACCCAGCTATCAGTACATTAACTTATATACCTAGCTATCGCTGTACATATAGATACCTATATACCCAGCTATTGGCATAGGTACAGATACTTATATACCCAGCGATCGGCATACAATTAGATACTTATATACCCAGCCATCAATATGTGCATAGATCCTTATATACCCAGCTATCGGCATACGTATAGATACTTATATACCCAGCGATTGGCATACATACAGATACTTATATACCCAGCCATCAGTATGTGCATAGATCCTTATATACCCAGCTATCGGCATACATATAGATACTTATATACCCAGATATCAGCATTTGTATAGATACTGACATACCCAGCTATCGGTATATGTATAGACACTTAAATACTCAGCTATTGGCATAGGTATAGATACTTATATACCCAGCTATCGATATATGGATAAATACTTATATACACAGCTATCAGTATATGGATAGATACTTATATACCCAGCTATCAGCAGATTTAGATACTTATATACCCAGCTATCGGCATACGTATAGATATTTATATACCCAGTGATCGGCATATGTATAGATACTTATATATCCAGCTATTGCTGTATGTATAGACATTTATATACCCAGATATCAGCATATGTATAAATACTGACATACCCAGATATCGGTGTATGTAGATACTGACATACCCAGATATCAGCGTATAGAACATAGAACATAGAAGAATACAGCGCAGTACAGGCCCTTTGGCCCTCGATGTTGCGCCGATCCAAGCCCACCTAACCTACACTAGCCCACTATCCTCCATATGCCTATCCAATGCCCGCTTAAATGCCCATAATGAGGGAGAGTCCACCACTGCTACTGGCAGGGCATTCCACGAACTCACGACTCGCTGAGTAAAGAACCTACCCCTAACATCTGTCCTATACCTACCCCCCCCTTAATTTAAAGCTATGCCCCCTTGTAATAGCTGACTCCATTCTCACTGTTGACCCTATCTAAACCCCTAATCATCTTGTACACCTCTATCAAGTCACCCCTAAACCTTCTTTTCTCCAATGAAAACAGCCCCAAGTGCCTCAGCCTTTCCTCATACGATCTTCCTACCATACCAGGCAACATCCTGGTAAACCTCCTCTGCACCCGTTCCAGTGCCTCCACATCCTTCCTATAGTATGGCGACCAAAACTGCACACAATACTCCAGATGCGGCCGCACCAGAGTCTTATACAACTGCAATATGACCTCAGTACTCCGGAACTCAATTCCTCTCCCAATAAAAGCCAGTACGCCATATGCCTTCTTCACCGCACTATTTACCTGGGTGGCAACTTTCAAAGATCTGTGTACATGGACACCAAGATCCCTCTGCTCATCCACACTACCAAGTATCCGACCATTAGCCCAGTACTCCATCTTTTTGTTACTCTTACCAAAGTGAATCACCTCACACTTAGCTACATTGAACTCCATTTGCCACCTTGCTGCCCAGTTCTGCAGCTTATCTATATCCCGCTGTAACCTGCCACGTCCTACCTCACTGTCTACAACTCCTCCGACTTTCGTATCATCTGCAAACTTGCTCACCCAACCTTCTAACCCCTCCTCCAGGTCATTTATAAAAATGACAAACAGCAATAGTCCCAAAACAGATCCTTGCGGAACACCGCTAGTGACGGCACTCCAAGATGAACCTTTGCCATCAACTACTACCCTCTGTCTTCTTCCGGCCAGCCAACTCCTAATCCAAACCTCCAACTCACCCTCAATGCCATACCTCCGTATTTTTTGCAGTAGTCTACCATGGGGAACCTTATCAAACGCCTTACTAAAATCCATATACACCACATCTACCGCTTTCCCCTCGTCCACCTCCTTAGTCACCTTCTCAAAGAATTCAATAAGGTTTGTGAGGCACAACCTGCCCTTCACAAAACCATGCTGACTATCCTTGATCACATTATTCCTATCCAGATGTTCATAAATCCTATCTCTTACAATTCTCTCTAAGACTTTGCCCACAACAGAAGTGAGACTCACCGGCCTATAGTTACGGACGTACCCAGCTATCAGTATAATAACTTATATACCTAGCTATCGCTGTATGTGTAGATACCTATATACCCAACTATCGGCATACGTATAGATACTTATATACCCAGCTATTGGTATATGGATAGATACTTATATACACAGCTATCAGTATATGGATAGATACTTATATGCCCAGCTATCAGCAGATGTAGATACTTATATATCCAGCTATCAGCATATGTAGATACTTATATACCCAGCTCTCGGTATATGTATAGATACTTATATACCCAGCTCTCGGTATATGTATAGATACTTATATACCCAGCGATCGTTATATGTATAGATACTTATATACCCAGCGATCGGTATATGTAGATATTTATATACCCAGCTATTGGTCTATGTAGATACTTACATACCCAGCTATTGCTGTATGTATAGACACGTATATACCCAGATATCAGCATATTTATAGATACTGACATACCCAGATATCGGTGTATGTAGATACTTATATACCCAGATATCAGCGTATGTATGGATACTGATGTACCCAGCTATCAGTATAATAACTTATATACCTAGCTATCGCTGTACATATAGATACCTATATACCCAACTATCGGCATATGTATAGATACTTATATACCCAGCTATCGGTATATATATAGATACTTATATACCCAGCTATCGCTGTATGTATAGATACTTATATACCCAGCTATCGGTCTATGTAGATACTTATATACCCTGCTATCACTGTATGTATAGACACGTATATACCCAGATATAAGCATATGTATAGATACTTATATACCCAGCTATCAGTATATGTAGATACTTATATACCCAGCCATTGGTCTATATACGCAGATATAAGCATATGTATAGATACTTATATACATATATACATATATGGCCTGAGCCAAGTTGCATAGAAACGAGGAGCATAAGTAGGCCATTCAGCCCTTCAAGCCTGCTCCATCATTCAACAACTTTTAGATTAGATTAGATTACTTACAGTGTGGAAACAGACCCTTCGGCCCAACATGTCCACACTGACCCTCCGAAGAGCAACCCACCCAGACCCCTTCCCCTACATTTACCCCTTTACCTAACACTATGGGCAATTTAGCATGGCCAATTCACCTAACCTGCAGATTTTTGGACTGTGGGAGGAAATCGGCACACCCGGAGGAAACCCACGCAGTCACGGAAAGAATGTGCAAACTCCACACAGATAGTTACCTGAGGTGGGAATTGAACCCGGGTATCTGGTGCTGCAAAGCAGCAGTGCTAACCACTGTGCCACCCAAACTTAACTGTACTCTTGTACTTGAGTACATGTGACAATGAACCTATATAATACTAATTTAATGCCATATTCCCACTTTCTTCCCACACCCCCGATGCCTTTAAAATCTAAAATGTTTTTCTCTCTTTGTCTTTCTTGAATATATTCAAGGACTTGGTCTCCACAGCCTTCTGTGGGAGAGAATTCCACTCTGAGTAAAGAAATGTTTCCTAAATGGTCTGCATGGTATTCTGAGACTGTGAGCCCTGGTTCTCGATTCCCCAACCACAGGAAACATCCTCTCTGCAGCTAGCATCTAGCCTGCTCAGCCCTGCTACAAGTTGATAGGGTCAATCAGATCCCTCTCATCATTTTAAACTTTTGTAAAAACAGACCCAGTTAAACCATTCTCTCCTCAAAGGAACGCGCCTGCCATTCCTAGCTGAACTGAGACAGTTAGCATGGAAGGGGGTTCTCAGCTCCAATGTGAGGCAAAATGAATCAATTACCATAATTCTATTAGCTTTAAAACAGTGATGGAAAGGAATAGACCAGATCTAAAAGTTGAAATTCTAAATTAGTGGAAGGCTAATTTTGATGATATTAAGTGAGAACTTTCAAAAGTTGAATGGGAGCAGATATTCACGGGTAAAGGGACGGCTGGAAAATGGGAAGCCTTCAGAAATAAGATAACAAGACTCCAGAGAAAGTATATTCCTGTTAGGCTGAAAGGGAAGGCTGATAGGTATAGGAAATGCTGGATGACTACAGAAATTGAGGGTTTGGTTAGACAGGATAGATTGAGTGAATCCTTGGAAGAGTATAAAGGAAGTAGGAGTATACTTAAGAGGGAAATCAGGAGGGCAAAAAGGGGACATGAGATAGCTTTGGCAAATAGGGTTAAGGAGAATCCAAAGTGTTTTTACAAATACATTAAGGACAAAAAGGTAACTAAGGAGAGAATAGGGTCCCTCAAAGATCAGCAAGGCGGCCTTTGTGTGGAGCCAGAGGAAATTGTGGGGGAGATATTAACGAGTATTTTGAATCAGTGTTTACTATGGAGAAGGATATGGAAGATACAGAATGTGGGGAGAAAGATGGTGACATCTTGAAAAATGTTCATATTACAGAGGAGGAAGTGTTGGATGTTTTTATCTGGATAAATCCCCAGACCCTGATCAGGTGTACCCTAGAGCTCTGTGGGAAGCTAGGGAAGTGATTGCTGCGCCCCTTGCTGAGATATTTGCCACTATTTAAGAAAGGTGGTAAGGAAAAGCCAGGGAACTAAAGACCGTTGAACCTGACATCAGTGGTGGGCAAGTTGTTGGAGGGAATCCTGAGGGTCAGGATGTATATGTATTTGGAAAGGCAAGGACTGTTTAGGGATAGTTAACATGGCTTTATGCGTGGGAAATCATGTCTCACAAACTTGATTGAGTTTTTTGAAGAAGTAACAAAGAGGATTGATGAGGGCAGAGCCGTGGATGTGATCTATATGGACTTCAGTAAGGCGTTCAACAAGGTTCCCCATTAGAGACTGGTTAGCAAGGTTAGATCTCACGGAATACAGGGAGAACTAGCCATTTGGATCTAGAACTGGCTCAAAGGTAGAAGACAGAGGGTGGTGGTGAAGGGTTGTTTTTCAGACTGGAGGCCTGTGACCAGTGGAGTGCCACAAGGATCGCTGCTGGGTCCACTACTTTTTGTCATTTTTATAAATGATGTGGATGTGAGCATAAGAGGTACAGTTAGTAAGTTTGCAGATGACATCAAAATTGGAGGTGTAGGGGACAGTGAAGAGAGTTAGCTCAGATTACAACAGGATCTTGACCAGATGGGCCAATGGGCTGAGGAGTGGCAGACGGAGTTTAAATCAGATAAATGCGAGGTGCTGCACTTTGGGAAATCAAATCTTAGCAGGACATATACACTTATTGGTATGGTCCTAGGGTGTGTTGCTGAACAAAGAGACCTTGGAGGGTAGGTTCATAGCTCCTTGAAAGTGGAGTCGCAGGGAGATAGGATAGTGAAGAAGGCGTTTGGTATGCTTTCCTTTGTTGGTCAGAGTATTGAATACAGAAGTTGGGAGGTCATGTTGCGGCTGTACAGGACATTGGTTAGGCCACTTTTGGAATATTGTGTGCAATTCTGGTCTCCTTCCTATTGGAAGAATGTTGTGAAACTTGAAAGGGTTCTGAAAAGATTTACAAGTATGTTGACAGGGTCAGAGGATTTGAGCTACAGGGAGAGGCTGAATAGGCTGGGACAGTTTTCCCTGGAGCTGAGGGGTGACTTGATAGAGGTTTATAAAATCATGAGAGGCATGAATAGGGGAAACAGACAAGGTCTTTTCCCTGGAGTGGGGGAGTCCAGAACTAGAGGGCATAGGTTTAGGGTGAGAGAGGAAAGATACAAAAGAGACCTAAGGGGCAACTTTTTCACACAGAGGGTGGTACGTATATGGAATATGCTGCCAGAGGAAGTGGCTGAGGCTGGTGCAATTACAACATTTAAAAGGCATCTGGATGGGTATATGAATAGGAAAGGTTTGGAGGGATTTGGGCCAAGTGCTGGCAAATGGGACTACATTAAGTTAAGATATCTGGTCGGCATGGACGAGTTGGACCGAAAGGTCTGTTTCCATGCTGTATATCTCTATGACTCTATGTGGTTGATGCTTAACTTCCTTCTGGGCAATTAGTGATGGGTAATAAATGACCCTGACATCTGCTAATGAATAAACAAAAGAGTACAGCATCTATAACACAGAGTGTATAATGTCAGCAGAAGTGGGAGAAAACAGGTGAAAAAGGTACTTACCCAGTCTGAACCCCAAAAGCATGTGACGATTGTGACGATAGCCTGAAACTTTCACAAGGTCATTGTTTATCTGTACAGTGTCAAACTCATATCCCTTCGCTTTACATGCAGTTCCCAGAACAACATCTGTAAAAGATTGAAAGGAACAAGTGAAATGCTCAAATGAAATAATCCCTTTGAACTCAAGGTAGAAAATCAGAGGGAAAACTCACCAAATGTAGGAGTGGGAGGACATCATTTTGCCTCTCAAGCCTGATCTGCCATAAGATCCCAACCATTCCATGACCAAATTCCATGATGCCACACATCCCTCAACACTAGTGGTTAACAAAACTCTGCCAGTCTCAGGTTTAAAGTCAACAATCATCCTGGTATCTACAGTTGAGTTCAGACGACTGAGTCACACATCAGATTGTATCACGATCATGTGGAGAGAGATCATTCTGTTCCTTTTGTCTGAGCCAACACACTAAATGAGCGTCTCAGTTAGTCCTAACAATAAAAAACAGAAATTACTGGAAAAGCTCAGCAGGCCTGGCAGCATCTGTGCAGACACATCAGAGTAAATGTTTCAGGTCGAGTGACCCTTTCTCAGAACTGATGGCAGCTAGGAAAATGTCGGTTTATATGCAGTGCCATGTGTAGTGAGCATCTCACTTATTGCCACTCTCCTGTCCTCTTCCTCTAACTCCAAACATTCTTTCTTTTGAAGTAACTATTCAGCCATCTCTTTAACGCCTCAACAGAACCTGCATCTGAACACTGCCAGGCAGTGCACCTCAGGTCCGACCCACTCACCTCATGAAAAAGTTTCTCCTTTTGTAAGTGATATGGCTCTTCTATCATTTCAGAATTGTCTCACGAGCTCACGTTTATAACGCCTTCATTCAAAATATGAATGAATAAAAAAAAACACAGATATATCCACATACATAAACACATTCCACACAAAGTGACTGAGGAAGTGACAAGAGAAAAACAACATCTGAAACGGAGGTCTCCAGACTAAATATTTATTGTCCCAATCACCAAACAGTTCTCTTCTATTCATTTACCAATTGTTAAACCAGTTGAGGCAATGGTAATGTAACCTGCCTTTGGGGCAACTGGTGTGATCAAATGCAATGCAAGCCCCTGCCTTTCCCACTCAGTGATTTCGGCTCACATCACCCCCACTGTACATTCATCTTTTGACACGCCCCTTGATGCAGCAATGTTGCCTTCAAACCTAAAAGACAATCCCCATCAGGACAAATCAACAACGCCCAACTTTCACTCATTTATATCACCCTCCTCCAAGCCAGAAGATTGTAAGTTCAAGTCCCAATTCAGGGCTTGAGCATTAAAATCAAAGCTGAGACAGCAGCTCCAGAACTGAGGGAATGCTGTACTCTCAGCACCACCATCTCTCTGATGAGATCTGCAAACCAAAACCTAGCCTCTCCTTTCAAATCGATGAAAATCTCCGCTCTCAGTTTTTAAAAATTAAACCAAGATGTTTGGTACCTGTGCAGATAGGAATTAAACAACTGGTCAACTGTTTCTCCAACAAAGTTTGTGCACAGAAAGATGCATTTTTAAACGACTTTATGTTGACTCACAATCTGAACGCTCAACTACCCAAACAATGAACTGAACAGAATTGCTTGAAACGCTCAAGAACTCAGCTCTCTCTGCTGGACACTCAAGCTAGGAGGTAAAGAAATTTAGGAGGAAAATGAAAAGAACATAGTAAAGAAGAACAAGACAAAGTGTTGTTGAGGAGGAGAAAATAATTTTGTTACCTGCAAATGCCAAGTCATCAACTGAACAGCTGGTGATTTTCTCGATCAGTGCAGGAAGCCCTAGACCGTACTTCTCCACCAGCGCAATCCTCTCTCCCAACTCCTTGTCTTCAGCTTCAACTGCATAATCTTTCAATCCACGCAAACCACCTTTATGTTCAAATATTCTGATAAATGGATCGCGGATTACCAGATCTTCTATTAACAAAAAACAAGAAGCACATCTTAAATCATGAAGCTGCATCATTAGGAAAAACTGGGGAAGACCTGCCAGCTTACAAATGACAATAGTTTTCTTTTTAGAAAGAAAGCCAAACATCTATATTCACTACAATGTCAACACTTCATGCAAATAAATATTATCCATGTAAAAACATCACAGAGCTCAGAGGATCAGATGGACCTGAGTGTGCAAGTCCACAGATCCTTGAAGGACAGGTAGGGAAGGTGGTTAAGATGCCATATTGAATATCTGCTTTTATTAGTCAATGCACTGAATTGAGGAGCAAGGAGGTTATGATGGAGCTGGTATAACATAAGTTAGCTACAACTGGAGTACTCTGAGCAGTTCTGATTGCCATCCTATATGAAGGATGTGATTGCACTGGACAGAGTGCAGAAAAGAGTCACCAGGATGTTGCCTGGGCTGGAGCAATTCAGCTATGAAAGAGAAAGACAAGATGGGATGGAGTAGTTTTCTTAGAGTGGAGAAGGCTGAGGGGATCCTACTTGATGGTCACACGATAGGGAAGACTATGGCCTAGACTATTAATCCAGAATGTTCTGGATTAATCAGTTAATGTTCTGGGGGAACTGGTGGAATTTGGAATCCAATAATAATCTGGAATTAAGACAACTACTGATGACCTTGAAATCATTGTCAATTGTCGGAAAAACTCATCACATTCACTTATGTCCTTCAGGGAAGGAAATCTGCCATCCTTCCCTGGTCTGGCCGACCTGTGACTCCAGACCCACAGCAATGTGGTTGACTCTCAACTGCCCTCTGCCCTAGCAAGTACTCAGTTCAAAGGCAACTGGGCAAGAAATGTTGGCTAGCCAGTGACACCCATGTCCCACAACTGAATAAGAGAAAAAAGTTAAAAGGAGCACAGGAAGGGTAAAACATTTTTTCTCCCAAGGAGTCAATAACCAGGGGCACAGTTTTAAAGATAAGAGGTAGGAGATGAAGAGGGAATTAGTGGAAGGTCTTTTCCACATAGAGGGTGCTGGATATATGAAACTAACTGCATAAAAAGGAAAATAATGCAAGAACCCTAAAGATATTTTAAGAAGTATTTAGATGAGCATTTGAAATCCATAGCACATAAGGCTACAGGCCACGTACTAGGAAATTGAATTAGAACAGATGGACGTTGGATGACCAGTACAGACACAATGAGCCAAAAGACCTTTTGCTGTGCTGTCAAAACTCTAAATGAACATTAAACTCATGAGTCGTCCCTCTTTGACATCAGTCTCTGGAATGCTTATATATTTATTTTAATGTTCTTCCCTATTTTGCACAATTTGAACACATTTTGTGGAAGAAGAATTTCTGCTTGATTTCCCTTTTTATTCCCAATTTTTCATTCTTGTCCCTTGTATTTCAGAGTGAGAGAGAGAGCTAGAGTCAGAGTGAGTGCAACTACACCTGCAATTAAACAAAGACTTATGCAATTTCCAGGTAGAAAATTCAGAAGCCAAACAGTACTCTAACAAATAAGAACGAAACAGGAAATGCTGGATAATCTCAGCAGGTCTGGCAGAGAGAGAGGAGCAGAGTTTAATATTTCAAGTCCAATGATTCTTCATCAGAACATTTCTAATGACGGGTCACTGGACTCAAAACATTAACTCTGCTTCCCCTCCACATATGCTGCCAGACCTGCTGAGTTTCTCCAGCATTTCAGACTTCCAGCATCCAATTCTTTATTTTTACTCCAACAAACAGTATCTGATGGAGTCCTCGTACAGTAAAATGCAGAGGCCTCTCTTTTCTGTTTTGATTAAACATTCGAAAAGAATTTCTATGGGTTCCAAGGTGAAAGCAGGAGGATTTTTATTCATTCACGGGATAAGGGTGTTGTTCAGAGGCAGAACACCAAGGGAAGGAATGTAATGGTGTGTGTTATTGACCAGACCCCCTCAAAATATATTAAGATGATAACCTAAACCATAACTTTATCGTAGTTTAAAGGCAAGTGCCAGGCATTGCATTCCAGATGTAATTCCATTGGTCAAATGGCCAGATTTAAAACAAAACACACTTTGTGCATACCCTATAGTTAAAATGCAACAAAAGAGAGAAGAAATTGGAATAACTTAACTCTACTGGAAAACTTAACAGAATAATGGATTATTTAATACTAAACAGTAACTGTTCCAATATAGAGCATTCCATAAACACACCCCTGGCAAAGTAAAATAGATTGTCTCATAGGCAATTCTCTAGTCCAGGAGAATAAGCATCATGAGAAAACTCAGAAGGAAAGAGAGAGTAGCAGGAGGAGATATAATGCAGCTTTTACACCCAGCTTTAAGACCCTAGAAACTAGAACTAAAAATCCTGGCTCTGTGGGAGCTTGACCCCACCCATTTAGGCTGCTTCTATTGTTCCAATCTTAGGGTAAAAAAAATACCAAAGGCCTCACAAGCTGTTTAGTTAGTGGGCTTTAAAGTGGGCATGCCTGATCTCAAATCTTCTTTCATTTAAAAACAAGATAAAATGCACCTCTTAAAGTCATAGTATTTCCACAGGTGATAATATGTCCAAAAGGTAAACTCACTAGTTGCTTGTTTCTTTTCCAGAATCATAAGCATCCAAATGTCCAGAATTATGTTCATTCCAAATTTATCAAGCCCCTAAGGAGAGAGAGGAATTAAAGAATTCAGAGTGCTGTGGGATAAAACAGATGAAACAAAGGGCACTTTGTTAAAAAAGTAGCTTGCATGTTTAGAGCTGTACTTTAAAACCCTCAAACTGTAACAAATACCAGGGTACTCACTCCGATGATGTATATTTTGCTTGGCTTTTCTCTTGTAACAATGCACACAGCCTCATCAAAAACTGCAGCATTGGTCCTGCACAGAACAGCCATCTGCCCAGCTTCATTGTCAATATTGCCTGTCACAAGGAATTAATGACATTATTGTTGATACAGATCAGAAGTAGTTTCAAACTTATTGCAAATAGAGAATTTGTGCTGACCTTATTCAGGTCATGTGATTGGAAGGTTGCAAGTAGCAATGCTAAAGCGAAGAGCTAACAAAACCAAATGGAGATAAACAGTTTCAATAAAATCTAAGTTCTCATAATCCTCCTGCCCCCAGTAATCCACCCAGTCCTGGCTGCCAGACTATTCTTACCCCAACCTCAACACATATACAAAAAATAAAAACATGTTCTTCCTCATTACCGTCTTGCTTTCCACCAACCAAAGTCTTGTCTTTGACCTGTTTGTACACTTCCAATATTGTTGCTGCAACATAAGCAATTTTGGGTCCAAATCTGAAACTCTGCAAGTACAGAAAGAAACATCAACTGTCACATCATACCTTCAAATATTGTGGTCATCAAGTAGCAAGTCAGGCACAGATAAAAATAGATTCATGTTTCATTTAGAATACTGGAGTTATATTGGCAGGAGTAGACCACTTGGCCCTTCAAGACTGCTCTGTCATTCAACCTGATCTTGCCTGATCATCTAACTCAGTCCCTTGTTCCTGCTTTCTCCCTCTTTGATCCCTTTAACCTCAATAGCTATACCTAACTCCTTGTTGAAAACATTCAATGTTTCAGCCTCAATTGCTTTCTGTGACAGATAATTCCACAGACGCACCAGTCACCAAGGATGAAATTTCTTCTCATCTCATAGTCCTAAATGGCCTACCCTACATCCTTACTCTTTGACCCCTAATTCTGAACACTCCAGATATGCTGTGGTTCTGTTCGCCGAGCTGGAGGTTTTTGTTGCAAACGTTTCGTCCCCTGTCTAGGTGACATCCTCAGTGTTTCAGCTGTCTGCTGTAGTGGCCGGTATATTGGGTTCAGGTCGATGTGTTTGTTGATGGAGTTTGTGGATGAGTGCCATGCTTCTAGGAATTCCCTGGCTGTTCTTTGTTATCCCTAGTAGCCACACACGCAGACGACAAGCAACATGAATTCGACTGGGACAACACTACCATTATAGGGCAAGCCAAACAAAGAACAGATCAAATCTTCTCACAAACTTTGAACTCCAGATATTGGGGAACATCCTTCTTGCATTTACTCTCTGGTTCTGGAATATAACTTTGATACAGGGCAGCCAAAGGCCATATCAATGGATAGCTCCATAGTTCTCACAAAGGAGTTTGGCTGTGGCTTTTGTGATTTTTTTCATGTGATCTGAAACAGGTATCATGGATGACACCTGGAAGAAAGTGAAGCCTTACCTGTGTTAGTCTGAACAGATGTGAACGGTGTGCTTTAAGTAGACCATCCACAGTACCCTCAAATTCACTGATCTGCTGGTGTGGATCACCCACAAGAAACTTGCCACATTGCTGAGAGAGTACAATGTCCATGATGACTAGATAAAAGAGGATAATCACAGGAAAAAGGTAAAGACGTGTTGCGAGAGGAACAGATTAACCAAAATGAACTGCAATGGCTTTTGGACATCTCTTACCACAGGCTGCAGCTCAGTCTTGTGTGGTTTGCAGTAAGAAATGCTTTGGGTGAAAGCGGGTCCATTGGTTCCCCTTAGCGTGAACATGACATTACATTTAAACCTCAGGAACAGGATGCAGCTCACCAAACAACCGAATGGTTCAGGGTCCATGATAATTCACATAAATGTGTAAGAGCACTTTGCTTTCTTAGACCAGAGGGTCCACCACCCTCCCATCAGCCTTGCAGATTGTAAAGTGTAGAGAGACCATATGGAACGCAATAAACTGCAGCAGAATGTAACTTCCCTCCGACGTTCATACAATTCTTTATCCAACATGTCTTGTACAATTACTAAATATCTACACGTTCAACTTTACTGGATCTGTCTTTCAATCACATTTAGTGTTTGAATGGTCCACTCCAGTTGGAAAAGAACAGCGAGTAACTAACCCACCTGGGCTACAATCTTCAGCTTCATCTAAAAGGATGACGTCAAACTGTGACAGCCTTGGCTTGCTGAGTTGCCAAAGCTTTAGATATCCTTTTAAAGAAGAAACAAAAAAATCTTAAGTCTAACAACCTGCAAGTAGTCCTGCAGTGTGACAGAAATAGTTTTCTTACTCAAAGAAAAACTGCCTTTCCTGTCAAACTCAGAATATTTTTGGCAATGGTGGCTGCCATTACTATGGGGCCAGATTCCAAGGCTCAAGAGATTATGGGTTTGACTTCCACTTGAACCATATTTCACATGGACTTAGCCATGCTGCTTTTGTCTATTTTTTTTCCAAATCATTTTTTTTTTTTAATTGGATTGATGACCAAACTAGATTGCCACTTGAATCCTGTGCATAGTGTCTAAATGATAGATTTTACTGTTGTGGAATGTATAAAGCGCTTGATTGGCTTGTATTTGTTATTTCTCCATATTATCCGAAGAATGCAAGTAACTATTCTCCCTTTCCCTCAAGTTCATTTCCAAGATTTTCTTGCATGATGTCAGTGTTCACCATAAGGCCAGCATTTACAGCCTGTCACTATATGTCTCTGAGAAAGTTTCAATACTATTTTTCCTTTCAAACCTACACAGCTCAACCATATTTCTTGAAAAACTATTTTACATCAAGTCATTGGCAGAAATTGTTACCCCACATTATCTAATGACATATTCCTGACATGTCCTTTACCATAATCTTTTCCTGAATTTTCCAAATCTATTGCTCTCTCCGCAGGGAATTCAGACACATAATGGATGGATTAAAGGGTCAAATCTTGAAAAACATAATTTTAAAAAGTGATAGCAACATCATTCAGTAAGACACTTGCTTTATTTAGATTTACAGAATCCCTTGTGTGTGGAAGCAGGCCATTCAGTCCATCAAGTCCACACCTTTCCTCCAAAGAGAACCCACCAGACAACCCCACCCTACCCTATCCCTGTCAGCCTGCATTTCCCATTGCTAACCTACCTAGCCTGCACTTCTCTGGGCACCATGGGCAATTTAGCATGGCCAATCCATTTGGCCTGCACATCTTTGGACTGTGGGAGGAAACCCACGCAGACGTGGGGAGAATGTGCAAACTCCACGCCAGTCACCCAAGGGTTGAATTGAACCCGTGTCCCTGGGGCTGTGAGGCAGTAGTGCTAACCACTGAGCCACCGTGCCGCCTTCTGGTCAAAGGGCAAAGGGATTGGTACAATGGAATAATGGGAATGACATTAGTTAGTAATCCAAAGGCATTTCAGAGATATACATGTTCAAATACCACCTCTAAAGTTGGGGAAAGTTCCAGTTAATTAATTAGAAATAGAATGTTCATCTCATACCAAAGGTAACAATGCTGGATGTAAAAATCCATTTGATTCACTAATTTCCTTTCAGAGAAAGAAATCTGTGCCTGGGACTCTGGTTCGATTCCAGCCGCGGGTGACTGTCTGTGTGGAGTTTGCAAATTCTCCCAGTGTCTGCATGGGTTTCCTCTGGGTGCTCCAGTTTCCTCCCACAATCCAAAGATGTGCAGGTAAGGTGAACTGGTCATGCTAAATTGCCCATAATATTCAGGGATGTGTAAGTTAGGTGCATTAGTCAGTAGTAAAGGTAGAGTAATAGGGTAAGGGGATGGGTCTGGGTAGGTTACTCTTCGGAGGGTCAGTGTGGATTGGCTGGGCCGAATGTCCTGTTTCCACACTATAGGGAACCTATGAAAACCCATCTATGGCATAATCTTGATGCCTGACCCAAAGCACAGCCAGCTGTTCAACTGTATCTGCCTCAGTATTTCACACAAGGAACAATTAGGGATAATCAGTAAATGTTGGCCTTGCCAGCAATGCGCACATTCCAAGATTACATATTTTAAAGCAAGTATAACTCTTTAGAAATCAAAAGCATCAGAGAGTCTGCTGTAAGATTTTGTTTGGGCACTTGCAAACTTCAATCCTGGGGTGGGTGGGGTTTGGGGGGTGGTGGGGAGCTAAAGAAATGGGAAACTCAGCTTCAATTCAATTGGAACAATGAACTATCACCAAACTGTAACTTCACCATCACGAGTCATGAAGTAACCATTCTCCTTAGTTTCCCCCAGATTCACCATCTTTTCCCAAATCTGCTTTGTGTCTTCAATTAGTTGCTGAAATGAAGAACACAATAGTAATTAATTCGAGGAAGTTTTGTTTTAAAAATGTGATGGAAGAATGAATTGCACACAGTAACTTCATTCAGGGAGACAGCATGCAGTGAATTTCTTATGCAAGAGCTATCAATTCACACTGAAAATACACTTTTGATGAGGAACTGGGTGGTTTATTATAGCAGATTGTTGGCAATAACCTCATCTTTAGATTAGATTAGATTACTTTACAGTGTGGAAACAGGCCCTTCGGCCCAACAAGTCCACACCGACCCGCCGAAGCGCAACCCACCCATACCCCTACCTTTACACGTTTAACCTAACACTACGGGCAATTTAGCATGGCCAATTCACCTGACCCGCACATCTTTGGACTGTGGGAGGAAACCGGAGCACCCGGAGGAAACCCACACAGACACGGGGAGAATGTGCAAACTCCACACAGTCAGTCGCCTGAGTCGGGAATTGAACCCGGGTCTACAGGCGCTGTGAGGCAGCAGTGCTAACCACTGGGCCACCGTGCCGCCCACAAATCTTTAACACAAGGTGGGTGGAAAAAACCTACACAAGCTTTTCACTACCTGGTAAGCACCAGAGTAAAAGTCCGGCTAATTCACGGAGTCCATCCAACACACCGACAGTACAGAAAGCTTCTGAAACAGGCAACGGGGCATGCATAGAAACAACAGGATCGCTCTCCTTTTAAATGTAACTGAGTAGAATTTGTAAGCATTCATTGTATTGAATACATTCATTAGAGTTTAGAAGAATGAGGGGTGGGGGTGTGAAATCTCATCAAAACCTATATCATTCTAACAGGTATAGAAAAGGTGAACGCAAGGAGGACGTTCCTGATGACTGGACAGTTGCAGAACCAGGCGTCACACTCTAAAGATACAGGGTAAACCAGTTAAGACTGAGATGAGGAGAAATTTCTTTACCCAGAGAATGGTGAGCCTGTGGAGGCCAAAACACTGAATGTTGTCAAGGAGAAATTAGATCTTTCTTCAGCTAAAGGCATCAAAAGGTATGGGGTAAAAGCAGGAACAGGTTATGGAGTTGGATGAACAACCATGATCATACTGAATGGTAGAATAGGCTTGAAGGGGCAAATGGCCTACTCTTGCTCCTATTTCCTAAGTTACTACGATACAAATCTTGAATGTAGGTGTTTCACTGTGGCTGGGAATGCTAATTAGAAGGAAATTCTCAAGTACACTACCTGGTTTGTGCTGGTTTAGTTGACCTCAGCAAGTGCTATTGGAGGTACAACTGACTTTGGGATCAATGGGTTAGAGAGAGGGAGGAAACTAATCAGTTGGGTAGTCTGGTACGAGTGACCAAGGACAGGATTGGACCTGGCTGTGTACACTATAAAGATTTACTTTTAGGACATGAACAACTCCAGGCAGCCTGCATTTATTGTCCATCGAATTTATTCCTGTAAACAGCTAATCGAGGGAAGGAGAAGAAAACATTTTGCACCCACATTCAGAGACCTTTGGAAGTCTTTGCAGTAGTTAAGTACTTTGCAGAAGTGATCACTATTGTAAACATATGAAACACAGCAATCAATTAAGACACAGCAAGATCCCACAATCAAACAATGAGGTAATGGCCAGGTAATCTGTTTTAGTTACATTGTTTTGAGGATAAATATGGATCAGGAAATCAGGGAGAACTCTTCCATGAAACAGTGGGATTTTCCTGCTTTTCATCAACCTTCATTTGAAAGTGGACACCTTCTACAGTGCGACACTCCTGTGATGGACTGAAATGTCACTCTTGATTTCTGAGCTTAGTTCTCTGCAGTAGGGCTTGAATGTTTGATCTTTTGACTCAGAGGCGAGACTGCCATCACCAGAACTAACACATAAAAGACAGCAGCAAAAATGAGGCCATTCAGCCCATTGTGTTTGGCATCTTGTAACTTTAACTCAGCAAGGTTCAGTAAATTCAGTATATATGGAGAAACACAGAGTACAATAGAGAAATATTTTAGATACAATTTGTAGAGTCACCTGATTCGCTTGATGTTTCACTGGCCTCATACCTCCAGACAAGCCCTTATAGTGTTCTGGTAAATGTGATATGGTGACAGTCTCATCCGTAGATAAGAAGAATGTGCAGAGGCTCTGACAGATTAACTTTGCTCTAAAAAAGCTGCCGCGTGCTTCAGGAAGCTTAAAAATGGCAAAAGGCTGCAGATCATAAACCATTAGCTTCCTCTTGCGCTGGTACCTAGTGGAAAAGTCAAGGTTTCAACTAAATCTTTTTTACAACTATCATAAAACATTTTTAAACAGCTTCAAATCAATAAAACAATTATTCCAATAAAACCTCTATGGTCTTTTTGTTTTCTCCCCTGAAGATCCTGGCGTTTGAGAGGCATGGTTTCAAAGCATCATCATTTCACCAGAGTGCCCATTCATTTGCAAATGTAGATGGTGATCAGTGATGAGCTATTTAACCATCCCAATTCTCTTATCTCCTAATGTCCCCTTCAACATACACACCTTTCAATGGGAGTCACTGGCTAGTAATCTTCAGTAGCATCTAAAAAGCTGAGAAACACTGACAACCACAAAGTAAATAAATAGGGATTTATTCTTTTGATTTGGAGAATTGTGTAAAGAGGGGGGTTGGTTAGCTCAGTTGGTTGGACAGCTGGTTTGCGATGCAGAGCGATACTAACAGCATGGGTCCAATTCTTGCACCGACTAGGGTTTCCATGAAAGACTCTCCTTCTTGACATTTGACCTTGGCTGAGGCTCAGTAACCCTCAGGTTAAACCACGACCAGTCATCTCTCTCTAATGAGAGACCAGCCCTCTGGTCTGATAAGACCATGGTGACTTTGCCTTTTCTTTTAGTGTAAAGACTATATATTTTTATTCTTTTGCACTGAAATGGGAAATGGACTTTTAAAAGCCAACGATTTGTGAAGGATTGCTGTACTTTTTAAAATCAAGTCACTTGGCAATCATTGTTAATGATGTTTACGTAGTTGTTAATTCCAGCGGAGGAGGGAGTTCTACTTATAGGCAGGCTGGAGCCAAAGTGTATACAAATGAAACTTTGGCTAGCAACAAATAGCTAATTGGTCTCTGATGTAATGGCCAATCATTGATAAAAGCATTCCAACAAATGTATAAGAGGCTCCCTGGTAGCAGAACAGCTTGTGGTGCGATTAATTATTGAGAAGTCATTGGAGGGATGAGTGGGGCATTTCTTACTGCTGTAAAAATGAACATCCCAAGGCTGAAGGCCCATTTATTTAACCGCTCATCACTTGCTGTTAGCTCTGGTTTTATACTCAATAAGTCCGATATTCACGTACGAATTCATCCACCTATGCCTCCTACAACTGGAGAAGGAAGGTCATGGAACAGCATTCTAATAAATCATCTCAGCAAAGCCTGAGTATATGAACCACTGAACTACCTGCCCCATCTCTCTCTCTTTGCCCATAAAACGCATGTTTTTTTTCCTGTCTGAGTCTGTCTGTATGTGCGTTCAGGGTACGTTTACAAGGGTGTCAGAGTTCTAACTAGTCACGTTATATGCCATAGATTCATAATTGTTTACTTGTAGCTACAGTCTATCTTATTTGTTATAAATAATAATTATTGTCAAGTACAGAAACTTGGTTTGTGTTTTCTGTCAACCTGGGTCTAAAAGACCAGTAAGTTGGGGAAGTCTGTGCAGTTTCATAAAACCTCTAGTTTTTTGTGATGACTGTGGGAATAGCAGGACTCAATTTTCAGCACACTACCCCAGGTGAGGCATAACAGGAGCTTCCCCATTTTGGTACCAAATTTCACATTCCATCTGCCTGTATGGGGGCATCTCCAATAACACTCAAGAAGCTTAACACCATCCAGAACAAAGCAGCCCACATTTACAAACACTCATTCCCTCCACCACTAACACGCAGTAGCAGCAGTGAGTACCATCCACAAGATCCACTGCTGGAATTCACCAAAGATCCTTAAACAGCACCTTCCAAACCAATGACTATCTCCATCTAGGAAGTTAAGGGCAGCAAATACTTGGGAACACCACTACCTGCAGGTTCCCCTCCAAGACATTCACTATCCTAATTTAGAAATGCAATTGTTGGCCCTACATTGTCGCTGAGTCAAAACCCTGGAATTCCCTCCCTAAGGGCACTGTGGGTCTACCTACAGCACACTGACTGCAGCAGTTCAAGAAGGCAGCTCACCCCCACCTTCTCAAAGGCAGCTAGGGACGGGCAATAAATGATGGCCCAACCAGCGATGCCCATGTCCAATAAGTGAATATTAAAAAAAAATTCAAAATGCAGGTGATGAAAGAGCATTCTGCAATAACAAAACAATGTCCCTTAACATCTACCTTGTCTTAGATCACCACTTATTGCATTAGCATACTATTCCCAGTTCCATAAGCAATGGTTCCCAGAGCTGCCAGGTTCCTTTTGGATAGCATCTTGGCACATCCTCAGGATATCCAAATTGCTTCACAACCCATACCAAGTAAATCAACAAACTGTTCATCAGTTTGACCTTATTGA